>NC_133327.1:519725307-520085307 GCF_042186555.1 Aquarana catesbeiana | reverse complement strand
ATATATATATATATATATATATATATATATATATGTATAATATATATATATATATATATATATATATGTATGTGTGTGTATATGTATATATATATATATGTATATGTAATATATATATATATATATATATATATATATATAAAACCATCTTCCGAAATTTGAATTTCTTATAAAATGAATTCGAATTTGAATAGAAAAGATTAGAATAGAGTAGAAGAGAAAAGACTAGAAAAACAATAGAACAGAATAGAATAAATTATATATATTATATTTTATTCTGTTCTGTTCTATTGTTTGTCTAGTCTATTATTTTCTATTCTAATCTTTTCTATTCAAATTCGAATTCATTCTATACGAAATTCCACTTTCAGAAGCCATCTTCCGAAATTCGAATTTCGTATAGAATGAATTCAAATTCGAATAGAAAAGTTTAGAATAGAATAGAAAAGAATAGCATAGAAAAACAATGAAACAGAATAGAAAAATATATATATATATATATATATATATATATATATATATATATATAACATCTTCCAAAATTCGAATTTCATATAGACCGAAATCAAATTTGAATGTAAAAGATTAGAATAGAATAGAAAATAATAGAAAAGAATAGACTAGAAAAACAATAGAACAGAATAGAAGAAAATATAATATATAGAATGAATTTGAATTTGAATTGAAAATACTATTATAGAATATAAAATAATAGAAAAGAAAAGCATAAAAAAAAAATAGAAGAGAATAATAAAAAAAAATTATATATATATATATATATATATATATATATATATATATATACTTATTCTATTGCTTTATTATTTTATATTCTACCTTATTGTTTTTTTTAGAAAAACGTTTTCTATTTTTTTTTAATTTGATTATGTTTTCGAATTCGATTCGAATATGTTTTCGAATTCGATTCGAATATGTTTTCGAATTCGATTCGATTATGTTTTCGAATTCGATTCGAATATGTTTTCGAATTCGATTCGAATTCGTTCGTTTTTTTTCGGATTCGTTTAAATTCTTTACTTTTGTCATTCGGAAATTCGGATGCATCCGAATTTCCGAATAATGAAAAATTCGTCCGAATTTCGATTCGGAACGAAACGAAATGCACATGCCTAAACTGGAATCTACAGACCAGTCAGCCTAACATGAATAGTATGTAAGCTATTGGAAGGGATGATATGGGACTATAGCCAAGAATTTGCTTTTGAAAACAGTATCATTTGTAATATTCAGCATGGATCCATGCACAATCGCTCTTGCCAGACCCATCTGGGAACATTCTATGAGGAAGTGAGCTGTCATCTAGATAACGGAAGGTCTGAGGATGTGGTGTATCTGGATTTTGGAAAAACTTTCAATACAGTTCCCCTAATTTACAAACTGATGTCTGTTGGCATGGATAATAATGTACGTATGTACCTGGCATCCAAAAAGCGGTGATAAATAAAATGAACTCAGAATGGCCTGGAGTGGTAAGTGAGGTACCTCAAGGCTTTGTCCTGGGACCAATTATTTTTTATATATTTATAAATGATATAGAGCTTGGTATAAATAGCTCAATCTCAGTGTTTGCTTATGATATAAAGCTAAGCAGGGCAAAGAATTCACAGCAGGATAAAGAAACTTTACTGAAAGACTTCAATAAAACAAAGGGATGGGCAACTATATGACAAATGAGGTTTATTGATGAGAAATGTAAAGTAATGCACTTGGGCGCTAAAAATATGTAAGCAAGTTACTTTACTCGCTGGGGGGGGGGGGGGGGAGAGAACCTTTGGGAGAATCCAGGATGGAAAAAGATCTAGGGGTCTTAATGGATCACAGATTCAGCAATGGCATGCAATGCCAAGGTGTAACAAGCAAATTAGCCAAACATTAGCATGCATTAAAAAGGGTATCTACTCAATAAATAAAACTATAATTCTACCATTTTACAACACTCTGGGACATCTGCATCTTGAGTATGCTGTCCACTTCTGGTCACCAATCCTCAGGCAGGATGTACTGGAACTGGAGAGAGTCCAGAGATGGGAAACAAAGTTAATAAGGACTCTGGAGGACCTCAGTTATGAGGAACAACTACAAGCATTAAACGTATTTACCCTGAAAAAGTGAAGCTGAAGAGGAGATATGATAGCGATATAAAATTTCTCAATGGTGATTCTAGTATTGGGAGGAAACTTTTCAGTCTCAGCTAGCTTAAGAAGACATGCAGCCACTCAACAAAGTTGAAAGAGAAGCTGTTTAACCTTAAACTGAATGTAAAGGCAACCTTTTTATCTTTTAAAAATAACAAACATGTTATACTCACTTGCTTTGTGTAATCGTTTTTGACAGAACAATCCCAATCCTCCTCTTCTGGGTTCCCACGCCGGAGCTCCTGGCCCCTCCCACCTGCCGAGGAGTCCCCTCATAGCAATCTGCTTGCTTATGGGGGTACCAGTGTGTGCTCGCTCCCAGGCCTGGCTTTGTGTGTCCATTGACACTCAGTGCACGACTTGGCTCTCATCACTGGCTCTGAATGACAGCAGCAGGGGCCAATGGCTTCTGCTGCCTCTCTGTCCAATGGGGAGAGAGAGCTGAGAGAGCTGGTTCTCTCGTGCACATCGCTGGATTAAGATTGGGCTCAGGTAAATATTTAGGGGGCTGGGGGGGGGAGCTGCATGCAGAAGGTTTCTTATCTTATTGCAATGCATTAAGGTAACAAACCTCCTGCCTTTGGAACCACTTTGTAAGGGGTTCTTTACTGTCAGAATGGTAATGATGTGGAACTCTCTTCCACAATCAGTGGTGTCAGCAGGAAGTGTGATAATTTCAAAAACTCTCAGATGGCCATCTTAACTAATGCAATATACAGGGAGATGAGAAATGGTTTTGACATAAACATATCCAGACAGGTTGAACTGGATGTATTGGTGTTTTTTCAACCTTACCAACTATGTAACTATGTAATTATTTTTGGATAATAAGAATATCATTTCATGTCACTTTAAAAGGTTAGAACTTTAGTCTTGATCAAGGCTGCAAAAAAGATAAGCACGTATGTATTGAGTCATACCTTGAACACTGAACCCATGATTACATCCACACAGATCCTGCTAAAAGGAACTGATCCCAGAGTGTAGTTTCTCCCAAGAACAGCTGTGAGAAGGACATCTGGGATGTTATTACTGCACAGGGCTATTAGTAGAGATTTCTCCACCCTGATAGCAGTATAAAGACTGGCCAAGAGATCAGTAACTAGAGAATTACTTTCTGTTTTGCAAGCATTTTCAGCCATTTGCTGTTTCATTGTTTTAGAGATTTGTTCAAGTGTAACAAACATTAGTTGTGTAGTAAATATTCTTAGAAATATTGGTTGGCTGAAGAGTGTGACTACTTATACTCATTAAAAACTCACACTAAGCTGGTATAATACATGAAAGTGACTGACAATAACTTAAAGTTGAACTCCAAGATAAGAAAATATTGTGAAAATACCAGAGACTTGTATTCTTACTTGAATCTTGGTGTGCTTTGTGAATTTCTTCTAGATCTGTGCAGTAATCCAGCAAGAAACTTTGCAGGAGCTCCCTGTAATCAAGTCCGGTCACTGTTGCTCTCTCTCTTTCTGCAGAGTGCTTGGCCTTGTATCTGCCCCCTTTCATTTTTTGCAGGCAGTGTGTAGTGGGTGGGGCCTGCTGGGTTCCTCCAACAGCTCTGCTCTCTGCATAGGCTATTTCACAGCTGCTTTTACAAGGTAATATCTGGGTTTCTAAAGGCATTTGGTGCACACAAAGTGGATTTATATTGTTTGTGTCCTTTGAGATATATATATCTATATATATAGATGGATCTATATCTATCTATATATATATATAGATATATATATCTATATACAGTATATAGATAGATATATATATATATATATATATATATATATAAAAAGTTTCAAGACTAGTTTTGTAACAAGCCAACAGATGGCAGCACGACAGTCACAGGGAGCACCGACCTTCACAAGTCAGTGCGCCAAAAGACATCGTCCTGTGTACATCGGGAACTGTGGCAACTGGTGCTATTCTGACCATATACGTTACCATGTCTGTTATTTCATCATGGACAACAGCTAGAACAAAGAGCAAATGTGAAATTCTGCGTAAAACTGGGCAAATCTGCCACAGAGATGTTTGATATGATTCGGCAAGTTTACAGCGATGCTGCAATGGGTCATACAATGTTTTTTGAGTAGCACACACAATTGTTCTCTGATGATCATCGTGCACAAGTTGCCGAATGGTTTCAACATTTTTGGGGGTTGAACTCATTGAAGGTCATCATGATCTCTCGTCGTCTTTCAGTGATATTCTTCAACACTTGAAGCGAGCGTGCCACTCCAAACACCTCGAACGACTTATTGCAGCATCGCTGTTGTTGTCATCATTGACATCATTGCTGTCCATGATGAAATAGCAGACGTGGTAAAGCACGTAGTTAGAATAGCACCATTTGCACAGCTCCCGATGTACACAAAGTGATGTCTTGTGGCACACTGACTTATGAAGGTTGGTGCTCCCTGTGACTGTGCGTGCAGCCCTGTGCTGCCATCTGTTGGCTTATCACAAAACGAGTCTGAAAACTTTTTGATACCACCTCGTAATTGTGAAGTGGAAGGAAAATGATAAATGGTTTTCAATTCAATTCATTTTTTACAAATAAATATGTGAAAAGTGTGGTGTGCATTTGTATTCAGCCCCCTTCACTCTGATACCCGTAACTAAAATCTAGTGGAACCAATTGCCTTCAGAAGTCACCTAATTAGTAAATAGAGTCCACCTGTGTGTCATTTAATCTCAGTATAAATGCAGCTGTTCTGTTAAGCCCTCAGAGTTTTGACAAGAACCTTAGTGAACAAACAGCATCATGAAGGCCAAGGAACACACCAGACAGGTCAGGGATAAAGTTGTGGAGAAGTTTAAAGAAGGGTTAGGTTATAAAAAAATATCCCAAGCTTTGAACACCTCACGGAGCACTGTTCAATCCATCATCTGAAAATGGAAAGAGTATGGCACAACTGCAAACCTACCAAGACATGGCCATCCACCTAAACTGACAGGCCGGGCAAGAAGAGCATTCATCAGAGAAGCAGCCAAGAGACCCATGGTAACTCTGGAGGAGCTGTAGACATCCACAGCTGAGGTGGGAGAATCTGTCCACAGGACAACTATTAGTCATGTACTCCACAAATCTGGCCTTTATGGAAGAGTGGCAAGAAGAAAGCCATAAGAAGTCCTGTTTGCGGTTTGCAAGAAGCCACGTGGGGAACACAGAAAACATGTGGAAGAAGGTGATCTGCTCAAATGAGACCAAAATTGAACTCTTTGGCCTAAAAGAAAAATGCTATGTGTGGCGGAAAACTAACACTGCACATCACCCTGAACACACCATCCCCACGGTGAAACATTGTGGTGCAAGCATCATGTTGTGGGGAAGTTTTTCTTCAGCAGGGACAAGGAAGCTGGTCAGAGTTGATGGGAAGATAGATGGAGCCAAATACAGGGCAATTTTAGAAGAAAACCTGTTAGAGTCTGAAAAAGACTTGAGACTGGGGCGGAGGTTCACCTTCCAGCAAGACAATGACTCTAAACATACTAGAGCTACAATGGAATGGTTTAGATCAAGCATATTCATGTGTTAGAATGGCCCAGCCAAAGTCCAGACCTAAATCCAATAGCGAATCTGTGGCAAGACTTGAAAATTGCTGTTCACAGACACTCTCCATGCAATCTGACAGAGTTTGAGCTATTTTGCATAGAAGAATGGCTAAAAAGTCACTCTCTAGATGTGCAAAGCTGGTAGAGACATCCCTAAAAAGACTTGCAGCTTTAATTGCAGCGAAAGGTGGTTCTCCAGAGTATTGACTCAGGGAGGCTGATTACAAATACACGCCACACTTTTCATATATTTATTTGTAAAAAAGTTTGAAAACGATTTATCTATTTATTTTCCTTCCACCTCAAAATTATGTGCCACTTTGTGTAGGTGCTACTTTGTCCCAATAAAATACATTTACATTGAAAATGGAAAATTTCAAGGGGTATGAATACCTTTTCAAGGCACTGTGTGTGTGTGTGTGTACATATAGCGACATAGGGTAGTTAGCTCAGTGGTACTTGTGTTATTTTAGAGTGTCCACGACAGACTTGGTAGACTTGGTTTAAAAGAAACCAAACGTTCACAAACTAACGACTTCCTATCCAGGGGATCTTCTCCAACTTCAGCAGAAATACACACACTGGAAAATGTTGAGCCACCTAGCTCATAACCTCACTCAGCTTCAACCAACTGGGAGCCCTGAGCTATCCACAGACCTGAGTATATAATGACACTGCACACTTGAATATCCAGTCAGGTTGCAGGTGTCTAGGAAAACCCAGACACAGGATTAACTGTTCCCATCCAAAGCTGCAGGATCCAGAGAAAGCCAAATACACAGCTTTCTCTGCCCAGAAACATTAGTCTGGAATGTCGCATTTACCCTAAATGCGAATCCTGTGTCACATTTTCCTATCTTCTCACAGTGAAAGTGTCTCATCCTATTACACACCCCCCCCCCCCTTTTGTTTCGAAGTTAGGGGAGGAACACATGAAACCAGTCCATATTCCCATTGCAAGCATTACTGGAATGAGTTCTAAAAGTACCGGGTGCTGTAGCGACTGCCAGCTGGATACTGGAACATGCACGATAATGTAGATATTCACCAGCACACCAAGGATCTTCAATTTCGTCCAGACGGTTGGTAATTAAAGAAAGATCACATCATAAAACAGAGTAGTGCGTTAGTGCACTACTCCATTTTGTGAAGTGATCTTTCTTGAAGTAAAAACCGTTTGGACAAAATTGAAGATCTTGTGTGTGCTGGTGAATATCTACATTATCAAGCACATGAACCTGTCACTGTGATTGGGACATCTCTGTGACAGCCGTTACCTGCATAGACCCAACTCTTTTTTTGTTTTTTTGTTTCCAGATTCTCCCTACCCTGAATCTCAATGGGGTCCTACAGTTCTGTATACACAGCCTTCTCCCTCTATCCTTGGGATTCCTGAGCTCATACGTATTTATCGGCGTATAACACGCACTTTTTCCCCCTTAAAATCAGGGTAAAATTGTGGGTGCGTGTTATACGCCGATCCCCGCCGATCTCCGCTGATTTTTTGCGATCGGTCGGCTCCGCCCAGTCCCTTCGATCTCGGCGGCGCTCGCTCTGCTCCGCCGAGTCCGCTGGCGCCATATTTAAATCTGTACACTCGGATGTGTATGTCAGCGCGATCGCAAACAATCGCCGGGGATTGCAAGGCTGCACTGGGGCAAGGCTGCACAGGGGCAAGGCTGCACTAAGAAGACTGCACAGGGGCAAGGCTGCACTAACAAAGCTGCACTGGGGCAAGGCTGCAATGAACACTGGGCAACACTGACATGGCTGCACTGACATGGCTGCACTGGGGCAAGGCTGCACTGACATGGCTGCACTGGGGCAAGGCTGCACTGACAAGGCTGCACTGACAAGGCTGCACTGACATGGCTGCACTGACATGGCTGCACTGGGGCAAGGCTGCACTGACAAGGCTGCACTGAGAAGGCTTCAATGACACTGAGAAGGCTGCAATGATGGGCATTTAAATGTAAGTTTTTTTCCCTTAAACTTACCTCCTAAAAGTTTTTTTCCTTAAAATTCCCTCCTAAACTTGGGGTGCGTGTTATACGCCGGCGCGTGTTATACGCAGATAAATACGGTAATTTTCTGCGGGGTCTCTGCCTTCCCTGCTACTTCCTTTCAACTCTCATTCCCAGTTTTGTATGGAAGCTGCTCCTGACACTACGCCTGATGAGGAACCACTTTTTCCCTCACTAGTAAACATTTTAACCATCACAGTAGGTCTTTTAGGTTCACCAACCCTTTTACGGTTACCCTTGGCAAAGCTTGGCAGCTTTTTCACAGGATCACTCAGTAATGTTTCCTATTTTCCAAAATTGTCAGTACATTCCGTGTTTTTTTTTTTTCAGTGTTAGTTAGGGCCAGACTCAAGGAGGGACCACCCATGGGCAAGCGGCTATCCCCCACAGGACTTTCGCATAGCTCCACCTTGCCTGTTGTTTTCAGAAATTTTTTTTCAGCAATGAATTGCAAAGAGTAGCAGCGGTGTGCAAAAGGAAAAAAAAAGAAATAAACCAAACCAGCCAATCATTTCACTTTATTGTAGCTGAATAGTTGAAGATATGGTTTATAACTAGTTGTTCTGGGATGGCACACTTTTTACACAGCGCTGCTGCATTCTCCATATATGCCACATCCACTTATCAGCCCAACCATAGAGTAGATCACAGTACTTCTGGCTGTTCCACCATACATTTAAGGATGGGCAGATGTCCCAGAGTTTATTGTTCTCTGTGAGACAACTGCCCATCTTGGCAGCCCTAACTTTGGCAGATTTATACTAACTTGGCAATGTGTGCTCAGATTTTTACATATACTTTTTGGACAGTTCATTGGCTCAAGCCTGACAGTGAATCAACTAATATTGCTTTGTAGAGGGTATTTTGGCTTGATACGTAAATGGATAGAACAGATGTTTTCCTGACTTCTTTTTCTGGGAAAACTCTTTTAAGATGAGGATGAATTGTTCCAAAGACATTTGATTTTTTAGTTGCCTGCTGGAATAAGTTATGTAATTTATATCACAGTTGTGTGAAAAAGTATTTGCCCCCTTTCTGATTTATTTATTCTTTTTGTATATTTGTCACACTTAAATGACTCAGATCATCAAACTAATTTTATTATTACGCTAAGATAACCAGAGTAAATACAAAATGCAGTTTTTAAATGATGGTTTCATTTATTAAGGCAAAAAAGCTGTCCAAACCTGCCTGGCTTTATGTGAAAAAGTAATTGCCCCCTAAACCTAATAACTGTTTGTGCCATCCTTGGCGGCAACAACTGAAATCAAGCTTTTGCGATAACTGGCTATGAGTCTTTCACGTTGCTGTGGAACAATTTAGGCCCACTCTTCTTTGCAGAATTGTTTTAATTCAGCCACATTGGAGGGTTTTCCAGTTTTCTAGCCTGTGTAAGGTCATGATACAGCATCTCAATTGGATTTAAGTCCGGGCTTTGACTGGGTCACTCCAAAACCTAAATTTTGCTCTGTTTGAACCATTTTGAGGTGGACTTGCTGTTGTGTTTTGGATCATTGTCCTGCTGCATAACCCAAGTGCACTTGAGCATGAGGTCACGAACTGATGGCCGGACATTCTCCTTTAGGATTTTCTGGTAGAACTCAGAATTTATGGTTCCATCAATTATGGTAAGTCGTCTAGGTACTGAAGCTGCAAAGCAGCCCCAGACCATCATGCTACCACCACTTTGTCTGACTGTTGGTATGATGTTCTTGTTATATAATGCTGTGTTAGTTTTATGTCAGAGGTAACGGGATGCACACCTTCCAAAAAGTTAAATTTTTGTCTCATCAGTCCACAGAATATTTGCCTAAAATTCTTGGGGATAATCAAGATGTTTTTTGGTAAATGTGAGATGAGCTTTTGTGTTATTTTTGGTCAGCAGTGGCTTTGGCCTTGTAACTCTCCCATGGATGCCATTTTTGCCCAGTCTCTTTCTTATTGTTGAATCATGAACACTGATCTTACCTGAGGCAAGTGACCCCTGCAGTTCTTTAGATGTTGTTTTGGGTTCTTTTATGACCTCCTGGATGAATCTTTATTGTGCTGTTAGAGTCATTTTTGGTTAATCACTGTTCCAAGTTTTCTCCATTTGTGGATAATGGTTCTCACCGTGTTTCACTGGCATCCCACAGCCTGATGGGGCGTACACACGGTCGGACTTTTCGACCGGACTGGTCTGACCGACTTTCCAGCGGACTTTCGACGGACTTTCGACTGACTTTTGACGGACTTGCCTACACACGATCACACCAAAGTCCGACGGATTTGTACGTGATGACGTACACCGGACTAAAATAAGGAAGTTGATAGCCGGTAGCCAATAGCTGCCCTAGCGTCGGTTTTTGTCCGTTGGACTAGCATACAGACGAGCAGATTTCTGGGTCTGGTGGAGTTACGACGTAAAGATTTGAAGCCTGTTCCAAATCTGTTCCAAAAAAGTATTTGGAGGCCTGCCTTTACACGCACATGAACTTTAATGGCATCCTAGTCTTAATACGTAGAGTTTAATATTGAGTTGGCCCACCCTTTGCAGCTATAACAGCTTCAACTCTTCTGGGAAGGCTGTCCACAAGGTTTAGGAGTGTGTTTATGGGAATGTTTGACCATTCTTCCAGAAGCGCATTTGTGAGGTCAGGCACTGATGTTGGGCGAGAAGACCTGGCTCGCAGTCTCCGCTCTAATTCATTCCAAAGGTGTTCTATTGGGTTGAGGTCAGGCCAGTCAAGTTCCTCCACCCCAAACTCATTTATCCATGTCTTCATGGACCTTGCTTTGTGCACTGGTCCAAATCATTTGGTAGAGGGGTGATTATGGTGTGGGGTTGTTTTTCAGGGTTTGGGCTTAACCACTTAGTTCTAATGAAGGTAACTCTTAAAGTGGATGTAAACCCACCACTCACCCATTATAAACTAATGGCACGGTATTAATGTATATATACATGCAAGTATCCCAAACCTTGCAAATGTCACCCCCTTCAGTAGTAGGAGCAGTGCAAAACTCTGGAATTGGTGGGTGGGTCTCTTTGCCGGAGCTCGGTGGGCAGAGTCATGATGTCACAAGACTCCCCGTCCACCTCTACACTCTCCTACTCTCCTATTCCTGAGGTAGGAGTAACATCCAGTCAAAACTCAGGAGATGCACCACATGACTTCAGCATGCCCAATCATGCTGAGGTGTGCAGCAGCCAATCCTGGAAGAGCTGGAGAAGAAAGGAGAAGGGATGTGAATCTCTCTCTCTCTCTCTCTCTCTCTCTCTCTCTCTCTCTCTCTCTCTCTCTCTCTCTCTCTCTCTCTCTCTCTCTCTCTCTCTCTCTCTCTCTCTCTCTCTCTCTCTCTCTCTCTCTCAGATAAAGAAATCAGATGTCAGTCACAGCAGTGGGAAATGTGGCAACACAAACTTATCTGTGTGTCATTTTTTATCTTATTGAAAAAAGACAAGAAGATTGCTCAGAGCTGGATTAACTCCTCGTAAGAAAACTGGGCACAGATGACTTGACATCCTCTAATGCACCAGGTAGAATTTTTTTTTTCAGGTTTACTTCCACTTTAAGACATCAGCATACCAAGACATTTTAGAAAATTTCATGTTTCCAACTTTGTGGGAACAGTTTGGGGACGGCCCCTTCCTGTTCCAAAATGACTGCGCACCAGTGCACAAATGAAGGTCCATAAAGTCATAGATGAGCGAGTTTGGAGTGGGGAAGCTTGACTGGCCTGCACACAGTCCTGACCCCAAGCCAATATAACACCTTTGGGATGAATTAGAGCAGAGACTGTGAGCCAGGCCTTCTCGTCCACATCAGTGCCTGACCTCACAAGTGCACTTCTGGAAGAATGGTCAAACATTCCCATAGACACACTCCTAAACCTTGTGGACAGCCTTCCCAGAAGAGTTGAAGCTGCTATAGCTGTAAAGGGTGGGCCAACTCAATATTGAACTCTATGGACTAATAGGGACAGATGTAAACATACAATATGTAAAGCGCTGAGTAAACTGTCAGCACAATATAAAAAACTTGTAATAAATAAATACATAAAAGTCAGCGGCTCTGCTCCAGCCAGGTCCACCCTCCATCCCACAAACATCAATATTCCCTACTCCCACTAACTAATTTCTGCAACAATTAAAAAAAAAAAATAAAGAAAAAGCAAAGAACTCCTTTTATCCATAGTCCATAGTCACATGACATACTGGGATCTGAGTATTCTATCTTCTAGACTTTAGAGTAGGAGAGTTGTTTTCTGGTGTCCAGATTGTTGCCAGAGTTATGAAGACCCCTGTAATTGACTGTCCAGTGGTAAGGTTATCCCACATTTCAGAAGATTCCAGCTCTATTGTAGCGGTCTCCCCGACCTCCAGAGTTAGGGAGAACTGACATTCCTCCTCAGGGTGCAGGTTAAAGGCATAGTGTGTGTAGTGCAAGATAGAATGATGGTCGGCAGTCACTTTTAAAAATGTACAGAGTTTTATTTCTCTTACACAGGATACCCTTAGGCAAATGCAATAGCAAAATGGTAGACTCTGCAGACAAAAATAGAACTAGGCAGACAGCAATACAGAAAAAGGGCCTTAAAGCTGAATGCAGCAATCTGTATTTTGTAGCAACTGTTGCCTCTTATAGCAACACTTCACTCACAGTATCCCACTGTAGATCTTTAAGCTGTCCCCCTGCTACAGAACCTGCTGAACTTCTCAAGCTTTACTCACAGATAACCGCTGTAGTCTTCAGGCTTAGCTCACAGTCTCTCACTAGACTTCTTGGACTCCCAGATACCTGCTGGATCCCCTGAGCTCTTCTCACAGCTACCCGCTGTATTCTTCAAGTTGCACCCACGCTACCCGGTGGGTTCCTGGACTCACAACTTCCCAATGGTTCCCTCTGGCTTGACTCACAGCTACCTGCTGTACTTATCTTCAAGCTTTACTTACATCAACCCGCCATACTCCTTCAGGCTTTACTCACAGCTACCCACTGTATTCCTGAATGAGTCTCTACTGAAGCTTTCCCACTTTCTTCACCATCCCCGGCTGGTGAAGGATCTGCTCTGGTACTCCTTCAGAACTCCATCCCTTCTGCACTTGCCTCCAGTGACAGGAGTTGTCATCACTTAGTGGCAACTGCTTCTCCTTTACCTCAGGCTCCCCTCCGGCTGAGCCTCTACATGTGTGGCTAGGACTCAGGCTGCAGGCCTAACCCCGCTGCTGCTTCACATGCATCCCTCCATGCCGCAGCCTGGGGAGAAAAGAACTCCGATCACCTGACTCCTTCTAAATAAATAGACTATCGCAGCATGCTCAGCAGCCGAAGAAAACTTCTGCTGATTGGCTGAGACAACATATTTACTCATAACCTCAATTCACTGCAGTCTATCATCCTAACGCCAAAAGCAGCAGTGCCACCTATTGACAGAAGAGAGAGAGATTTCACACTAAACTCAGGCTTAGGAAAGAAATCAATGGATCAAAGACTACAAATTAGCCAGGCTAGTTACCACTCAGCACAACTAAATTTGCTAGCAGCCCTGTTTAGGACAAGGGTGCTACAATATGATGACAATGAGGGGAACTGGTGGGCACACACTGAAATGTTGCATCCCACTGGTTTCCACTTCCAGAAGATTTTTCAGCAGTGAGTGAAAACGCTTTGTAAATTGTGTGTGAAACATTTCAGTGTGAAACATTTGATACAGCAATGTTGTAAAGCGCTGCGTAAACTGTCGGCGCTATATAAATCCTGTATAATAATAATAATAATAATACAGCAAGCAGAATTAAAAAGCTGATAAATGATGCTTAACCGCTTGCCGACCAGCCACCATCATTTTACTGTGGCAGGTCGGCACGATCCCGCGAGCCGTCGTAGCTATACGTTGGCTCCCAGCGGGGATGCCGATGCTCGTGGCCGATGGTCGCAATGACCGCCAGCCACAAGTGATCGCAGACACAAGAGGCAGAACAGGGACGTGTGTGTGTAAACACACAAATCCCTGTTATGTTCTGTGAGGTGTGACAGATCGTGAGTTCCTGTTAGCTAGGAACCACGATCTGTCACTTCCTCTCGGTCAGTCCCCTCCCCCTACAGTTAGAAACACACATAGGGAACACAGTTAACCTCTTGATCGCCCCCTAGTGTTAACCCCTTCCCTGCCAGTGACATTTTTACAGTAATTGGTGCATTTTTATAGCACTGATCACTGTATAAATGCCAATGGTCTCAAAAATGTGTCAAAAGTGTCCGATGTGTCCGCCATAATGTTGCAGTCCCGATAAAAATTGCAGATCGCTGCCATTACTATTAAAAAAAAAATAAATAAAAATAAAAATGCTATAAATCTTTCCCCTATTTTGTATACGCTATAACTTTTGCGCAAACCAATCAATATACGCTTATTGCGATTTTTATTACCAAAAATATGTAGAAAAATACATAGCGCCTAAACTGAGAAAAAAATTTGCTTTTTTTAAAAAAAAAAAGGGGGATATTTATTATAGCGAAAAGTACAAAATATTGAGTTTTTTTCAAAATTGTCGCTCTTTTTTGTTTATAGCGCAAAAAATAAAAAAACGCAGAGGCGATCAAATACCACCAAAAGAAAGCTCTATTTGTGGGGAAAAAAGGACGTCAATTTTGTTTGGGTGTAGCGTCACACGACCGCGCAATTGTCAGTTAAAGTGACGCAGTGCCGAATCACAAAAAAATGGCCCAGTCATTCAGTAGCCAAATCTTCTGGGGCTGAAGTGGTTAAAATGGCATTTTATCAAATGCAAAATTTTGCAGTGTGTGTCATAGTGGCATGATGTTGACTATCAGACCCAACGTCTGTCATGAGCATATAAAAAAAAGAGAATTTTAAGACTTTAAAATATGTTTTATATTTTATGGTACATATTTAGCTGTGAAGTATATCAAAAGTTACTTTTGAATACTAGGATTAAATGTGAAAATGCATCATAGTTAATTTAAATGCTCACAGTGTATCAAATATGACCTTTGCATAACAATATTTTTTGCACATTTTTATTATACTGATTATCCTGTATAATAATAATATTCCTATTTAGCAAAAGAAGAAACACAGTTTGTATGCACTGAAAAAAACACTGAATACAGCAGTATGTCAGTACAGGAAACCATTACTGTCCTGCATCTACTACAGAACACCTATCACCTATTTTATTAAGAAGAGGAGAGGGGGAGTTGTATGCAGCTTAGTGTACTACCTCTCCTAGGGTGACAACACCCTATAGATATAGTAATGCGAGTGCGTGTTGTCACCCTAGGATTGGAAACGTGTTACTGGCAGGATCACTGGGTGAATATAAAAGAAACAAAGCTTGAAAAAAATCTAATGAATGCAGTCACCACATCTAAGGACTGGTTGCTGCAACATATTACACCACATAACAGAAACTCGCTTAAACAGTTACAAATATGATTCTTTCTCTGATCTATCCTTTTAGCTCTTGGTAGGAAATATGCTGCATATGGAGTACATTTGATCCTGTTGATTTTGTTATTGTGGGATATGAGGCATTAAGGTTCCCTCCATGGGGGTTTTATTGTGACCAGCTGTCATAATAGAGATAACACAATACTTATTTACAGGCATAGTTAGTGGCCATCGTCTTGTAAAATGAAGGTGTCTTAATGCAGAAATCCTTCCCTAAAATCCCTACCAAGGACTGTGGTTTGGCAGCTCACAGTGGATTCTCTATTCTTTGAATCACATATAGGTAGATGAAAAATCACTTCACTGAAAACTAAACCCTTGTAAGGGGGGCACCTGTACAGTAAATGGAGAAGTAAAGTACATTCAAGGCTTATCTCCTAAAATGTTCATAGAAAAGAATTAGTACCACTGTACTAATTAGCAAATAGCACAAGGAAAATAGATTGTTAGTTTTATGGCATAATTTGAGAACAGTTAGTGTAGCATGCATAACAAACCTGTTTTAAAAAATAGCCAAACTGTACACTACTTTGAGAAATATGGTTTGGCAAAAGGGAGTTTAACAAGACTCGTGGCCACTCATTAACCTCCCTGGCGGTATGATTATTTCATATTTTTGATGCTGAAAGCGGTACAATTATTTTGCATGGAAATTTGACGTTTTATATTATAGGCCTGTAATTCTTAGGAATAACTCACTTAAATCTGTCCAAAACAGAGTCTAGTAGACATCTCGGGTATGATAAAGTTTGAAAAATGAAATCATAAATTATAATATATTAAATAACTATAAATAATTATACCAAATAATAATATACCGGTAATAATAATAAAAGTTATTCAATAATGTAATCAAATCAAAAACACTGAAATTTGCTCAGTTGCAGAATTGTCACTGTCATTACTTTCAGTGTTTGATGACAGATCTCCTCACAAATCACTATCGATCAATTCTGCAAGTGATTCTAATTTATTATCACTGTTTTCTAGCAGGTCTAAAAACACTTTTGATGTAAAGGGACGTTTTGGTTGCTATGGACAATCTCCAGTTTCCAGGCAGAAAGAACAGTTTTTATAATAAAAAAACTCCAGGCAGGGCACTGGAGAAACTACTGGGGACAAAAGGGGATGTGAAATAATTTCATACAGTAATGTAATCTGTAAGATTACAGTATACTGTATGTATAGTGTGTGTTTCTTTTTTTGAATTTGGCGCGTTCGGAGCTCGGCTCCGTGATGAATCGAGCAGAGGACAGAGAGGAGACATCGCAGGATCCAGGGGACAAGGTAAGTAAGCTCTTCCTGGATCCTGCGATGTGATCCCGAATCTGGCTCGGGGTTACCACTTTTGGTTCTGAAATTCCACCCCGAGCCAGACTCGGGAATACCGCCAGGGAGGTTAAAATTAGAAGAAAAGAGGTTTAACCTTAAACTACGTAGAGGGTTCTTTACTGTAAGAGCGGCAAGGATGTGGAATTCCCTTCCACAGGTGGTGGTCTCAGCGGGGGGCATTGATAGTTTTAAGAACCTATTATATAAGCAACATACAGGGATATACAATGTAATACTGACATATAATCACACACATAGGTTGGACTTGATGGACTTGTGTCTTTTTTCAACCTCACCTACTATGTAACTATGTAACTATGTAAGTTAATTATAGTTCCCCAATCATTAAATTTAGCTTTTTGCACATAATATTACACCTGTAATAAAATGCAAAAATAGTACATTGTATAACAATAATACATTGTACTTTACCAAAGTATAATGTACCAAGTAAAAAAGGTGAATAACATATGCCGTTGAATAATATGTTCAGACTACAATACTCCTGAGAGATAGGCTTCCCCAATCTATCCACAGATGTCACTTACAACAACTGAATGCCACTTTTTCTTTTCTTTCTGTTCTGTAGGCTTTACATTGAGATGTGGTTTATTTGTCTCCAGTTTTGCCTCAAATGGCAGGGAGGAGAATGCCCCAGCCTCACTAGTTGTTGGCTGTCCAGTCACATACTTTTAATATATAGTGGGGATTATTTACTAAAACTGGAGGGCAAAATCTGGTGCAACTCTGCATAGAAACCAATCAGCTTCCAGGTTTTACTTTCAAAGCTAAATTGAACAAGCTGAAGTTAGAAGCTGATTGGCTACCACGCACCAAAGGTGTAACTAGAACCTTCAGGACCCCGATGCAAAAAAAAATTGGAGGGCCCCCCTGAACCCCTCTCCATTCGAGCCTCGGGCTTCCAGTTCTGGGAGGGCATCCATGGACATCCTCCCAGAACCCTGCTTCCCTCGTGCCCTCTGGGGTGCGCATGCAGCACGTTCTGTGACTGCTGATTACAGATCAATGTAAAATGCCAGTCACAGCGGCCCTTTACCATGTGATCAGCTGATCACATTTTATTTTATTTATTTTTTTCAGGTACTTATATAGCGCCGTCAATTTACGCAGCGCTTTACATATACATTGTACATTCACATCAGTCCCTCCCCTCAAGGAGCTTACACTCTAAGGTCAGGGAGAACATGCAAACTCCAGGCAGGTAGTGTTGTGGTTGGGATTCAAACCAGCAACCCTTCTTACTGCTAGGCGAGAGTGCTACCCACTACACCATTGTGCCGCCCAATGTAAACATGGTTGCTGGTTATCGGCAGTCCTTTCCTCCAACGCTGCGTCTGTGTGAGGAAAGGAGAGCCGTTAACCGGCAAGACTGTCAGTACATTGTTTACACTGATAATCAGGGCACTGATCTTCAGTGCCCTGATAATCAGTGCAGCCCCATCAGTGCAGCCTATCAGTGTCTATCAGTGCCACCTATCAGTGTTCATCAATACTGTCTTTCAGTGCTGCCTATCAGTGCCACCTATCAGTGCTCATCATTGCTGCCTATCAGTTCCCATCAGTGCCCTATTAGTGCCTTCTCATCAGTGCCTCCTCAGCAGGACTCTGAGCATCTCCTTCATACATCCCAGAACCTGCACTGACATTTCCCCCTCCCTCGCATAGATGGAAGAGGAGAGAGCCAATCTGCTTCTTCTCCTCCCACCCCTCTCCTCCTGTGTGTGCACCACAGAAAGTGTGAAGCCCAGCAGCTGAATGATTAAATTCCATTTGATGAAATTTGACTCCTCCTGGAGAGGAGTTGAGGGGCAGTGAGATGGTATTGTAAAGGGGGCAGAGAAAAGGCAGCAGGGACATATTTTGAAGTGGGACAAAAACAGAAATAGAATGATTGGATAGTGAAAGGGGAAATGATGCAGCAGAAGAGGACTGTGAAGAGTAGAGAGAATGCAGTAAAACTAGATTTTGAAGGAAAGGTGAAAGTAGACAGTGTGGGGTTGATTTACTAAAACTGTAAAAGTGAGTGGACGTTTTGGCTATTCTGTTTCTGGTGATTTGTTGCCCTCATCAAAGTTGCTAGTGTAACATGGCCCCATAGGGGTTGATTTACTAAAACTGGAGAGTGCAAAATCTGGTGCACTTGTGCATGGTAGCCATTCAGCTTTTAACTTCAGCTTTTTCAATTAAGCTTTGACCACAAAACCTTAAAGCTGATTGGTTTCTATGCAGAGCTGCATAGAACGTGCCCTGGCATTGGACCGGCGTTCTGTCTGTCACAGGTGTGGGGTCAGGAGGGCGGGGCTGTGTGTGACGGAGCGCGGACTGCAATTGTAATGTAAGCTGATACAGCGTACAAACCCCGCTCTGTGATAAAGCCAGCTCTCCTCTTCCTCCACGCTATAATGATCCGGCCACCCTCTCTGCACGGGTGAGGCTGCACTGGTGAGGCTGCATGATGGACACAGGTGAGGCTGCAATGATGTACACAGGTGAGGCTGCACGGGTGAGGCTGCAATGATGGACACAGGTGAGGCTGCATGGCTGAGGCTGCAATGATGGACACAGGTGAGGCTGCACGGGTGAGGCTGCAATGATGGACACAGGTGAGGCTGCGTTAGTGGGCACTGGTCACGCTGTGTTGATGGACTTGGGTGAGGCTGCATGGGTGAGGCTGCAATGATGGACACAGGTGAGGCTGCATGGCTGAGGCTGCAATGATGGACACAGGTGAGGCTGCACGGGTGAGGCTGCAATGATGGACACAGGTGAGGCTGCGTTAGTGGGCACTGGTCACGCTGTGTTGATGGACTTGGGTGAGGCTGCACGGGTGAGGCTGCAATGATGGACATGGGTGAGGCTGTGTTAGTGGGCACTGGTCACGCTGTGTTGATGGACACAGGTAAGATTGTATTGATGGGCACGGGTGATAAAGTTGTTGTTAATATTTTTTTGTGTAACTTAATTCTGCATAAAACATTTTAGTGTCATTTCATGAGAATTTTTTGAGGTTGTGTATAGGGGCGGGGCATGGTAGGGGTTGGGTGGGGCAACTGGTGGCGAGTAACCCTTAAGGCCTGGCTAATAGCTCAGGACTTGAAATTTTGAGCCCTTTAATACATATATAATTTTTTCCTGATAAGCAATTTTTCTTTATATTGTATATACAAAAAAGATGTAACAAAACTAAAAAAATAAGTTTTTTTCTACTTTGACCTGTACATGGTATACATTTTTTTCTGTAACCACTTGCTTACCCGCCGCAGTACATATACTGCTGCAGGGTCGGCTTGTACGGGCACTGTAATGTACCTGTAAGTCGGGACTTTCTTCCGGGTCCGCTCGCACATAAGCGCACGCACCCAGATACCCAAGCTGTCATCCGCTGCAGCACAAGTCGATCAGCCGGTCACCAAAACAATGATTAATGGCTGGAACCCACCGATCGGCTGAGCAAGTGACAGAAGAGAGACCTGTATTTGTAAATAACACAGAGCTCTCTACAGACAGCAGCGATGTGCCATTTTTTTCTCCATGTAAAAACCGGCACACAGTACACAAATGCTTAGTAAAACAGCACACAGTACACACAGTAAACATTGTCAGGTACACATGTAACCTCTAGTTCTAAATGTTAATCCCTTTCAGCCAGTATTAATAATACAGTCACAATGTATATTATTAGCACTGATCCCTGTCGCAGTGTAGCAGTGTCACTAGTGATGTCAGTGGCAGTTAGTCAGTTCCTACAAACTGTCAATGTACTATAAGAAACTGATCACCGCCATTACTAGTTTAAGAAAAAATTCCAATATACACTATATTGACAAAAGTATTGGGGTGCCTGCCTTTACACACACATGAACTTTAAAGGCATCCCAGTCTTAGTCTGTAGGGTTAAATATTGAGTTGGCCCACTCTTTGCAGCAACAACAGCCTCAACTCTTCTGGGAAGGCTGTCCACAAGGTTTAGGAGTGTATCTATGGGAATGTTTAACCATTCTTCCAGAAGTGCATTTGTGAGGTCAGGCACTGATGTTGGAAGAGAAGGACTGGCTCGCAGTCTCCTCTAATTCATCCCAAGGAGTTCTATCGGGTTGAGGTCAGAACTCTGTGCGGGCCAGTCAGATTCCTCCACCCCAAACTCGCTCATCCATGTCTTTATGGTCCTTGCTTTGTGCACTGGTCCAAATCATTTAGTGGAGGGGGGATTATGTGTGGGGTTGTTACTCGGAGGTTGGGCTTGGCCCCTTAGTTCCAGTGAATGAAACACTTAAACAACAATATATTAAAGGGTAACTAAACCTTAGTTTAAAAAAAAAATAAAAAACATATCAAACTTTCTCCACTGTGCAGTTCGTTTTGCACAGAGTGGCCCCGATCCTCATCTTCTGGGGTCCCCCAATGGCGCTCGCTGCTCCTCCCCGCATCAGGAAACCACCTAGGAGAAGCGCTCTCCTTGGGGGTCCCCGAGTCTAGCATTTGCATCCATAGACACAGAATGCCGGACTCGGCCCCGCCTCCCTGGTGCCCGTCCAGTCTGAGTCACCCCTTGTCTCTGCCCCTACCCACCTCTGACCACCGTCCCTTGATTCCACCCCCTACCCACCTACCAGTACTGCCCCTTTTAGAGAATACAGAAACAAGTATCATTTGGTGCTAAATCATTTGTATGGAACATGTTAATGATAAAAAGAAAATCAGTAAAATAGATCCCCTGCAGCCAGGAACAATAGAATCCCAGCAATAGATCCCTACACAACAATAGACTCCCCCAGCAACAATGGACTCCACCCCAACAACAATAGATTCCCTGCAGCAACAGTGAACCACCCACAACAAAATATCACACCCAGTAACAAAATATCCATCCAAGCAACATTAGACCCCCCCCAGCAGCAACAACAGATCTCCCAGTAGCCAGCGTCAATAAATCCTCCAGCAGCCAGTAAAAATAGACCTCTCCCTCAACAGTAGATCCCTTCCAGCAACAATAGATTCCCCATCAGCAACAATAGACCCTCACACAAAATCAGATCCCCACCAGTGACAATAGATCCCTCGGCAGCCAACATCAATAGACCACCCTCCAGCACACCCCACGCCCCATGCTATTACATACATTCAGTGCTGGAGGTGTCGGAACTGCTTTCCCCCACGTTCCCCCGCGTTCCCCCCGTGTTCCAGCTGAAAAAAAGCCCTGGCTGCGCTGCTATCAATCTATCCAACCAAGAGCCAAGACAATGGGCAGAGAGGGTGAGAGAGCGTCTCCAGTGTGGGAATTACAGGGCTCAGGTGAGTAAAATGGGATGGAGGGGGGGTCAGTGACAGAAGTTTTTTCACCTTAATGCATAGGATGCATTAAGGTAAAAAAACACGAGGGTTTACAACCCCTTTAAGGTGTCAGCATACCAAGACATTTTGGAAAATTTCATGCACACAAGCTTTTTATATTCTCTCCCAGCATTCTGTTCTACTTCCCCAGCTAGCTGGGATTTGTAGTCCATAACAGTCTGACTGAGTATAGAACTTTGGATCTTTGGACTACATGTCCCAAGATGCTTTGCTCTATTCTCGGCTGGGCTGGGCACTAGGAGAAAACAGCCACACTGTAGCAATATTGTAAAGTCTGCCCCCTCCGTACGTCAGTGTGCCCCCTCCTTACTTCAGTGTGCTCCCTCCTCCTTACATCAGTGTGCCCCCCTCCTTACATCAGTGTGCCCCCCTCCTTACATCAGTGTTTCTCTCTCCTTACATCAGTGTGTCCCCCTTACATCAGTGTTCCTCCCTCCTCCTTACATCAGTGTGCCCCCCCTTAGATCAGTGTGCTCCCCTCCTTACATTAGTGTGCCCCCCCCTTACATCAGTGTCCCCTTCTCCTTACATCAGTATGCCCCCCTCCTTATATCAGTGTGCCCCCTTACATAAGTGTGCCCCCCACCTCCTTAGATCAATGTGCCCCCCTTACATTAATGTGCTTACCTCATTATATCAATGTGCCCCCTCCTTACATTAGTGTTCCCCCTTCTTACAACAATGTCCCCCCTCCTCTTTACATCAGTGTGCCTCCTTCCTTACAGTAGTGTGTCACCCTCCTCCTTACATCAGTCTGCCCCCCTTACATCAGTCTGCCCCCCTCCTTATATCAGTGTGCCCCCTTACATCAATGTGTCCCCCTTATATCACTGTGCCCCCCCGGTGTGCCCCCTTGCATCAGTGTGCCCCCTCCTTACATCAGTTTGCCACCCTTGCATCAGTGTGCCCCTAAGGCATGGGGCTGGGTCGTAATTGTGACCCCTGCCACCCCTATAGCTACGCCTCTGTGTAAGATCGCTTCCAGGATCCACTGCCATATCTCAAATATGTCCAATCAATCCAAAATTTGCCACAATGCCCAGCTTTTCCTCAGGGATTGTAGGAAGAAAACAATAGTAGACCATAGAGTAGTATTGCTAAAACCTTGCCATTTATTATATATAAATTATACTTACAAAATCACAAGATACAGAAAGCATCGAACGCTTCGCCATTGTCACTGGCGGGCATAATAACATCACAGGCAGCTGACCCCGCTCAATGCGAGTTTTGTCTAAAAGTAGACATCTTCAGGGGACAAGTAGGACTTTGTGGGTATAGTAATATAGGAGTTTGTGGATATAGTATAATAGGAGTTTGCACACCTTTTTATCTTAAATATTATTTGTAAGGCCTTGCATCTGGAGGACCGAATTCAGCATTTTCCTATTGCACCTAGTGCATAAAAATATTAGGGTTAAATCTACTTGAACTGACCTGACAGTTCCTACAAACCCTACACTAATCTCTTCCAGTGCAGTTTTGTCAGTAGTACTCCGTATGCTTTGCTTTTGACAGTAAGGCACAGTGTTTGTATGGCTTCTGTAACCAAACCCTTTTATATTGAGGGGGTGGGTTTTCCAAAAGATTCTTTACTTGTCCTTCCAAGCCAGCTGGTCTAAGGCCAAGGCCAGGCAGTGCGTTATGGTTATAAAGAATTCAGTCTGGCAAATTCCCCTAAACCTCAAACACGCAGGGTTCGCCTAGTCTATGTCCATAGACTGCATGGTGGGCCCCCGCACAGACCGCCATGCGGGGGAACACACAAGCCCCTTCCCTTGTCTGGGGAACTTTGATACACGTCACCCGTCCTAGGACTGGATTGGTGATCTGTCTATCAAAGTCCCGGAAAAAGAGGAGGGGCTGTATGTGATGGTGCACAGTGGGGGGAACACACAGCTACTGAAATGAAAGCTGTGATGTTCCCTGCCCTGATCATCCAGCCGGCGGCTCCCCTTTCTTCCCCTCTGTGATCGGCAGTGCTCACCCCCCATCCCCCCCTCCCAGGCAACCCTTCTCGCCAACCCTCAAAATCCACTGGCAAAATGCGAGCGGGCGAGTGGAATTTTTGGGGGCTGGCCTAGGCCATCTTTATGTGGAGCAACAATTATTTTTTTCAGACCCTCAGAGAGTTCTTTGTCATGAGGTGCCATGTTGAACTTCCAGTGACCAGTATGAGAGAGTGAGAGCGATAACACCAAATTTACCACACCTGTTCCCCATTCACACCTGAGACCTTGTAACACTAATGAGTCACATGACATCGGGGAGGGAAAATGGCTAATTGGGCCCAATTTGGAGATTTTCACTTAGGGGTGTACTCACATTTGTTGCCAGTGGTTTAGACATTATTGGCTGTGTGTTGAGTTTTTTTGAAGGGGACAGCAAAGCTGCACACTGTTATACAAGCTGTACACTCACTACTTTACATTGTAGCAAAGTGTAATTTCTTCAGTGTTGTCACATGAAAAGATATAATAAAATATTTACAAAAAATGTGAGGCGTGTAATCACTTTTGTGAGATTTTATATATATATATATATATATATATATATATATATATATGTGTATATGTAAATAAGTAGTACATATAAATCATTCATAAGGTTTCTTTCACAGATATGAGCACAATAAATTGAAGCCTAAGTGGTTGTTAGGATTTTTCATATATTGCATATCATTGCTGTTTCTAGCAATGATTTGCAGAATCGGCCAACGAGCATATCTGGAGCTCTGTTGTCATTTGGAGAACAGCCAAATATGGCACTCTTTATTATACTGTACAAAAGACCTGCTCAAGTATGCCTGTCATTACACAGTGGAAATTATCTCTAAACAACATTTGCATGTCTGTACGTACAGCTGGTACATCAGTTTGTCTCATTATCAAGAAATTTCACAAAAGCAAATGACTACCCTCAGCAAGAATAAATACAGAATGACTGGATGCTAGTACAATAAATAATATGTGTTTGAAGATATCATTATTTTGCAAACCAATTCGATATTGTGTTCATGTAAATGAAGTGAGCTGTACTGTATTTATGATAATTTTGGTGCTCGTATTTTGAGTCGTAAACAAATGATATCACTTTAATTTAAAGCACAGATGTTATAGGAGAACTCCAGACAAAACATAACATTAAAAGGAAAACTCAAAAATACTCTACTATAAGAATTTGCACCTGTGGAAGAATTAAAGTATATGTATAGCCACAGCATATTTTTTTTTAGTTTTGGATAGAGTAGGGAAAAAATTTGAGCCCCTGTCATGTTTATTTTGCTGCAAAACAAAGAAGAGAGGGCACACCAGCCTTGCGCATTACCCAAGTAGTATCTTAATAGTATAATAAAAGGAAATATACTCACAAACAACTTAAAGGTAAAAACATATCAAAATCCAAAGTAAATACAAAGCAATTTGGTCACCGAAACTAGACCCAATAAGCCGGAAGACCTTCCAGATGGCTTACGCGTTTCAAAGGGAGATCCCTTCTTCCTCAGAGCCAATCAGAGATGTTGCATTGACAGTCTTGATATAATAAATGAGTCAAATCACATGACAAGGTCCATTAGACCTCACTAATGGACAACTGACAACACCCAATGATAATACAAATGGAACCACTGCTTGTAGCTAGAGGGGTGCTCCAAGGATAAAATGGTCAGGTGCATCATATACCTGTTGATCTGTGACTACTATACATGCAAATATATAAGCAAAAAAATATTTAAAAAATATGAATAATCTGCTGATGAAATAAGATAAATTCATATTTAAATGAGCTAAACACCTCTGCCACCCCTCCTCCCCCCCATGCACGTATGCACCAAACCTCTGTCCTGCCAGTTTATATAGTATCAATAAAATTATTAATATAGAGGTATAAAAACATTTGTAAAAAAGTATTTAGGTATATAAAGGCATATGTGTGTCATGTGTACATTGATACTGTATCACATAGCTTTATGTGGGTTTAGTTCACATAGCAATGGGTCCTTTCCAGCACCCCAAGTAAGAAGGAAATTTGGTTTATGGGCAATTTTTTTAATATTCAGGGTGGAGTCCCTGTACTTTTACAAGAATTTTTTATTCAGGGACCATGTGGTATGAGATTTCTCTTCTTTCTTGAGTTAAAAAAATAAGTCACTATTAATCTATGTTTCCTTGTCATCAGTTTGGTTAACTACTGCTTCATGTGACTATATGCAGTATCTTCCATCATACCTAATGCGGTATTAACTCCAAGAACAAAAATCTAAAATATTACAGCTTACTAATGCTTAAATTTCATGTTTGCATTAGTTTTCTTTTTTAGTCTTTTTTTCCCCTTTATTTTCATGTGGTGATCCAACCTGTAGCACACTCCCTTTCAAACACCTTTGGACATCTTTGTCAGTCTGGGGAGAAATTATTGTTATTTGCACTTGCAGATTGACTTGACTAATGCCCCGTACACACGGTCGGATTTTCCGATGGAAAATATCCGATCGGAGCGTGTTGTCGGAAATTCCGACCGTGTGTGGGCTCCATCGGACATTTTCCATTGGATTTTCCGACACACAAAGTTTGAGAGCAGGATATAAAATTTTCCGACAACAAAATCCGATCGCGTCAATTCTGACCGTGTGTGGCCTGTTCTGATGCACAAAGTGCCACGCATGCTCAGAAGAAATTCCGACACGGAACAGCTCGGTCTGGTAAAATTAGCGTTCGCAATGGATACAGCACTTTCGTCACGCTGCAATGTTAACAATGGTTTAATACAGCGCACTCTCTTCTTCTTTATAATGTGAGAAGAATTAAGTAGTTTTGCTGCTCATATTCACACACACTTCTCACAAACTTATTTCTTTACTATTTATCGGGATTCCCTCAATATATTTGGATTTGTCACATCTGACATCATTATTTTGTTTTTGTTTGTTTTTTTGTTTTTAAGGCTGAATAATTTTTTTGTGGTTTGTATTTTTTTCAAGGCGTATTTTTTGTTTTTGCGATTTTTTATTTGTACTCCTGAAATTTTTTGTGTGTGTTTTTTGTGTCAAGTTACCACAACATCATTGATATGTTGTTATATTTAATCTGTAGGAGATTGTTTGGTGTTGTTGTCCCTTGTTAATTTCACATTTTATGTTAGAAATGTACCTGAATCGTCACCAACAAACTCTCCTTTTTGGATGAAAACACACACACAGGAGAGTATAATTTCCCAAAAATAAAACTTTTATTAAGGGCTCACAACTAAACAAAGAGGGAGGCAACGCTGGAGAAACAGCAGAAATGGGTGAAGCCTTGGACCCCCAGGGCAAACATCAATAATTTTCAGCAAAATTGGTGGCCTGAGGAGTCCATATCTAAGGTAGTGCAGTCTGGTCCAGAAGTCCCAGAGATCCGGAAAGCAGCAGATGACATCTGTGTCCCCAGGCTGTGGTCATACGAGAGACTGCAGCTTTTGTCAGACCAGACTGAACCCAGGGTCATCACTCTCTGGTCTTCCTTCCACGCTTCCTTCCACGCGGTGGCTCTGGTGGTGGAGTTGTGGCAGCAGGAGGAGGAGGAGGAGGATGGTCCAACTAAATCACTTCGATCTTGGGTGTTAGTTCCCCACTCACCCCCTTAGTTAGGACTTTATAAATAAGTTGCTCACACAGGAGGCGTTGACCCTCCTGCATGCCCTGCAGTTTTGTGGCAGCCATACAGGCAAAGGCCTCTTCAGGAATGGGTAAGGCTCAGAGGGACGCAGAAGCCTCCTGAATGAGCCTGAGCGCTGAATCCTGCATGGGAGTCGTCTTCCTTGCCCTTTTGTATGGAAGGTGGAGGGGAGGAACCTGCGATTCAGTCAGGCTGCGACTTGTCCCAGGCTTCTCTTGGCTGACACTTAGCCCCTCCTCCTCCTGGCTGCCACTAACCCCCGCCTCCTCCTGGCTGCCACATTCCACAACCTCCTCCTGGCTGAGGTCTTCCTGTGTATGAAAAAGTGACATAGTTGTAGTTTTTTCTTCATCAATCACACACAATTTTCACCTCCTGACTGTTGCAAATTGAATGTTAACAAATATAACAGACTAGCATTCTGAGCCCAGCATTTTTCATTCTTGTCCCAATTATTTTTGCCCACCACTGTCTATTGATATGTAAAACACTTTGATCAATCAGCAATTAGTGATCAATAATAACATCTAGTAAACATCATTTCTTTATTGTCCTGAAATCTGTAGAAGAATGCTATACCTGACTCCAGCTGGGCTCCTCCACTTCTTCCTGGCTGGAAGGCCCAGGTTGGACATCAGAAGCCTCAGCTGGGGTGGAAGGAAGAGTGGAATGAAGAGTAGAGAGGGATTCCCTGACTTCAGTGTGGTCTGACAGAAATCGCAGTCTCTTATAGTACCACAGCCTGGGGACATAAACGTCATCTGCTGCAGCTCCGGACCTCTGGGAATCTGTGACCTTCTTGCGCTCCCTTAGATAAGTGCTCCTCAGGCCACCGATTTTGGTTTTTAAATAGGGGATGGTTGCTGTGGGGACCACTGGCTTCACCAACTCCAGCAGTTTCTCCAGCGCTGCCTGCCTCTTTTGTTTATTATTGTAATGGGGTGTATCACCTGCCACAGACAGGGCAGCTCCCTGTATTTGTCTATGAACAGGGGGAGGAAGTTGTGGTCATTGAAGCCATCCATTTTCTCTGCAAGACACAACACAAGACAAACCCTAAAGTCAGGCCAAACTCTCCTAATCTTGTTACAATATAGGCTTCAATTTCAAAGCAGTATAGGCCCAAGTTTAGATCTTACCTTCGTTATCACGATCGGCGCTTTCAATGCTCCTTCCTCCGCTCACAGATCGTACGTAATACGCACGCGTGTTACGCTTTATACACACTGCACATGTGTGTAACTCCGCCCGCCCCTGACATTCTTTCTAATCTATTCCCCACCCCTTTTCGTTCTGCACAGTGGGGGAAGAGCACATGGCGGATACACAGCAGGTGCGTGCTAATTATAGCAACGAGGAGGAGGAGGAGGAAAGCCCTGAGCCGGAAACGTCCCGATCCAGAAGGAAATTTAAGGCCTCAAATATGTCCTTTGGGGAGATGTTGGAGATGGTCGACATCCTGAAGAAGGCCGACTATGATGGGAAGTATGGACCTTACCCCAACCCCAATGTCAGAAAGGCCAAGATAATAGCGAAAGTGGTCAAAAGTCTGCACCGGAAATTCGGGGTACGACGATCGAAAGATCAGCTCAGGAAGCGGTGGTCGGACCTCAAATTAAGAGAACATGAGCAGTACAGAAAGATCCGGAGAGTGCTGCAAAAAAGTAAGTAGTTGTCCTGTGTTCCTATTCTTTATGTTTATTACGTTCGTGCTGCTCCATGTGCTTTTCTTACAAGTGTACATTTTTAAATGGCAACTTTCATGTTCATGGGCACATTATTCAAACATTTTTCTTTCGGCATATAAAACACCATTGTTTAGGCCATATGCATTTGGCCACAATTTTCACGCCCTACTTGTCAGAAACTATTTTGGTTGTGTAGATGGCTTTGTTACTAGAATGAAATGCAAACTAGATTCTGTGTAAGGAGAGGACACTCAGCAGCTGTTTTCACATCTGAACACTGGAGCACTAGTGTGGGACACAAGAACACCATTTTTATTAGGGGGCCACACAGGTGCTCCAGTGTATACTATAGGGGGGGGGGGGGGGCTACATCTGTGAAGCTTGTACCAAACATGTAAAGTTTTGAAGCTTGACAAAGGACACTGAAAAAGCTACATTTTTGAACTCTGCCAAAATAGACAATTGTACCCCACTTCCAAGCAATGTTTCCTATTTATAGTTCTGCCATCAAATCACTGTGTGCTAAGTATAGCATTTTTGTTTTACATAGGGGAGAAAAGACTGGGAGGACACCCCGCATCTGAGGAGACCAGAGACCCCCCACCTCTGGAAGAAGGGGAAATCCCCCCAACCCAAGAAGTGCAGGAGGAGGAAGAAGACGTGGTGGAACTAGTCACCACAACAGGTGAGTGTCTGCGACCACAGGCTCAGGTAAGAGATGGATGCTGGCATATTTTTGATACCTGTTTTTGTTTGGTTTCTCTCTTTTTAGGTGATCGTGATGTTGTGGATCCAGATCCTTTCACAACAGAAAGTGCCCAGATCGTGATCGGGGAGATCATGGGGTGTAATTTACAGTTGGAAAACCTCAAGAAAAACATCAATGATGTTATTCTAAAAAATAAAAACATCATTGATGTTTTGGGGCGAGTTTAAAACCCCTCCCAATCCCTTGGTTTTTTGGTGTGCTCCAATGTTCAAAATGTTTGAAAGATTTGTAGAAAAGCCTAATTGGTAGGATGCACACAGTGTGCCAACATGTGCTATCTGCCATCACGGGAGATCAATGGATGCTTTTTGGGGGTGCAACCCCTTCCTCAATAATAAAGTAGCTGAGAGGAAGGGGTTGCTCCCCCAAAACACGTCCCTTGATCCCCCGTGATGGCAGGTCGCACATGTTGACATTGGTAAATTTGTGTGCATCTTCCAAATTAGCCTTTTCCTGGGGTGACTTCACCCCATCTGAACGCAATATCAAACACAGTTCCTAAATACTCATGTCTGATATTGCCTTCAAGTTCTACCAAATGTGTACTTTGTAAGTTCAAGATTTGTGTCTTTCTTTTTGGTTTTACACATGCCTGTTTTATCTTAATAAATGGACATTTATCTGTTTTATAATGCTACCCCAAAAATTTATATACAACAAACATGTTGGTTTGTTAGAAAAACCTTTTCTAAATGCACATGTGATTGTGCAGGTATTAAAGAGATTGTTAAGCAAGAATGTGTGGATTATTGTGTCTACGCTCAAACACTTTGTTGGTGATGTAATTGGTGTTTTCGGTGAAAATGGGGGTTAGTTCCTAAGGGCAAATCCTCTTTGCACTACAAGTGCAGTTTCAGTGCAGTTGCAAGTGCACTTGTAGTGCAAAGTGTCTTTGCCTTTAGTAAATAACACCCAACAGTGCTTTGTATAAGGTTACACAATCACGACATTTTCTGGACTCAACACATTTCTGTCAGGGTCAGCTAAAACAAACACAAGCAGTAAATGTCCACAAAGATTTTCTTTTTTTTGCTTTTTTATTTGATAATGGCTTCACAAATTTGCTGGCATATTGATGGCACCCCTACCCGCAAAGAACTCCAGGTATCGTAACCGGACATCACGGGCACTCAGGGAGGGCAAGCCAGGACGGCCACTTTAAAGCGCCGTCAGTGTTGTTTCGTGTATCATTCCGGCCTCCAGCCCAAGTGAGCCAGCATAGTTGGCAGAATGTTTGCGTAAAAAGTTATGGAGAATACAGCACGCCATGATTATATAATTAAGTTTATACTCCGCCATATGGATGGGTGTTAGAAATAGGCGGAACCGGCTGGCCAGGATTCCAAATGTGTTCTCCACCACTCTTCTGGCTCTGGCCAGCCGGTAATTAAAAACCCTCTGTTCCGGGGTGAGGGTCCTCATAGGGAATGGCCGCATAAGATGGTCCCCCAGCGCAAACGCTTCATCAGCAACGAACACGAATGGGAGTCCTTCCACATTGTCCTCTGGAGCTGGCAAGTCCAAGCTGCCATTCTGGAGACGCCTGTAGAACTCCGTCTGGGCGATGACTCCACCATCGGACATCCGGCCATTGTTCCCCACGTCCACATACAAGAAGTCGTAATTAGCCGACACCACCGCCAACATCACAATACTATTGAACCCCTTATAGTTGAAATAGTACGACCCCGAGTTTGGTGGTGGGACGATGTGGACGTGTTTCCCATCAATTGCCCCTCCGCAGTTAGGAAAGTCCCACCGCTGGGCAAAGTGGGAGGCCACAGTCTGCCATTCCTGTGGCGTGGAAGGAAACTGTTGAGAAAAACAAAAATCAATTAATATTTTTGCACATAAACATGGCAAGCAGATTAGGCACAAACATACTGGGGCAACCTCCAGATAGCATTTATTAAGTAGAATTTAACAACACCAAAGTATAAGGTACACCTATCATATTCCCCCTCCCCCCCCTCTCATGGGCCATTTCTAACATTATGGGGGGTGGGGAAATCTTGGACAGGTAACCCCCTCCACTTCATTAAGAGATGAATGCCTAAATACAGGGTATTACTTGGAACAGCCCCTCCTTAGTTACACTATTGGCAGCCCACTGGACAGGTAAGAAGTGTCATAATACAAAGATATAAATACACACTGTACACATTTGAGGACATTTGGACATTCTGCTATTACCTGTCTCAAGATAATAATAGGATCTAAAAAGTTTAAACAGTACCATTTGAAAGTATACAGGCAGGCCCTTGCACTACATGCTTTGGGTAATTCATCCATAAATCAGAGCACAAAAGAGATGGGTATAGTGTGTATGGGTTTGGCAAAGTCAGCAGATAGATTATTGAGGATAGATAGAGAATTGGGATCAGCTGACTTAGCAGTTGGGGGGAGGGAGGGTTAATAAAAATGATTTGGGGACACCACAAAAAAAGGCTATGGCACTCTGCCTGAATTTAAAGCACAAATCACATTTCAAAACATTTTAGGGGGTGTTTGGGGTAAAGCACTGCTATGGAGCTGATAAAATACATTGTTAAGTGACTACATGAGGTGAATATAGGGCAGGAGAACATGCTGGGGAGGTTATTGAAGGACAATCTGTATGAAGGACTAAAAAATTAATTACATACAAATCCAGCATGCATGAGGACAAAGGGGACATTCACAGCATATTCCAATCATGGTAATTAGGGAATGAGTAAAGAAATACAATATATTATCAATCATTAAATACAATAAAATGTGATATTAAAGGATAAAAATCTTACCTTCATATACTCCTTCTGCAGGACCTGTATGATGGCAGAACAGGTCTCTGGGATAATGATCCCCAGAGCCTGGGGGGAGATGCCTGTCGAGAACTTCAAGTCCTGCAGACTTCTCCCTGTCGCCAAGTACCGCAGGGTAGCGACGAGCCTCTGCTCCGGAGTGATGGCTTGCCTCATGCAGGTATCCTGCCTGCTAATATAAGGGGTGAGCGAAGCCAGCAGACGGTGAAACACGGGGTCCGTCATCCTGAGAAAGTTCCTGATATCATCAGGATTATTCTCACGGATCTCACAGAGCAAAGGCATATGACAGAACTGGTCACGCTGAAGCAACCAACTCTTGGTCCATGAACTCCTCCCCACCCTGTTCATGGACTGGACTTGTGTCAAGGTCAGGACCCCAACACCAAGCCCCCGCACAGCACGAACTCTATGAGGAGTACGTATACGCAACATGGCTAGAAAACGGTCGGCTGCTCATAACGAAGTAACAGAACGCACTGAAGAACAGCAAGGCCTGTGAAGAGCGACCTGAAAAACAGTAACGAAGAACACAATGACTACTTAAAGTCACGCGGAACTTGCTTGCACGCACTGAAGAGCAGATACAAACCCACAAGCACAAACTGAAAACGATCTGAAAGCCAGGAGTCTGAAAAAGCGCGAGAATCGTCTCTCACCAAACTTTTACTAACACGAGATTAGCAAAAGGAGCTCAAAGGGTGCCACGCTTGGCTCTGAACTGGCCTTTTCTAGTCTCGTCGTACGTGCTTGACGTCACCGCGTAGTTGGCGATCGGAAATTCCGATAACTTTGTGCAACCGTGTGTGCGCAAAACGAGTTTGAGCCAACATCCGTCGGAAAAAATCCTAGGATTTTGTTGTCGGAATGTCCGATCAATGTCCGACCGTGTGTACGGGGCATAACAAATTGAAGCTAAACTTCAGCTATCACTTTTTAAGAAGTTATAGCAATGGGTTTTTTTTTCCTTTTGGGATAAAGGTTTTACATAAATGAATAAAAAGTGACCATTGTAAGCACCACTGTCAGCAGAGCTACTGGCTAGATCAGCAGGTGAAAAAAACAGAAAAAAGCCTAAAAAAAGAAAATGATTGCAGCCACTACATCTAAGAATTGGTAAGCTGCAAAATATTACTTTTTTTGTCTTTTGGTTTAATACCGTTTTAAAGTGCGTGTAGCCATATTAGTGCACATGCAACAACAAGATTGTCTGTAATACTAACAGTTAGATTTTCAGGACACGCTGTCGGGCATTTTCCTCTTCTCAGTCCAAGCAGTACTGATACATAATGGTTTACAATGTTAAAGTGGTTGTAAAAGCTACAGATTTTTTACCATTATGCACAAGCATGAAGGTAAAAAACCTTCAGTGTGCAGCAGACCCCCCCCCCCCCAATACTTATCTGAGCCCCATCGCGATCCAGCAATGTACACAAGAGCCTTAGTTCTGGGACAGCAGCTAGTGGCTCCTGCTTCTGTTAATCACAGCCAGAGAGCTAATGAGGAGTGAGAAGGGGCAGGGCTGAGCCATGGCTCTGTGTGTGGATGGACACATAGAGCAGCGACCTGTGAGCAAGCCTACTTGGGTGCCCTCATTGCAACCTGCTTGCTCTGAGGGGCACTCGACAGCAAGGAGTGGCCAAGAGCACCAGTGGGGGACCTGAGAAAAGGAGGATCGGAGCTGCTCTGTGCAAAACCACTGCACAGAGCAGGTAAGTATATGTCTGCATTTACACTACAGCATTTTGGATCGTGGGCAGATTTGCCGCGGATCTGCCTGCAAACTGACAGTGCCGAGGTGTGAATGACAAAACGCAGGACATTCATTTGAATGACACCTCAAATCGTGGTGTGGGGCTGCCGCGACTGTCACGTGATAAATCATGCTGCAATCACGGCATCCCGCATTGCGGGACTCATGTCGCCCATAAGTAGCTCCTGGACTATTTTTGGGTGACACGCGTCCCGCAATGTGGGTTTCCATGATTTCAGCACATTTTATCACGCGACAATCGTGACAGACCCACACTTCGATTTGAGGTGTCATTCAAATGAATGGCATCTCGGATGCGAGTCCCGTGCTTTGTCATTCACACCTCAGCACTGTCAAATCGCTCGCAATTCAAAATGCTGTAGTGTGAATGCAGCCTAACATGTTTTGTTATTTTTCTTATAAAAAATTGTCTTTAAGATGACTTTAAGATACAGTATATCTACAAAGAGAACAATCTACAAAAAAACAAGCTCATGGTATTAAAAGTTTAGAAAGACCCAGAATACTTTCATGCAGGGCTTTTTTTCTCGGAGAATAGGTGCAGGAACTCCCTCCGTCTGAGTCACCCCTTGTCTCTGCCCCTACCCACCTCTGACCACCGTCCCTTGATTTCACCCCCTACCCACCTACCAGTACTGCCCCTTTTAGAGAATACAGAACCAAGTATCATTTTGTGGTGCTAAATCATTTGTATGGAACATGTTAATGATAAAAAGAAAAGCAGTAAAATAGATCCCCTGCAGCCAGGAACAATAGAATTCCAGCAATAGATCCCCACACAACAATAGACTCCCCCAGCAACAATGGACTCCACCCCAACAACAATAAAATATCACACCCAGTAACAAAATATCCAACCAAGCAATATTAGAACCCCCCAGCAGCAACAACAGATCTCCCAGCAGCCAGCGTCAATAGATCCTCCAGCGGCCAGTAAAAATAGACCTCTCCCTCAACAGTAGATCCCTTCCAGTAACATAAGATCCCCCCCCCCAGCAACAATAGATTCCCCATCAGCAACAATAAACCCTCACACAAAATCAGATCACCAGCAGTGACAATAGATCCCCCAGCAGCCAACATCAGTACCTCCAGCATACCCCACACCCCATGCTATTACATACATTCAGTGCTGGAGGTGCCGGAACTGCGTTCCCCCCGTGTTCCCGCTGAAAAAAAGCCCTGCTTTTATGGGTTGTGAAAAAATGGAAAAATGCAAGAATACATATTGTAAGAGTTTTGCACTATAAAACAATATTAGACCATGCGATTCATTATTAATGTTGGCCATTGAGCTTTCAAAAGAGTTAATGGATAAATAACATCAGTACCTGGTTGTTTTGCAATTTCCATTTACCAGCGATACTAAATGACTGAGCAATTTTCTGTGACAGCTTTTTCTTCTTGTCTCCTGTGGCAATATTTGGTGGCATAAGCACTTTAACAGTTTGCAATGAATGATTGTGATATTACTTGTTAAGACTTTTTTTTGGTGAGCGTGGATCGATTATTATTATTTATTATTATACAGGATTTATATAGCGCCAACAGTTTACATAGCGCTTTACAACTTGAGGGTAGACAGTACAAATACAATACACTTTAATACAGTAGGAATCAGAGGGCCCTGCTCCTTAGAGCTTACAATCTAAGATGACTGATTTCCTAGCTATAACTTATATTGACTCACAGAATAGTTGATGTTTAGCTGCCATGTACTTCCATAACATATTATAGTATTTTTAAAGAAACCTGTGATGAGAGAAATACATATACTGGTGTTGCTAATTTCTTTCTGAAATGCTATATACCTGGATATTATTCTGATCATCTGATTTTCATGCTTTCTGATTCCATGACCCATTAAGGATGCAGATAAGACACAGCACCATCAGAGCAAAGCCATTAAACCACCAACAGCAACATAATGTTAGCAGGTCCCCGCTCTCAACAATATAATGGAAATTACACAAATGACACTTATCTAATGGGGACACTTCAGATGGTTCACCTGTGACACCAACATAAGGGACACTAGACTGATTACTAACATGGAGGTGCACTACATCAATCAGTCTGCTCAGTACATATTCCACATATACCTCTCACACTTCATGCCTTACGATATGTTGTGTGTTGAATACTCCTGACTGCTGCTTATATTCTGTGTGCAAAAAAGGATATGTTCTAGTAAAGCTTCATTTTTTAGAAAATTGTCTTAAGCGTTACGGTTTTACTAACACAAGTCAAAGTTGCAAAATTGTGCTTAGGCATTTTGATTTGTTTTACCCTTAGGCGCAAAGGGGTTAATAATAGTTAATGTTGATAGAGAGTTTTGTTCTGCTTTAGATTGATAACCAGGCTGTATCAAAGACAATACATGTGGAAGCCATAATGCCTCTACAAGGTCCATCTACATTGTATAAAATGTGGTCCCCAACTTTAACCTAGCTCTTATTCATTCTCGTGTGTATGTGTATATGTGTGTGTATATATATATATATATATATATATATATATATATATATATATATACAGGGCTTTTTTTCTCAGGAACTGCCCCTACCCCCCTCTGAGCACCGTTCCTTGGTTTCATCCCCTACCCACCTCTCAGTACTGCCCTTTTAGAAAGTACAGAGCCAAGTATAATTGTGTGGTGCTAAGTAATTTGTATGAAATTTGTTAATGATAGCAAGAAAAGTAGTAAAATAGATTCCCCACAGCCAGCAGCAATAGATGCCACCAGCAACAATAGATTCACTCAGAAACAATAGACCCCCCTAGCAACAATGGACCTCCACAACAAAATACCACCCAGCAGCAACAACAGATCTCCCAGCAGCCAGCATCAATAGACTATCCAGCAGCCAGCAACAATAGACCCCCTCCATTAATAGTAGATCTCTTCCAGCAATAATTGACCCATCAGCAACAATAGACCGCTACTCAAAAATAGATCCGCTCCAGCAACAGTAGACCCTCCTGCCCACCCCAGCACCCCTTCCCATTACATAAATTCAGTGCTGGAGGTGCTGCGTTCCCCCGCGTTCCCACTGAAAAAATGCTATATATATATATATATATATATATATATATATACACTCACCGGCCACCTTATAAGATACACCTTACTAGTACCGGGTTGGACCCCCTTTTGCCTTCAGAACTGCCCTAATTCTTCGTGGCCTAGATTCAACAAGGTGTTGGAAACATTCCTCAGAGATTTTGGTCCATATTGACATGATAGCATCACACAGTTGCTGCAGGTTTGTCGGCTGCACATCCATGATACAAATCTCCCGTTCTACCACATCTCAAAGGTGCTCCATTGTATTGAGATCTGGTGACTGTGGATGTCATTGGAGTCCAGTGACCTCATTGTCATGTTCAAGAAACCAGTTTGAGATGATTTGAGCTTTGTGACATGGTGCATTATGCTACTGGAAGTAGCCATCAGAAGATAGGTACACTGTAGTCCTAAAGGGATGGTCAGCAACAATACTCAGGTAGGTTGTGATGTTTAAAAGATACTCATTTGGTACTAAGGGGCCCAAAGCGTGCCAAGAAAATATCCCCCACACCATTACACCACCACCAGCCTGAGCCATTGATACAAGGCAGGATGGTTCCATCCTTTCATGTTGTTTACACCAAATTCTGACCGTACCATCTGAATGTCACAGCTGAAATCAAGACTCATCCAACCAGGCAAAGTTTTTCCAATTTTCTGTTGTCCAATTTTGGTGAGCCTTTGCGAATTGTAGCCTCAGTTTCCTGTTCTCAGCTGACAGGAGTGGCACCAAGTGTGGTCTTCTGCTGCTGTAGCCCATCTGCTTCAAAGTTCGATGTGTTGTGTGTTCAGAGATGGTATTCTGCATACCTTGGTTGTAACGAGTGGTTATTTGAGTTACTGTTGCCTTTTTATCATCTCGAACCAGTCTGCCCATTCTCCTCTGACCATTCTCTGTAAACCCTAGTGTGTGAAAATTCCAGTGATCTGCAGTTTTTGAAGCACTCAGACCAACCATCTGGCACGAACAACCATGCCATGTTCAAAGTCACTTAAATCCCCTTTCTTCCCCATTCTGTTGCTCGGTTTGAACTTCAGCTAGTCGTCTTCACCACATCTAGAAGCCTAAATGCATTGAGTTGCTGCCATGTGATTGGCTGATTGTCAATTTGCATAACCAAGCTATTAAACAGGTGTACCTAATAAAGTGGCTTGTGAGTGTATGTGCAATGTCTACAGCAAATAGGTTCATGTTCTATTTAACTATGCCCTTTAGATTGTGCTCCCTGTTCAGCACAAATTAAGGCACTGTTCAGGGCAATTGGACCTCAGCCAGCAGAAAAAAAAAGGATTTAAATCAATTTAGGAAAGTAGGAGTGATACATTGTATTTGAGAAGACTTTCTATGCACAAGCATTCTACTGAAAGTTAAGTAAATTTTTGCACAGAGTTTTCATAGATGCTTTCTAAGTGTAAAATGAGATGTGTTTCTATAAGATAAAATCTTTGTATTTCTATATACATGTATTTTTTTAAATGCAAACCAAGTATGTGAATATTGATTGGTGTTAGCCTGAGGGAAGTAGATGTCACACTGGAGGGCCAGTTGTATTGAAGTGCAAGAAGAATGCTGATATATATATATTTCATTTAAATATTTAGCTGTTTGCCTGGAGTTCAGCTTTAAAGCTACAGTTCATATTTTAGTGAAGCAGCCACTTCTGTGTAGTAAAACCAGCAGTCTGTTATTGTCTTTTTACATTTGTAATTGTTAGTCTACTGATGGAACTATTAAGCTTGGCTTAAAATTAGACACAGTTGTAAAGTGTTGTAAAGCATTTGTTTCAGTAGGAAGAGGAAAATCTCTTTTGGATTAATCAAAAATGACTTACAAAATACTTGATTTTCTTTATTGAGTTGAGCGAAGAAACAGTTAGCATAAAATGTATCTCAAATCTCCAAAATGTTAAACATAAAAATATATATTTAAAGTACTAAGGGTGAATTAGGGATTATTTAAAACAAATACAAATTCAATATTTATAAAGTGTGTTTTATCTTGTCTTATGTTGGTTTCAGGCCTATGTGAATATTTGCTTGACAGGCAAAACTGTGTTTACAAATTTTTCTCCATCCAGATACCTACACACATATATCTACATCACATTCATTCACACCAGAATGTGGTGCAGGAAACCCGCACTCCGCGCGTATTTCCCACATCGCATTCAAAATGCACTGGGTGTGCAATCTGCTGTGGGTATCAATGTATTCCCAATGACACCCAAAACACAGATGGCAAATGCAGTCCATTTGCCAGCACCAGGTCACATGGCACTGCAGTATTATGCTATCCAGTTGCAGTGCGTTTTTAAAAGTAGTACATGCACTATGTTTTGTGTGATCCAGTGAACATTCAGCCTATTCAAATGAATGGAATGAAAATGGAACTGCATTGAATCACACAGGAACATGGACCTTGTCCCTGCACAATTCAAGTATGTATTTGAAAGCGTGCAAAGAGGGCAGAGAAAACCATAGTGATCTCCACAAATATTCAAATCTAGTGCCAAGCCCCATTGAAGTCTACAAGGAAAAAGTGTTTATTTTCAAGGCTAATGTTGAGGGACAAGGGCATGTTCACCACATCAGCCCCCCCCCCCCCCAAAAAAAGATGTTGGAGTTATTGAGGGGGATTTATAAAGGAATCTAAAATTACACTTTATACTCAAATTATAATGGTATCCAGTGCTAGAATGATCAATGATGTTGCCCCAACCTTGTGTTTACATTATTGCAGTGCTGGGGTTCAGTAATTTAGCGATGGAAATGAGGTAGGGAAACATCGTCGGTTGCCAAGTCATTGTTGCAAAGAGGAAACATCATTGGACACTTGACTGTCATGACTGACAATGGATTTACATCACTTGACACTTCTGACCCTTGTTCTCTGTGTTAAAAACTTCTGATACTTGCACTCTATGTATTATGCAATACTGATCCCTGCACTTCTCACCTCTGCTCTATGGGCATTACATACTTCTGACTCCTGCCCTCTGTGCCTTATGCATCCTTGACTCTTGCAGTTTTCTTTATGCACTCCTGACCTCTGTGCTCTGTGTTATGCAGTCCTGACTCCTTTACTCTGTGTTACACTCCTGGCCCCTTGTGCTCTGTGTGTTACATACTCAAATCTTGCACTGTGTGCATTATGCACTCCTAACCGCTATGCTTTATGCATTTCCCACTCCTGACCCCTGCACTTAGTGCATTACACACTCCTGAATCCTGCGCTCTGTGTTTTATGCCCTCCTGAGCTATGCATTCTGTGTGTTATGCACTCCTAAACCCTGTGCTCTATGCGTTGTGGACTCTTGAGCCCTGCGTGCTGTCTAATGCAGTCCTGACCCCTGAGCTATGTGTGTTGCACAGCTCCCTTTGCTCTGTATGTTACACACCCTTGAACCCTGCACTTTGTGCTGTACACACATCTGAGCCCTTCACTACATACACTCTGTATGCTGTACTATATATGACATACCCTTCCTGACCACTGCTCTCTTTATAGTATGACCAATCAATTAAGGTGGGAGAAATGCTACATTACTTCACTAGGACCATGAAAAGTGAACAGTTAGGGTTTGCCTCAAACTCATGTTTGACCTGAGTCTGAAGCTCTAAATCCTATTGACTGAGAAAAGGGAACTGGAGAAATACTTCATTGTTGAACCCTGAAAAATCTAAGGCACCTGTCTTGGGAGACCGGCAGAAGTCCTTTTAAGGGTGCACTCATCCAGAGGGGTGCCCGTGGGAGCCAGATGAAGCTTTGCACACACACCTGGAGGGAAAATATTCAGGATCAGTGGGCCATATCAGCTATATTGGTGTGGCATTGGTGGAAGTTTAAGAGATGTCCACCTTCTGCTAGGCGACCGGATTTGATGGAAAAGCAAAAAAATTCTGGTTTAGTATGTAGCTGATTGAAATAAAAAACAAGCGATCATGAAGGTTCCAAGTGCCCAGAGGAGATGAGGATTCAGTTCAGCTCTGTTTCTAGTAAAAAAAAATCAAAATCCGGCGATCTGTGCCCAGTGCTAAATTTGAAAAAAACTCAACAAGCACAGAAAGTTGGAGTCGTGCAATATAAAGAACCTCCAATCAATGCGTTTATTGATAAATCTGGGAGACTGAATGCTCTCTGTAGGTTTATCAAACACCTCCTTACTTGTCCCAATCCAGCCTGCATTTAAGTTCCACTACCAGTTTGGGTGCCTCCCCTTCGGTCTGTCCACCTCCCCCAGGACATTAACAAAGGTCCTACTGTCTGCAATAGCGCGTGGGATGAGAATACACCACTACTTGGATGGCATTCTTTTTCTAGCTAGCAATTGGGAGATGCTTATCCAGCATAGGGATGCTCTGCTACACAATCTGTAAAATTTTGAAAGCTTATTAATTGAAAGAAGTGCTTCCTCTGCCCAGCCAAAAAAATGAGGTTCTTGGGGGCATTTTTTGGATACACAGAAATATTCAGTAGAACTTTCATGAGGGAAGATATGTCCTTTCCAGAGAAAGTCAAAGGTGCTTTGGAAGCGAAGTCTCTTCCAGCAGTACAGTGCCTGAGTATCCTTGGCTCTTCTTAATTGACCAAATGTTGTTTTCGAATAGAACATTATTACGTCAGACCTCAGCCAGAAAGGTTGGGGAATGCATTTTAAAGAGCAGGCTGCTCAAGGTTATGGGATGTTCAGCTTATGAGGCATAGTATTGAGTGCTCTCGAACTGAGAGCAGCGTTTAAAGCCCTTCTGTCATTCACTCCTTTTATAGGAGGAACAGGAGTTGTACTGTGCCTAGACAGCAGTGAAAGGGTAGAATTCTTAGGCTACCAGTGGAACTTCCAGGATCAATACTTGAAAATATACCATTTTGGCTGACAAAGCTCTGGTGTCTGTCTCTCCTATTGGTGAGCATTATTAGGACAATTAAAAGAGCCTACTCTTCACAAAACATACCTGTTCCTGAAGACTTAAGAGCACATTCAACCAGGGCGGTGTCAGCTCTGTGGACAGAGCAGTTCTGAGTATCTCCTGAGGTTATTTGTAAGTCAGCAAAATGTTCCTCCCAGAACACCTTCACTGCGCTTTATCAGGTGAACCGGCTCAGCTCTTGACAGAAAAATTTGGAAAATGTGTTGTGCAGGCGCATACTTACGCTATTTACCATTACATTTTTTTTCTTGCAGCCCCTCTGAGACCCAGGTCTGTCTTTGAATTATAGTTAACCAGTCCTATCAGGTTGTGGGGGTGGAGCCACAACCCATTGTATGCTGCTATGAATATACACTAGGAAAGGAAAATTACAGAAAGGTGTGTATACAATTTTCCATTTTTGTGGTAACATTCAAAGTAATGTGATATAAGCAAAAAGATTAGTTTCAAGGTTTTAGTAGAGGGATTGGAATCACCCGCTATCTTTGTTTGTCTAACAAAGATCCCAGGTGCAAGATCTTGGTGTTTTCTGCTGTGATCTCTCAATTGGTGCTGCTGTAGAAATGGTGAGGCTTTCTGGTGGATAGAGCAGCACAAAGAATATCAAAGCACAACACACCTGCCAGGAATGTATTTATTTATTTATTTTTATTTATTACAAGTACTTATATAGTGCCTATCAATTTTATGCAGCACTTTACACATATATTGTATATTCCCTGCCCTCAAGGAGCTTACAATCTAAGGTCCCTAACTCACATTCATGCATAGACATCCACAAAAGATAAAATAAGCTAGGTCATGATTTATTTACAAAACTCATACACTCATTTTGGTTGCAGTTACACTTGGGGGCTGATTTATAAAGCATTTGCATAGCCATTCACACAGTGAAACTGAATGTAAAGCACAGGATACAGTCTATATGCATTTGTTTTTTGCTCCATTCGCACAGAACCAACAGGTAGGGAAAAAAACAAATGCATATAGACTATATCCTGTGCTTTTCGAAAGTAAATGTGGCCACTAAATGGAGCTAAGTATTTTAGAAAATTCCTACCATATTTAATTCCATCTAGTGCCCAAATTTGCTATATTCTGTTTTAAATCAAAAAATTACAGCCTATTTACATACATTTTACATACATTGTTTGCCCCATTTGCGCAGAATGAATGCACATGCGCTTTCACTGAGTGAGCGGCTATGTGAATTCTTTACCACTCAAGCCCTAAGTGTTTAAACCTGCTGCAAGTTTGGACCCAGGATAAAGGTTATTGTAAGAGATAATGTTATATTTGCTCAGTAAAGCTCAGCGAAGCCAGGTGATTCAGTCTCTACTAGGAGAGTAGAAGCATGTCCCATTTCCGAGTCATTCAACAGTCTCTTTCAGCTGATTTTGTTCTGCGGTTCTAGTTTATTTCACAACAGCTTAGGTTTTTCAGCATGTAGAAACCTAATTCTGCTTGAACCTTTCACCTACTCACAGTAAATGGGAAAAATAATAACCTCTTGCTGTCCATGTAATGCATATGTGCAGCGAAAAAGAGGATGCTCCTTACCGCTCATATGCCACATATGTATCCATGGGCAGCAGAGCTTTCTGTAGAGAAACCGATCAATGCATGCTCCCAGCATAGTGACTCAGGAGTCGGCAGGCTCCTGATCGTGTGACCATTGTGAAAGCCAATCGCAGTGGTCATGAGCTCGGCTAACCCTTCCCACCCGCTGTACAGACCTTATTGAAAGGATGCCAGGGCTGGGCAGGAAGGGGTTAATGTGCAGAATTTTATATTTATCAGAAAAAAAAAATAATCATCTAATCCTGAATGCAATTAAGATGGAATATGCATAATATATATATTTATAAAACACTAGACATTCCCTTTAACTTTATTTCATGTTTGTTGTGAACAAAGGTATGCAGAGTATTCATATAACCATTTAAATCAACATAATGTACATATGCAGTATATGCAAGTACAATAACATTTAATCTTAGCTATATTATATATATTGTGCAAAGCCATTAGGGCTGATATAATAAACTTAAAAAAAGAGCACTTTACATGGTGACAAATTTGAATTCTTTTTGATTTTCCTTAAAGGTAAAATCAAAGTGGTTAGTTGTTATTTGTAATGACTCCAATTTTGTTCTCATTTCCTTTTCTCTACTTTTCATGCATCAGCCCTAATCATGCACACTTTATATTTTGTCTGCCTCCTTTGAGCAAAGCCATTGTCAGTGGGTGCTTTTGTTGAGGAAAAAGATGCTTGTTCAGAAGAAAAATGTTTCCTGAAGAAAAAAGGAGCAATTGTTTTAGAAAAGGACAACTTTCACTAGATTGGCTAGATTGACGATATCAAGGCGGTATTATCAGACAAATGTTTAACTTTACAAATAGGTGAGTGACTCTGACCACTCTCTATGATCACCAAGGTTTTCCTCCCACCCTGTTCTCCTAGTCAATGAACCTTGACCAGCATGGGTCATGAGACAAAATCTCAATACTGACAGTCACTTTAAACAGAGAGCAACAGGTTAAGCTAAATTCTACTTGTCAATCAATGTTGACTATAATGACTATTGCCTTTACACCTTTGAATCATGAATTGATCACAGTAAGGATTTATAATTCTAGCTCTTCAGTTGTATGCAGAGAAGAGTGATACTGTGACAGGTTCCTTCCTTCTAGGAGTAAGAATATGCAAGAGAACTTCTAAAAGGTATGAATGATAAATAGTAAGTTGGAGTAATTTGAACCTTTAAAAAGGGAAGGATTAATTGTGTATTTACATGGATTTTGTTTCATCAGAAAGGAAAGCGCTCTTGAGAGTCAAAAAGACATATCCTCTAGGACAATAGCTAGGGAGTATTTAACAAAAAAACTTAATGGAGCACAGTGCTATCTGCAGGGCCCACATTAACCCATCAATGTCCTTCTTTTACAGTTCTGAGCTCAGTAAAGTATATTTTAGAATTTTTTTTGAAAGTTTGAAATAGATTCCAGTATTTTGCTCCTAGTACAGTTTATTTAATAGATCTGTTGTTGTCAAGGGGTAATTAAAATTTTTATATATATTTGGGTACTCGCTTGCCCTAAAAAAATCCCACATAGAGGGTTGTGTCTATATGCGTTGTCAAGGGGTAGGACAAGTGGTGGGCTGTTTATTTTTTGGTTTTTTTCTACCTTAATGCAGAGAATGTATTAAAGTAAAAAACATTTAGACTTTAGAACAACTTTAAGTAAATTTAGTTGCGTGAAACCAAAATCAGAACAATAACAGGTTACTGCTTGTAATATGTCTAATGCCCTGTACCACGTTAGCTAAGGATCACATTTAATCACATCCTGACTAAGCAGCGCTATTTCATCACTGTACTTCAAATGCAAACCTTTTCAAGGTAGGTATAAAGCCATGATGATATAAACAACCACTGAGAAGACCCTTGGAATTCTGCTGTAATCCAATGTTAAGCAGAGCTAACCTGGTGCAGCACTACTCTTGTTGGAGCCTCTGAATAGGATGGGTCCTCTGTTTTTTGCCTTGACCCTCTCAAGAACCTCAGCTCCTCTGACACACCAAGGTGAGTGTACAAACATACACTATCACAGAAAATCACTGAAAGTAATACTTAGTACCCAATAGTAGTGCTATCGCAAAGAAAACAGGCACCAAACCAGGTAGTAAGGCAAACGTAATATATTGCCACCCAATATGGTTGGTAAATAGGCAAGCCTAAAATGGATTAACAATAGTAATAACACAATTTTCATATAACATTATTAACAGCAGGGATAGGCATGAGAAGACATTTGGCAGAAAGATCAGCATAAATAGTAGAAAGAGCACCTCAAGTGCAACAGTGAGCACTAGTAAAGTTTAATCTACTGAGTGCTGGAAATTTACTGCCAGAGTGCATTTATGGCAGCAATGTCCTAGACCGAATGGGTATGCACTATCCAAAAGAAAAGGAGGATGGTAGGGGAACAAAGGGGCTAGCAGAATATGAAAGAGCCAGTCCTTTGAGACGTTCTTCTGCTGGCTATCGTTGGGGCCCTTGAAGAGTGTCTTTGCTACAGTGCCTTGCAAAAGTATTCACCCCCTTGGCTTTTTACCTATTTTGTTACATTACAAAAATGGGCTAGTGTGAAAATGTAGCGCTAAAACAAAACAAAACCAAAATATATATACTTGGATAAAGTGCAATGACCAGTGGGTAATATCCACTGTGACATAAAGCAAAACAAAACCAAAATGTATATAAGTGAATAAAGTTCAATGACCCGTGGGTAATATCCACTGTGACATAAAAATGGGCAACATAAGTGTTAAAGTCTCAAAGTGCAATGAGGTATGAAATCCAGTGCAAGTGGAAAATCTTCTGGTGTATAATTCATCAGCATGGAAATCTTGAGGTAGAAAGAGGTGAAATAGTCTTACCAGAACAGGTGGATTCGGATGTCAGCGACACCGAATCAAACAGGCTTTATGTCGTAGTGGATATTACCCACTGGTCATTGAACTTTATTCACTTATATATATTTTGGTTTTGTTTCATTTTAGCGCTACATTTTCACACTGGCCCATTTTGAATACTTGGCACGTTTGTGTTTTTTACACTGGGTTAGCGCAGTGTTACCACTGTTTTTATTTTGTTACATTACAGCCTTTAGTTCAATGTTTTTTTAATCTGAATTATATGTGATGGATCAGAACACAATAGTCTAAGTTGGTGAAGTAAAATTAGAAAAATATATACATAAAACTATTTTCCAGAAATAAAAAAATGATAATTGGCATGTGCTTATGTATTCACCACCTTTGTTATGAAGCCCATAAAAAGCTCTGGTGCAACCAATTACCTTCAGAAGTCACATAATTTGCGAAATGATGTCCACCTGTGTGCAATTGAAGTGCCACATGATCTGTCATTACATATACACACCTTTTTGAAAGGCCCCAGAGGCTGCACCACCTAAGCAAGAGGCACCACTAACCATACACTGCCATGAAGACCAAGGAACTCTCCAATGTCCCAAGGAACTCTCCAATGTTGTTGAGAAGGGACAATGTTGTTAAGAAGTACAAATCAGGGTTAGGTTATAAAAATATATCCAAATCTTTGATGATCCCTAGGAGCACCATCAAATCTATCATAACCAAATGGAAAGAACATGGCACAACAGCAAACCTGCCAAGAGACGGCCACACACCAAAAATAAAGACCGGCCAAGGAGGGCATTAATCAGAGAGGAAGCAGAGACCTAAGGTAACCCTGGAAAACCCTGGAAGAGCTGCAGAGTTCCACAGCAGAGACTGGAGTATCTGTACATAGGGCGACAATAAGCTGTACGCTCCATAGAGTTGGGCTTTATGGCAGAAAAACACGAAAAATGCCAAGGGGGTGAATACTTTTGCAAGGCACTGTAGGAACAGTACAGGTACAGTATAGTCTCAGCAAAGTTGCAAGGTAGATGTGTTTGGAATAAGTGCAGTATAGAGTGCAGTATGAATGTGGCATGGATTGTATACACTTGGTGTCTTGCTCTCAGTGGCTCAGTCCATGCTAGCAGTATCAGCAATGGGTAAATAGCCTTCTCATCAGTCCCCAGGATGCTGTGGTGACCTCTTGCTGTAGAAGGGGGCCCCCTTGGTCTCTCCCTGAAAGCTTGATCAGCGATGGGAACCAGATGGTGAGTGGATGCTCCAGTCTGCCTGCTGCGGCGGTGCAGGTGCTGCAATGTGGTTGGTGCTGCGCTGCCCCTGGGTGTCCTCACCGCCAGTCTCAGGCTCGGTTGGTCTGCGGCTGGCAGGTGAACATCCAGACAGAGCTGCTCTGCCTCTAACGCTCTCAAGGCTAAGAGGAAGAACTTTCCCAGGCAGATTAATAAAAATCCTCTCTCCATTCCTACTGCACAGTGCATATTGGGATCTGTAGTGTAACTATTATAGTGTAGCCATTATATGGATGCTGTCACAAACTACCACTCCCAGCATTCTCAGCACTCTGCCTATACAGTAAGTCTATGGGCTTTTTTGGCTTCAGCTCTCCCTTTGCTGGCAAGAGGAGGAGGATGGTGTAGCATAACATCAGTATCTCAGTGGAGGGAGAGAAGAATAAAGGGCAATGTCTCCATCTTCATGTTGCTGGAGCCCAGAACCTGGCTACACTGGTAACGAGGAAAGGTCTAATCATGTATAATCTGAATTGTGAATGAGCCATCCAGTGCACTCCCTGTGTTTCAAAATTACAGTAATTAACTAATAGGACATAATTTAACTGCAATCATAGAAGGCTTTATACTGTCTCTTTACTGTACTGTCTTTTTTTACTGAAGGTGAGACTTTGAGCAGAGTGAACCTATAATCCTTTTTTAAACTTTGTCAGCTTTTTAGTGTTTTTCTAGGGAGTCCTTAGGATCAGACACCCGGGGCGAATTTCCTTTTATCTTTAAAACACACACAGATAAATATATCTGAATAGGATATATACAGTAATTATATACAGCATAATCATGATTGAAGGCGGTGAAGCATGGGGACAGTAGCATGCTCTGACATTTTTATAAGGTTATCTGCTAAACAGCTGAGAATTGATCATAAGAGGCAAAAAATAGCAATACTAACAAGAAATGGGCCACAAGGCAATCGTATACAGTACACAGGTAACAAACTGTCAAATACACACTACGCAGTCGTCAACTTGGCAATCAATACAATAAGCAGCCAAAAAACAGTTAATATGGCAGGATGTGGGCAACAAATGGGCAATCATGACAATATGCAGGTAAGGAATGGCAATGCTGGCCATAAGTAGATGTACAGCAAACAATAACTTTCACTATCATTTCCCCAACCCCACCCAATATCTCCTTTTCTTTCCACCCCACCCAGCAAAACTTCCCACTTCCTCCACCATCACCCCTAACAAAACACCCCCCCCCCAACCAAAACCTTCTTTCTCCTTCCACACATGGCAGCCTTCTCTCACATACAATTATTCAAAAAGCAGCAGTGATGCCATAACACCAGTCACTTGGGGGTAGTACAGGGGGTGGGTAGGTTGAGCTCAGAATCAGGCTTTAAGGTGGTTTGGATGGTTTTAGGCATGCACTTAGCTTTAAAGGGCTCATGGCGGTTACAGAAGCTCATTTGAAACATTCTTGACCTCTTATTGTGCCAAAACATTGGCCCTCCATAGCCTCACTATTTTACATTCTTTCAAAAAAAGGTTAATCAAACATTTAAAGCGGCAGTGCACAAGTAATACACCCTCCCCCACCCAAAATAAAAAATAAAATAAAACCACACTAAATATGGGGAAAAAAAGAACAGATTTTTTTTTGCAAGCAAATTTCACTTCAACAATTTCAATGAGCAAAAATTGAGTTTTCCCCAAAATTCAAAGATGGACAAATCAATAATTTAATTGAGAAAAAAATCTACATTTCAAACTTACAAAAAACACTTTATTAATTTCTATAATACATCTTTATACCCACGATGCAGAAGAGGCTCAGTACTAATAGGCTTTTTATGTTCACATTACATTTAGGTCTAGAACATCGTACTAAGCACTTTTGAAATTGCAACGTCTGTGTTGTGCTCTTTATGCTTTTGCTACCAGAAGATTCACTCTAATATAGTTTTACCATTACACAGTGTGGCACACAGTGCATTTATATACTGCCGGTGCAGTCCGTAGTGTGATGTAACATTATACAGTATGTCATCTAGATCAATATAAAGTGGTGCAGTTAAACTGTAAACATGGCAGCCAAGGTAGAGGAAGTACACAGCAGTAAGGTACATCATTTGACCTTCAATAGAATCTTGCTGTCCATTCACTATTCCATGATTCACAGTGTCTGCTCCTTGTCTTCTTCATTTTCTACTGAGCAATACTCTTCTGCTGCTTACTCAGCATATTTTCATGTCAGTTGCTGGAATACTATACAGATCCTTTTTGAAGGTCACCTTAGTTATAATTCACTGCTGTTGTGGAAATCAAGTTCAGTAGCATACGGGTGATTGCGTATATTTAAGACTTCCACCAAGCTGACGATAAAAGTCTGAGGTCTAGATTTTTTGACAGTCTGAAATAGGAATTTTTAAATCCAGATAAGTAGTTAACGTCTGTGTGAGTTTTTTTTTTAAATTGCCTCAAGTTGGTGCTCTCACTTTGCATCCTGAAATAACAATGTAGCTGAGAAGTTCTAATTTAAGATAAATCTCCTCTAGAGGGTTCCATCATTTCCCTAATTTTATAGAATTACATACTGTATAAGAAAATTGTACTTTTATTTTGTTATTTTCAAACCACCATATGTGTGGATTGCTCCTTATTTTCATAGACCGACCTATTGCTTTACTGTTAAATTATTTTAGAATGATTTTTTTTTTTTTTTTGACAGTACTATTACTGTATAAGAAAATTAAACTTTCCTTTTTTTTTTTTTAAACCACATATGTGCAGATTGCCCCATATTTCCATATACTGACTTATTGCTTTATATAATTAAAAAATTTTTTTTTTATTATTGCCATAACTATTGCCATTACCAAAACTTCTTTTACGTCTTTAATTAGATCTACATGTGTGTTATATAAGGTGAACCTTACAGTGTTCTACTATATTCTGAATGATATACATCTTCGAAACTGTCACATCTTAACACACTTTATGTAAAAGTCTAGTATACAGTAGGTACTCAGTTACAGAAGACACTTCTAACTAACATGGAATTACATTTTATAGAAAGACTACAGGTTTTTACAATATTTGAACAAAAAAAATGAGATAAATCCTTTAAAGAAAGTATAAACACTTGCGTAGAGGAAAGAAAGACAATGAACCATAAGAAAAAAGAAAAGAAAAAAAAAAGTTTTATTTCGATTGATTGTATATCAAAGTATGCACAAGGTCTCATGTTTTAAATATCAGGGAGAGAAAATTAGCATATTATATTTTGTATGTTATGCTAATTTTGACATGTAGTTTTCATTGACAGTAACCTTCACACAGTTTTCATCATATACCAAGTGTTAATCGGTAGCAAGTAGAAATGAGGTGCTCCACTCCAATTATTTAAAGAACTTTCAGACAAGGCGCAATAGCTCTGGTGAGGTTGTTCTCAAGAAAAATGGAGTGTCCCTCTGTGTTGTCATTTGTGAACCAATATTAATATTAAACATTTTTGGGGCTATCAGACTGTTTGGTGCTTTCATTGGACTTTATATAGGTGCTAATTTGTGGCAGGTTTCTTTAAAGAGTCTTGTCATTGTCTACCTAGATATACAGTAAATGATAAAGAAAGGCAAGAGGCAAATACATTTTTTTCGGAAACTTTAAAAATGTATTTCTCATGTGTAGATCAGATAAAAATAAATTAAAGAAGATATAATGAATGCCTGGCAATAGGCTATTTGGTATTCAATTAAACATCCATGGAGCACCCTGGGAAGATCACAGATTACTTGATGTTTATATTAATCTGCGACAAGTAATGCATTGTAATGTCCCCCTGTTAAGTCACTACAATCAGACATTCTGTTATAAGTCAATTGATGAGGAGGTTTTTTTTGGGGGGGGGTTCCTATGTTTTGCATGTTGTTAAGGAGCTAGGTAAATGTACAAGCACAAAGAGGTAATACCCAACAGACAGAAGCAGCGATAACTATGCTGTTCAATTACTTAAAAATAGGAACTTTAAAAATAAAAGTCTGGGAAGGTAAATGAACACATTTAGAGAGAGAATTGAATAAGTCGCCCTCCAGCTCAGTGTTAGGCACTTTTTGGCAGCCTCACAAGTAGAATAAAGAAAAAAAAAACATAAATGCAAAGTGTCACAATGATCATCTTTAATAATATACAGTACAAGCAGTCCCTGGGTTACAAACAAGATAGGGTTTGTAGGTTTGTTCCTAAGTTGAATCTGTTTGTAAGTCGGGACAGGTAAATTTTTTAAGTGTAGCTCCAGCCAAAAAAACTATTGTTAAAGCGGAATTCCACCCAAAAATGGAACTTCTGCCTTAAGGGAGGTGACCCCTTGACATGCCACATTTGGTATGTCATTTTTTGGGGGGGGGGAGTCGGTACCCTCTTTTTAGAGGGTCCCAGCTCCCACTTCCTCCTTGCGCTCCGTATCGCCAGAAGGGAGATCACCTCTCCCCCCTCCCTCTCGGCAATCATCTGGGACACGTCACGGCCATAACAACTCTCACAGGAGTGAATTTCCCTTCCTAGGGGTAGATTTCCTAGCACTTCCTGTTGTCTCCCTCCGTTTGTAAGTATGAGTCGTTTGTAAGTTGGATGTTTGTAACTAGGGGACCACCTGTATATAACAATACCAACAACATTTCCTATTGTTTATAAGGCTCTTAATAGAATAGCAGTGACCACTACTGGCAAATGTGTAGCAATTTGCAGATATGATTTGAGCCTCTTAAAGTGGATGTAAACCCAATGTCATCCTTTCTAAACTACTGCCATAGGGGTTATCTATAAGGATATACATGTCTCCTACATGTATCTTTACCTGTCAAATGTCTCCCCTCTGTCTGTTATTAGGCCCGAAAAACTGCATATTCTGTGGGTGGGTATGTTGGCTGGAGCTCGGTGGGTGGAGTCGTGATGTCAGTAGACTCCCCGCCCACCTCTACACTCCCTTTGTCAATATGCATTTTCTCCTGTGTATTTCTTACACTGAACTTCTGCTATCTCTAACATCCAGTGAAAAGACAGGAAAGTAACCACATGACTTCAGCATGCCAAATCATGCTGAGGTGTGGAACAGCCAATCCTTGCAGAGCTGCTGAAGAAAGGAGTGGGTGGGAATTAAAAAATAATGCATGTCTTAGGCTGGTGCACGAGATATATAAATCACCTGTCACTCACAGCAAGGGGGAGGATTTGACAAAGTTTTTCTCTGTTTGTCAAGATTTATCTCACTGAACAATAAAAGAGGATTGCTCAGAGCTGGATTAACTCTGTGTGGCAAGACTGGGCTCAAATGATAGGAAATCTTATACTCTACATTATGACATAAAAAAAAAAAATTCGGGTTTACATCCACTCTAAGGCTCATTCACAGTTGTGTCAATACTATGTGTTTATGCTGCATTTAGTCAGCATTTTTAAAGTCTTATAATTGCCCATCAATGTCTGCCATTAATATTACAATGGTATCACACAGTGATGTTCTCACAGGAGCGGTAGCGTTGTGTTGTGTCATCTCAAAAATGAAGAATCATGTCGCATTCAGTGTTACAATAGCGAATATTCATTGCTCTGCTCTGTAGGGGAGGGGGGGTCTGGGAAGGTGAGCAACGTAAAAAATGTGTAGTGATTTGGGGGTTGTCAGAGAACTCACACAGCAATCACCCGTCTCCGTGCAGCAGCTGCCAATCCTCTTTCTGCTAATGCCAATGTGCATGCACAGAACCGTAGCAGAGACAAATGAGATCCAGGGTGGGCATGCACAATGGCACCTGTATGCGAACGCGCGCGCTAATGAGCACCCACGAGTGCCAAAGCGATAATGAGCTAACGCGCATGCGCCAATGTGCTAAGGTGCTAATGTGCTAATGAGCATGCGCGCACACACGTACGCTGGTGTGAATCCTGGCACACAGCACCCTATATAAACAGAGAGTCTGCCTAGCATCAGTGCTGGATTGTCTTCAGCTTGTTCCTGTGTTCCTGTTGTTACTCTGCCTGATTGACCTTGTTCCTGAAAACCCAGTTATCTTCTGACCATTCTCTTGGATCTCCCCTGCCTGCTGAACCTGCCTCTACCTGCAATACTGACCTTGGCTTGAACTTATGATTACGGCTCTGCCTCCTGATTCTGTACCCCGCTGCCCATCTATTGCCAGCCTCTGCCTGTTTCTGACTACGGTTTTGCCTTCTGACTTGGTACCCTGCTGCCAGCCTTTTGCCGACTCCTGCCTATTCCTGATTCTGCAGTTGATCCTGATCTGGCTCCCGCTGAACAAGTTTGGTGATCAGTTTCCACATCTCCTCAGCAGAGGTTCCTGTATCTCCAAGTTCCAGCCTCCTGCCTGCAGGCACCTGCACCCTTTCGTTGCCCTCGCACTCCCTGTACCCACCACCAGGGGTGCTTGGACCGGAACTGTGCAAGAGGCCACCCTCATCATTTCGGGCTCCGCTATAAGGTACGTGACAGGGGTTAAGAGGATTTGTGCTTGGGCTATGCTTTGGCTTTGTGAAGGGAGAGGGATAGTGCAGGGGGGGTTAGATTTGTGCTGGGGGTCTGGGGTGCTTCTTTGAGAGGGGAGAGGGATAGTGCTGGAAGGGGTTGTCGGATTCCAAATCCAACCCACACTCCCTTCCTCTGCCAAAGCACCCCCCCGCACATATCCTCTTAACCCCCAAATCACTACACATTTTTTACATTGCTCACCTTCCCAGACACTCCCCCTCCATCTACAGAGCATAGACAACTTTCTACAGACCTGGATCAGCGCTTCCCTGCTCCCCCTCCTCCTCCTGTGTGTGTACAGAGAAGAGAAGGAGGAGGGGTGGAGGCAGCTTTGATCCACTGACAATCGGCCGCTCTGAAACAGGCCATCGGGACTCGGGAAGGGAGACACATCAGAGGCGAGCGGACTTGTCACTCCCGGTGCAGTATGTGTGAATGATGTGTCCGGGTCTGAGGAAGATGGAAACCCAAACACACAATTCAAAAACCAGACTGTCTGAGAGAAAACTGGATAGGTGGCAACCCTACCAGGGAACCCTAATCCATATGCTGTGGAGATGTCCCAAACTGGTACGATACTGGCAGAAGATGCTGGGAATTATTAACCATATTTACCAAACACAACTGCAACTTTCTCCAGTCACTTGCCTACTTGGTGGTTTAGAGAGGGACTTATACCCCCCTGATACGTACATAGCAATACTGAGGCTGTTGTATTTAGCCTGATTGCAAGATATCGGATTTCTCCTCAAACCCCCACATCCCACCAATGGATTCAAGAAGATACTTATTAGGGAAGAGAACACATATTAGCATAGATAGGTACCGAAAAAGTTCACCAAAATCTGGCAGGAGTGGCTGGAGTCCCCTGGTGTTGCTCCTCCACAACCTATCCTTGACAGGTTGTTACTGGTATAGCGGAGAGCAGGGGGTGATATTACAGTACGTCCTAGAGGCCTGAAGGGCGCAGTAGTGACTCCAAGTATGGTACATTGGGAAAGGCATATTTTTGGAATAGCTGTTTTATTTGGACGGGAGGAAGGTGCACACCATTTGTGTTGATTATTTAAGTTAATCGTTGTTTGTTCTGTTTTTTTCCTTTTTTTTTTTTTTGTTTAATATTTTTACTCTGTTTCTTCTATGTTGTTACTGGAGATATATTTTACAGTATACTGCACAGGTTTGGAGGCAAATGATCTATACTAAAACGTATAAATCTTACTGTGTACTTTCTCCTTGAGTTGCTTGTAATCCAAATGTCTATGTATATGGCCATTTCATCAATTAAATTAAATCTTTTTCTGATTAAAAACAATACATTGTGGTAGACTTATAAAATGGAAACATCCTGTAAGGACATTATTCCACTGCATAGCTTGGTGTCATCTGCAAACACTGAAATGGTACTTTTAATCCTAGACCCTATATCATTTATAAATAGATTAAAAAGAAAGGGTCTCAACACTGAACCTTGGGGTACACCACTGATAACCTTAGACCATTCAGAGTATGAATCATTATCCACTACTCTCTGAGTACAGTCTTTTAATAAGTTTTCTATCCATTTACAAATGACATTTTCTAAGCTTATATGTTTTACCTTACGCATTAGCCATGTGTGGGGAACTGTGTCAAAACACTATTGTAAAGTCCAAGTATTCTATAGTATATCTACAGACACTCCTTTGTCTAAATCCTGTTTGCTTTCTTATAAAACAAATGCTGACTTGTTTGAATCTTCTGTCTTTTTTTTTATTCATCCACATTATTTATGTAGCAGGGAGCTGGATATATAAATATTCCGGCAATCAGAAGACACTCTGTAACATTGCTGCAGTGAAATTGTTTCCTCTAGAGGCAGAAAAAGTGTCATCACATCCTGCCAACAGAGTGATTAACACCAGGAAGCAAAGCATACAGGGAAATGTAGTCCCAGGGCTCAAGTGACACATTCTATTGAACTGCTGGGGAACTACATCCACCAACCGGCTGGCAGAAACAGAACAGACTGTTCTAGGAGACTATAAGAGGGATGGATTGAGGCCTGGCATGCTCTCTTGGGACCAGCGTTAAGGTTGCCACCTCATCCCTTTAAACCCGAACACATATTAATTACACATGTTCTGAGGCTAATTTAATGCAGATAAGGCACCAATTGAGTTTAATTACCACCTTAATCACCCACTGAACCTGTGTAATTAATATGTGTTTGGGTTTAAATGGATGAGGTGGCAACCCTAACTGCGTGGATCTGCATGCAGGGAATCTGTGACTGGGTGGGCTGCAGCTGAGTCACGGCCTACACTGGCGGAGTTACCCAGTGGATATCTGGAAGGACACTTGGGGACAGTTCCCCTTCACTGTACGGAAGCAGTCTGGAAGCCGTTCCTGTTCCATCTACCCTGCAGAGATATCAGATTCATGTGAGCCGTGGTGCGGTGCAGCGAGGGACGGGTGTCATCCCTTGAGCCACATTCCTGAGAGGTCATCATCCTCATCATTATCATTATCATCATTATCAACCTCATCCTCTTCTGTTCCAGTGTGGTGAGTGGGCAATAGCCCAGTCTTATAGACACTGTGTATAGACATCATTGTTTCCTGCACACATTATCATCTTTAGTTCAAGGATCTGTTCCAGCATATCATAGACACTATACACAGACATCTATGCTGTCCATTGTTCTGCTGTTGCTTGTAGTTCCACAGAATTTAATATCTTTAAGTCAGTGATTACTGTGAATTCAATTACAGTTTCAACTTGCACATGAATATTGTCTTCTGGTTATACACCATCTACTGGATCAGCTATTTTACTTTACCATTCAATATTTCTTGCATGTAATTAACAACCTGAGAGCTAGCGAAAGATTAACCAGATTGCCACACAGCAACACTGGACTACTTCCACCTCCCTCCCCACTTCAGGGAATTGTTTTGCTGAAGCTTGTAAAGCTGCAGTTCACCAAGAACTCTCTGTAAGAGCAGGCTGAATTGTAATACAGTTCCTGTTTGCTGAAGTTGTACTTGTTTATCTGCTGTTTTTCCCATTTATGTGTGGAGGAGCAGTAGGAGAGGTCTGACATGCATAAAAGCCATTCCTCTGCCCTCCTGTAACCTGTTCACATAGACATTGCATGTGCCTTGCTGTGTACCGAGGTTATAGTTCTTACTGCTAAATGTCAAATATTTGATATGTAATGGCCATTTGATTATTGATTACGTTCCTATAAGAGATACCATTCTAAACTGTAATGCCCTGTACACACGGTCGGACTTTGTTCGGACATTCTGACAACAAAATCCTAGGATTTTTTCCGATGGATGTTGGCTCAAACTTGTCTTGCATACACACGGTCACACAAAGTTGTCTGAAAATCCGATCGTTCTAAACGCTGTGATGTAAAACACGTACGTCGGGACTATAAACGGGGCAGTGGCCAATAGCTTTCATCTCTTTATTTATTCTGAGCATGTGTGGCACTTTGTCCGTCGGATTTGTGTACACACGATCAGAATTTCCGACAACGGATTTTGTTGTCGGAAAATGTTATATCCTGCTCTCAAGCTTTGTGTGTCGGAAAATCCGATGGAAAATGTGTGATGGAGCCTACGCACGGTCGGAGTTTCCGACAACAAGGTCCTATCACACATTTTCCGTCGGAAAATCCGACCGTGTGTACGGGGCATTAGAGTTTGTGTTGCTCACCTTTAAATGCTTTTATCTTGTCAGTAAACATACCACATGCCAGAGTTGCTGTGTTTTGCACTAATACTGCATAATAGGTGTGCCAGAGGGATTGGGACTGATCTTGGGGTTGAGAGGCAGAGTACGGAACCAAACATACTTAAGCGGCTCCTAGGGGGGTAGCGCTACACTTATATTATTATTCTCTAGCAAAAACTAAAAAATATGAATGCAATCTATACACTGGGGGGAGAACCTCTGGGGGAATCTAGGATGGAAAAGGACCTGGGGGTCCTAGTGGATGATAGGCTCAGCAATGGCATGCAATGCCAAGCTGCTGCTAATAAAGCAAACAGAATATTGGCATGCATTAAAAGGGGGATCAACTGCAGAGATAAAACGATAATTCTCCCGCTCTACAAGACTCTGGTCCGCCCGCACCAGGAGTTTGCTGTCCAGTTCTGGGCACTAGTCCTCAGGAGGGACGTACTGGAAATGGAGCGAGTACAAAGAAGGGCAACAAAGCTAATAAAGGGTCTGGAAGATCTTAGTTATGAGGAAAGGTTGCGAGCACTGAACTTATTCTCTCTGGAGAAGTGACGCTTGAGAGGGGATATGATTTCAATTTACAAATACTGTACTGGTGACCCCACAATAAGGATAAAACTTTTTCGCAGAAGAGAGTTTAATAAGACTCGTGGCCACTCATTACAATTAGAAGAAAAGAGGTTTAACCTTAAACTACGTAGAGGGTTCTTTACTGTAAGAGCGGCAAGGATGTGGAATTCCCTTCCACAGGCGGTGGTCTCAGCGGGGTGCATTGATAGCTTCAAGAAACTATTAGATAATCACCTGAATGACCGCAATATACAGGGATATGTAATGTAATACTTACACATAATCACACACATAGGTTGGACTTGATGGACTTGTGTCTTTTTTCAACCTCACCTACTATGTAACTATGTAACTCTTCTGTGTGGTCTTTTTTTTATCAAACTCTCAAGTATCTTCCTGGCTATACATACTGTTTTAATTTTAAAATACAAATATTAACTTAAATTTGCAGCTACTGTGAATCTTGATAAGTAGACATAATCAAGTCATCCACACTGCAGGAGCTCCTCGGGCAATGGTTTGGTCTAGAAATCACATATATTGTCTTAACAGAGCCATCAATTTAAGCACCTTTTTCCCCTTAAACAAAATGTTGTCAGAAGATTGACACAATTTTCAAATTCTATTAAGCAAGCATTATTTTTAGGGTCATATTTTCCTTAAATGATTCCCTTTCATCCACTCAAGCACACTATATTAATCCTATGTTTCATAATATTCACAGGTGTGTCTAATTAACTAGCTGCATGCTTTATTCCTGCCATTTTAGATGACGGATGACTCTAATAATGTAACTTCTACCTCAAAGAGAAAAATCTAGCATACTATCAAACATTAAGGTGCACCTGTGCTCAGACAATGGACCTTAAAGTATTTATAAATTCTTGACAAGCAGTAAACGAGCTATACAAACACACCATCCTTGACCCTAGCTGCTTGTACCGTGAAGTAATTTTAAAGGTCCTCAAATATCACAGCTAACACTCTAAATCCAGGATTTAATTGGTTCCAGCAGCTTACAACACCTTCTGTTTGTTTATATTAGAGGGCTGGCAGGCTGCAAAGATTCTTCTCTACATAGAAAGTAAGAAAACCAAGTTGTTGTTGCATTGCCTCTTTTGTGAAAATTAAAGATGGATTTCTCCACAATGCCTCAAGATACAGAGGTGAATAAAGGATTGCTTTAAAGTGATTTTGCTGCTTGCTCATGGCATGGTCAGGGCATAGGTTTACGTGAAAGGCTTGAATGGTATGCTGAATAAAATAATGCATTTCCTCTAATGTACTCTACAATAAAAGAAGAAAGACAGAAAGAAAAATTGTTGGACAATCAGAGTGTGGGGGCCCTGTATAGTAATCTGTATGGGGCCCCATTATTTCTAATTAAGGCCCTGTCCAATTGCATTTGCAAATGTGTTTTTGTTTTTTTATTGTAAAGGCTTTCTTTAGACCAGCTGTGAATAAAGATACTGTATCTGTACTTATACCTATTGGGGTTTGCTAAATTAACATACATTAAAAAACATCTGATACAGCTACAAAGTGAAAAAAGCAGCAAAAGAAATACAGTCCTTGTTATAGGTGATTTAAGCATGTGTTTCTAGTAAGACAAATCATTATAATCACTTTACGTATAAGACAATTACTTCATACAAGTGGTAGCAAGACACTTGCTACCACATTCTGGTAGGCTAACTGGCTCTTGTCTCGTATGTGTCTGCATGTATGTATGCATGAAATAGGGGCTTTAGATTGTAAAGCCCCAGAGACTGACCTGAATGTAGAGCGCTGCATACATTTTTGTTGCTATATAAAAAAATTAAATAAAGGGGGAAGTTCTACTAGAATAAGTCATCACCTCCCGCTAAGTCACAGCTAGAGCTAGAGCTAGGTAGTCAGCAAATGTCATGATCCCTGCTGATTACAGAGCTCTAGCTTTGCTCAGTAAGGGGATTCAGTCTCTTTCAGAAAGCATTGGTCCTTCACTAAAGTTTGCAACCTATGGCAGAGGAGTAGACTAGAGGATATAGAACTAGAAATGAGGTGCCACAGGGTCTAACTACAGGATGCGTAGATGGGGCAGCTGCTTATATGCCCACAAGATCAAGGGACCAGGACTGATCCCCCCACACTATTTGGTGCCTTTGGCCAATTATGGCTCTCTTAGCTGAGGGCGCTGGGATTGGCCAAAGCATGCAGGTCATAGTGCATGCTTTGGCCAATCATCATACAGCAATGCACTGCGATCTCGCAGTGCATTATGGGGCGTTAGGCGGCGCTCGAATTTGCCACAAACGCCCCATAATGTTTGTTTTTTGACGAACGGGCGAACACCCGATGTTCCAGTCAAACTCATGTTCGACCCAAACATAAAACTCATCCCTATTTATCATTGGTGCACTCACTTTACATTATGTCCAGTGCCTTGCAAAAGTATTCGCCCCCCTATTTTATTACATTACAGCCTTTAGTTTAATGTTTTTTAATCTGAATTATATGTGATGGATCAGAACACAATAGTCTGAGTTGGTAAAGTAAAATTAGAAAAATATATGCATAAAACTATTTTTCCGAAGTAAAAAAACGATAATTGGCATGTGCGTATGTATTCACCCCCTTTGCTATGAAGCCCATAAAAAACTCTGGTGCAACCAATTACCTTCAGTCACATAATAGTAGTGCAATGATGTCCACCTGTGTGCAATCTAAGTGTCACATGATCTGTCATTACATATACACACCTTTTTGAAAGGCCCCAGAGGCCGCAACACCTAAGCAAGAGGCACCACTAACCAAACACTGCCATGAAGACCAAGAATTCTCCAAACAAGTAAGGGACAATGCGGTTGAGAAGTACAAGTCAGGGTTAGGTTATAAAAAAATATCCAAATCTTTGATGATCCCTAGGAGCACCATCAAATCTATCATAACCAAATGGAAAGAACATGTCACAACAGCAAACCTGCCAAGAGACGGCAGCACACCAAAAATCACAGACTGCGGAAGGAGGGCATTAATCAGAGAGGCAGCACAGAGACCTAAGGCGACCTGGAGGAGCTGCAGAGGTCCACAGCAGAGACTGGAGTATCTGTATATAGGAGGACAATAATAAGCCATACGCTCCATAGAGTTGGGCTTTATGGCAGAGTGGCCAGAAGAAAGCCATTACTTTCAGCAAAAAACTGCATGTTTTGAGTTTGCGAAAAGGCATGTGGAAGACTCCCAAAATGTATGGAGGAAGATGCTCTGGTCTGATGAGACTAAAATTTTACTTTTTGGCCAGCAAAGAAAACGCTATGTCTGGCGCAAACCCAACACATCACATCACCCAAAGAACATCAACCCCACAGTGAAACATGGTGGTGGCAGCATCATGCTGTGGGGATGTTTTTCAGCAGTCGGGACTGGGAAACTGCTCAGAGTTGAGAGAAAGATGGATGGTGCTAAATACAGGGATATTCTTGAGCAAAACCTGCACCACTCTGTGTGTGATTTGAGGCTAGGACAGAGGTTCACCTTCCAGCAGGAAAATGACCCCAAACACACTGTTAAAGCAACACTTGAGTGGTTTAAGGGGAAACATGTAAATGTGTTGGAATGGCCTAGTCAAAGCCCAGATCTCAATCCAATAGAAAATCTGTGGTCAGACGTAAAGATTGCTGTTTACAAGCACAAACCATCCAACTTGAAGGAGCTGGAGCAGTTTTGCAAGGAGGAATGGGCAAAAATCCCACTGGTAAGATGTGGCAAGCTCATAGAGACTTTTCCAAAGTGACTTGGAGCTGTGATAGCCGCAAAAGGTGGCTCTACAAAGCATTGACTATTAGGGGGTGAATAGTAATGCACATTGACTTTTTCTGTTATTTTGTCCTGTTTGTTGTTTGCTTCACATAAAAAAAAAAAATCTTCAAAGTTGTGAGCATGTTCTGTAAATCAAATGATGCAAATCCTCAAACAATCCATGTTAATTCCAGGTTGTGAGGCAACAAAACACGAAAAATGCCAAGGGGGACGAATACTTTTCCAAGGCACTGTATAAAGGATTTAACTTCCTTCACAATTATTTTTCTGTTCTGATATCGATTGCTGCTCATGTCAAAAGTCTACAAAGAATGAAAATACAAAAATGTTGTCATTTTTATTAACACTCCATGTTTAAAGTGCATAGTCAAAAAACTTGCATAGATATCAGGGGGCCCCATAAATTATGATCCAGGACCCTGTTGCTTTTAATTATGCCTCCGTGTGTTGCACAAAACACTGATGTATAATTAAGCCTAAACTTTTAAGATTAAAAGACATAACAACAAACTTAGATCAAAGCTCTAGATGATTTCCAACCCTGCACTTTTCAAGCTCTTGTAGTTGTAGATTATCACGCTATGGGTTTATCTGTTTAATAAAAAAATAAATGATTGCCATATTAAGCTAATAAAAAACTTCCTGTACCTGGAGACAAAAATCTATTTTCCCTGTGTAATTAGCTGTTTTTACTTATTTGGTCATACAGCAACTGTTTGGCATGCTTGCAACACAATAAACACCCTACAAAAAAAAAATGTACAAAAAATTTACAAACCAACCACTAATTCAGTATTGTGTACAGGGTGCAATGAAATAGAGAATAACAGTCAAATTTACAGACAGATAAAAACAAAACGTATGTATTTTTGAAACAGCCACTTTACGATTGAAAGGTGTGCAAGTACTTTGTTCTACTGCAAAGTAAATACTAATTTGGTAATGTAACCAACTAGCTCTTTCATGGTAGAGGCGGATTTCTGTGGGGTAAAGCGAGTGAACTATGCAAAATGTGATATGGTGACACATAGTGAAAGGTGGGTGTCCCCAAATGAACTGATTTATTTTGACACACCTTTTCACACCTTTCAGCCTCAGCTTCCTTTTTTGCTCTTGACATTTGGTCACATGACTTTGTAGAGACACAAAAGAAGTTGATGCTGGAAATAGGTAGCTACAAATGCCCAGCATGTTACTGACTGTTGGACCTTCTCTGTTCATTGTCTATAGATGCATATCTCCACTCAGGGCCACCAGTACTGGCCAGAGAACAAATTCCCTCCTGCCCCTCAGCCCAGTTCTTAGTTCTTTCTTGCCAGTTCTTGGCTATTTAAAGAATAACAGTACTAAACGTACAATTATCCTTAAAATAATGATGTAAACCAAGATGAATAAATCTGCATGTTACAGGGATTTTAATAATGGCTATAGTATAGTCTTCCCAATTAAATCACACAAATTGCAGTCATATGATTGTTTGGTTTTTGCTGACATAAACCTTCTTATTTATTCTCGTTGAGGTTGAATTTGGGACTTGCTTCTGAGCAATTTCTCAATTAACTCTCAAGAGCGGTTTTTCTGAGGAGTTACTTAAATAAATTGAAATCAGGGACATGAAGACATTTGTCTGCCAGATAACATATAAAAAAATGTACTCCCTGCCATACCACCGTTCTTCTAAACAGTAATTAGCTGCTGCTGTTGTATTTAGTATGCAGAAAACAAGATTTTGTGAAATTGACCTTTAAAATGCACATGAGGATAGTCTAGTGGTCATTGTTTGGTTAATTTTGCTTTATTTTTTCACCTGACCATGAAAGAGTGGTTGGATGTGCATATATGATTCTGTGGGCCATAATAAAAAGAAAAAGTATATGGTACATCTCTGTAATAGAGGCACATTTCCCCATGTTGTGTCCTTTTAACCCTCACGCACACTTAAAAAAATCATTCTAGACTAATTTCTTATGTCACACAATATTGGTGCAATATTTTATGAAAAGCAAAATTTCCGCTGAAATTACAAAATTGCGAGCATCTGTGAAACGGCGATAAACTTTGGCACCCTATATTTTCCATAGTTGATGCTTTCAAAGCCCCTACAGGTCAACAGTTTAGAGTTACCCATAAATAATGGGATTTGAATTATTACTCTCACTCCGCAATCAGCGTTTTCATGCGTAGACACCCCCGATGTATGCATTTATGATCCTATGTGCATGTATATAGGGATGGGGGTGGAGCTTAAACATTTTTTGGATTGGGATTTTGGGCGTAGCTTTAATTTTTTACCGTTTTTTATATATTTTTAAAAATAAACTTTTTGTTTTTCATCATATGGCTGGCAGGACTGTGGTTAACCCCTTCAGCCCTGGAAGAATTTGCCCCCTTAATGACCAGGCCATTTTTTGTGATACGACACTGTGTTGCTTTAACTGACAATTGCGCAGTCGTGCGATGCTGTACCCAAACAAAATTGATGTCCTTTTTTCCCAAAATAGAGCTTTCTTTTGGTGGTATTTGATCACCTCTGTGGTTTTTATTTTTTATGCTATAAACAAAAAAAGATCGACAATTTTGAAAAAAAATAATGATAATTTTTATTTTCTGCTATAAAACATTTCCAAAACAAAAAAAACAAAAAAAAAACAAATTTATTCACCAATTTGTATTCTGCTACATATTTTTGGTAAAGAATCCCAATAAGCATATATTGATTGGTTTGCGCAAAAGTTACAGCATCTACAAAATAGGGGATAGATTTATGGCATTTTTATTATTTATTTCTTTTTTACTAGTAATCGCGGCAATCGTGATTTTTAGCGGGACTGCGACCTTGATGCAGACAGATCGGACACCTAACGGACATTATTGACACTTTTTTGGGAACCAGTAATCAGTCCTAAAAATATGCACTGTTATTGTACTAATGACACTGGCAGGGAAGGGGTTAATATCAGAGGCGATCAAGGGGTTAACTGTGTTCCCTCATTGTGTGTTCTAACTGTATGGGGGAAGGGCTCACTGGGACAACACACAGATCCGTCTTCCTGTGTAGCAGAAAGACAGGATCTGTGTGATCTCCCCGGTCAGAACGGAGATTTGCCTTGTTTACACAGGCAGGTCTGCCACTGCGGGGAACAATCGCAAGTGGCCGGTGAACATCGAGTTCGCTGGACCCGCTGATGGGCTCCCCCGCTGGCCAATGGAAGCATGTGCGCCCACAGATCACCATGTATGAGCCCGACGTACACCTACGGCGATTTGCGCAGCCGAGCCAACCTGCCGCAATATAACTGCGGTGGCTGGTCGGCAAGTGATTAAAACCCCCCCACCGCTATCAACATACTACATATGTCATTGGCAGTACAAGAGTTAAAGGCCCTACCAGTGCAGAAAAATACCTGTTGATTGGCAAGAAATGCACTCAGCTCCTAAGTCTTGTTGTTGACTGAACAAACACAGCTTTCTTATAGGCTGAGGGGTGTCAGCCCTGCCCAGTTGTTATTTGCTCAAACCCTCCTATTCTCTTCATTTCTACAACACAAGTAAGATTTGGTCTGCAAGATAAGAACCTGGAGAGCAAATTAGGCTCTATGAGTAACACAGTGTGCACAGCATAGTTCTGGATTTCTGACATGATCAACAGGTATTTTTTGGCACTTATCAAACTGATAACAAAACACGTTACACGGTATATTTTACAGAGTGGAAAGTAGCAAATAAAAGAGGTTGTTAGGATTTACATATATCTTAAAAAGGAATGTTTGTATTATATAAATGTACCTTTTAGATATTAGAGGAGGGTGGGGCACAGCTGGAGCAGTCTTCAAAGGGCAGGAGGCCAGGTCTTTTTGTTAGCATCAGTCTCCTTCTGCAGTAATTAATGTTATCACCCCAATTAGAAGCATACGTAAATTTTTCCTCAACTGTGGTTGTGAGTTTATGGTATGTAACAAGGCCTGCAACTTTTTCCATCTAGGAGCCCCAAGGGGCCCCAGCAACACCCCTGGTGATTAATTGTGGTTTTGTAATCTATCTTAACTGCTTTATCCCTTATAAAGTATCACTTGGGACTATCTGAAAGTGTCCTAAAGACATAAGATCATCACCAGGCTGGATGAGAGATACCAATCTGTAGTCTATAGCTATCTTATTGTTGTCTGCAGTACCACAGCGGACTAAGAAAGTATCAGATGATTGCCATGAGCCCATCACATGGTGGACGTGGCTGTGCGGTGGTGTTGCCGTTAACACCATATCACATATCATTGTCAGGTGTGAGTATGGAGACGAGATGCTAAGAGGGCTCCCCTTGCGGCTAAGTGCAGCGCACCCCTGGAGTTGGGAACAGGGAGCGTGGTGCGCAAAGAAGCACGGTTTGCCAGGTGCTTGCTTGTAGTCAGATGAGCTGGCCACTGAGGGATGACTGAAGCAGGCTGATAGCAGTAGCTGTACTTGCGGAGTTTGACAAGTGGGGAAACCAAGAGCTAGGCCAGAGGTCATACAGGATAAATCAGTCCGGAACATAAACAGGGGCAAGCCAAGGTCATACATGGGAGACAGGAACAGAAGCAAAGTCCAGATGCAAGCCAAAGGTCAAACCAGGAGATCAGGAAGCAATGTCAAGGCAAGCCAGGTCAATAACAGGTAGTCCACAGATCAGGAAACGGAATAACTAGGCACACAAGGAAGCTGAGATAATCCAGAAATGTGCTGTTGCTAATGGCTGGCTTAAATAAGGCAGTTGGTGCCAGCATCTGTCACGCCACTTGCGCAACGCCGCGCGTGCGCCTATGCGCGCTGGTGTGTGCCAGTGCATGCTATTGCGTGGCCCAAAACTCTCTGTGGGCGTCCATGTTGGTTCTGGGCGACATTGCCAGTCTTGCAACGGCCATGTCCCTGACAGCCATTGAGCTCTGCATGCCTTTTCAATTTGAGATATCTCGCTGTGAAGTTATACAACTGTTCATATTGGAACTTTAACAACCAAGCCTGAACCATGGTAAAGAGGGATTTTTGGACCCTGAAACACATTGGATACTTTATTTCTACTGGTTGTGACTTAACTGTCAAGAAAAAAGGATATATGAACTTTTGAACTGATCCTTTGGGGATTGGTTCCTTCTTTTCAAGCAAACTCCTCAAGCTGGGTATGGTCCACGCCTGTGGGACAATCCTCCTACTTCATGTGACTGCCATGAGCCATTAGGATGGCTGCCATAAGTCTGTCATATGTAAGGAAAATGAAAATTGAAGCACCGCACCACTAAGAGGTCTACACAACTTTATTCCAATAAAACTGAGAGGAGCAATAAAAAGAGTTACTAACTTGTTTTGGGGGTCCATCTAGCCAGGCCAGGGACTCACTATTCAAAACAGGGACACATTGAGGTGGACTTTTTGGGGTGTAGTCTCCTCAAAACGAGCTGTCTCTGCAAAACAGGGGTGTCTGGTCACCCTAATACAAAGTGTACTACAATTTTTCCAGAGGAATGCAAGACAAAAGATAGATTTTTCAGGGTACTGCTTAGATACAATTAACCTTTTTATATGTTCCTCATAATAAGGCAAATCTTCACTTTTAGAGTCCAGTTCCAGCCCGCTGACAACTGATGACTCATCGGTTGTTAAAGATGCGGCGGCCAGCTTCCCGGCCCCCTCCTTAGCAACCAGCTATATAGAATGTAAAAAATAATTTAAAAAAAACGCAAATTGCGGCAAAATCACGGTAAAACCGCGTGTCCAAAAACGCAGCAAGCACCGCAAAAAGCACTGCAGAAACGCTCAAAAGCAACATGCATAGATGTGAATCGAGCCTAAGACATGATTTCCTTTTGGGAATATCTCCCTAAAAATTACATTTTTGTTGCAGGAGATGCCTGAAATGTGACTTATATCTTAGTGCAGATTTCTGGGACAATCGGTGAGCCAATCACACAAGCAGGAAATTATCTTTCTGGGGGGGGGCATTCTGTACACATTCTGTGTACAGAAGGTCTCCAGGTAGCCATATTGCATTGCATTTTCAGAAAATTACAGCGGTTGCAGATTGAAAAGAAAAGGTAATTTTTAATAACATTCAATTACAATATGATTTGTGTCACAATTGTATACGCTATATCAGCCCTCAAAATTTCCACTCACCTGCTCGCATTTGGCAAGTGGAAATTAGTGGAATGCGAGTGTGGAGCAGGGGCAGACAGTTTCCTGGCTGATCGCTTCTGGCAGAAGCGCTGCGGCCATCAGATCGGCCCGGAGGGGGGCTCCCTGCCCCCTGGGCCACTCTGATGTTCTGTACGAAAGGCCACACAGCTTCTGTAGAAGCGATTAGCCAGGAAACTGTCAGAAGGAACAGGCAGCTAGATGACACAGAGCGGGGATCTCCCGCTGAGACGCGGCTTGCATATGAAAAGCCGCCGCTGTCAAAGCCCGGCCTCCTGAATTTGGTCCAGTGTGCTGTCTATTACAGTAGCTGGTCTAGGAGGTGGGACTACACTTGATAGCGGCGGCTATTCATATATAAGACGCGCCTCATCGGGAGATCTCTGCTCTGTGTCATCCGGCCGGCAGATTCTCCTGATTCCTGTCTGATACATTGCTGGACACTGATGAGGCTGCATTTATGGATACTGATATGCTGCACTGATGGCCAATGATATGCTGCACTGATGGTCAATGATACACTGCACTGATGGGCACTGATACGCAGCACTGATGGGCAATAGTATTCTGCACTGATGGCCAATGATACGCTGCACTGATGGGCACTGATACGCTGCATTGATGGGCACTGATACGTTGCACTGATGGCCAATGATACGCTGCACTGATGGGCACTGATAGGCTGCACTGATGGCCACTGATAGGCTGCACTGATGGGCACTGATAGCCACTGATGGGGCTGCACTGATGGACACTGATGAGGCTGCACTGATGGGCACTGATTGGCTGCACTGATGGGCACTGATTGGCTGCACTGATGGGCGTGGGTGAGGCTGCACTGATGGGCACTGATGAGGCTGCACTGATGGGCACTGATAGGCTGCACTGATGGGCTTTATGTTAAAATTTGTTAGAGTTGTTGTTAATATTTATTTTTTAAACTTAATTCTGCATAAAACATTTAACAGTGTAATTTCATGAGATAATTTGCTAGGGCATGTTTAGGGGCGTGTTTAGAGGCAGACTTAGGGCCGGGGCAGGGTAGGGGTTGGGTGGGGCAACTGGTGGCGAGTAACTCTTTAGGCCTGGCTAGTGGCTCAGGACTTGACATTTTGAGCCCTGCGCTATATTATTTTTTCTTTATTTGCTATTTTTTAGCCCTACTTCTCCTTTAAAGTGGGGTTCCACCCAAAAAACAAAAATACCTGGAAAAATTCTAAAAAACAAAACAAAAAAAATTTGGATATTTTTTTTTTTTTCACTTACCTCTAAATGCCTGTTGCTAGGTGGTCCCTCGTAGTCTGCCTGTTCCTTTGCCTGGGCTGGTGACATCACTTCCCCCCAGGCACAGGAAGGGCTCCGCTCTGCTCCCTCCCTCCTGTCAATCATCTGGGACCCATTACAGGTCCCAGGTGATTGAGTGGCCAATCACGGCGCGCGGCACCGCTCGCGCATGTGCAGTGGGTGCCAGGCTGTGAAGCCACAGCCCGGCGCCCACAGTTGAAATGCCGGCGCCGACGAGCGGAGGGGGGGGACGAGCGGGGCTTCGATCCCCCGCATCGCTAGACCCAGGGACAGGTAAGTGTCCAATTAAAAGTCAGCAGCTGCAGTATTTGTAGCTGCTGACTTTTAATTTTTTTTTTTTTTGACGGCCCCCCTGGGTGGAACTCCTCTTTAAGAATACATACTTGAATATAACTTTCTTTTAGTGTCATTTTAAGTGCTGAGCAAGTGGGCTGTACTCTCTCTGTGCAACTCAAGGTGTAAATGTTTAATTCGGACTGGAGGGTGTCTTAAATGTCAACCATAAAAATGTAATCATTTTGTGTCATGATTTACCCGAGCAACTGATATTAACATTTCCAAATATTGTGGGACAAAATCTTTCATGTTTTCCACCTGCTTGTAACTTACTTAATATCAGGACATTACGAAGGATGGGCAACACAACTACTTTGATTTACTTTGTAAAGTATTATAATGACAGTTGCTGTCATATATAAGGCAGAGTTATTATCTGCTTAGCTGATGCGGTCACTGGTTGCTTTTCAGTAATAGCACTGGAAAGGACCACCCAGTAAATTATCTATGCAGGTTAAAACATCCCTTATTAGCAAATGCTAAGTTTTTTTTATTACTTTAAACAAGCAAATTACTCATCTTACAATAAAAAAAATAATTTTTTTTTTTTAATTTTTATTAGTAGTTTACTGCCTGTCACTCTGTGTCTGCCTGCAACCTGTTCCTTTCTGTCCCACTGCTATTCTAACCAAATGTTATGTTAAGTGCAGGGGAGAGGATCTCCCCTGCAGTGGGACTCCCTCAATGAATAAATGCTTGTTTTTGCCTAAGGTACTCTTAAAAAGGTCTTTTACTCATTTTATTCCTCGCTCCCCTGGTGGCGGACTCTCTCCACTTCCCTCTGATACTCTAGGCTATGGGCGGGCCCTCGTGTCCTGACTTGTGATGCAGAACCATTGGTCTAGTGATGACATCAGAGCTGCGATCACCAGCCTTAGCCCTGAAGAGAAGAGGCTTGAGGGAAGAAGGAGCCTATGGGAGTGAGGTATAAAAGTAAAAAGTGCTTTTTGCGGATACCCTAGGCAAAAATTAGCATGTTACCCTTGTAGTGTGGGGGGAACCTTAGGCCCCTTTCACACTGGGGCGGTGGAGGCGACGGCGGTAAAACAGCGCTATTTTTAGCGCCGCTTTACCATCGTTTTAGCGGCGGTATTCGGCCGCTAGCGGTGTGGTTTTAACCCCCGCTGGCGGCCGAAAAAGGGTTAAAACCGCCCGCAAAGCGCCGCTACAGCAGCGCTATGCCAGCGGTATAGCTGCGCTGCCCCATTGATTTCAATGGGCAGGAGCGGTGAAGGAGCGGTGAATACACCGCTCCAAAGATGCTGTTTGCAGGAGTTTTTTTTTTTTCTCCTGCCAGCGCACCGCTCCAGTGTGAAAGCCCTCGGGCTTTCACACTGGAGAAACAGTAGTGGCAGTTTTAGGTCGGTTTGCAGGCGCTATTTTTAGCACAATAGAGCCTGCAAACCGCCCCAGTGTGAAAGGGGCCTTACTGAAAGGGAAGATTGTTATTTTCCTCTGAGTAGAACTAGTACTACTAATTTTTTTCCATTTTGGATAGAGCAAGGTAGGGTTACAACCCCTGTCAGATTTTTTTTTTTAGCCATCTGTGATGCTTCGGATGATAGTCACAGAGCTCAATGTCTATTTATACGCTTACACTGCTGGTGTCATTGCAGCAAAAAGCTGCAGAGAGATACCCCCCCCCCCCATCCTTGTGGGTGATGGTTGCCATCAGGCTTGGATAGGGATCAAATTCAGGACCATCCTTGGCAATGCAAATTTGCATGTTCTTTACATTCTTACATTGCTGACATTCTTTAAGCTCGACTCACTACTGCCATTCCCAGGAGCACATGTGCTTTTACAATATAGAATAGATACATGTGGAATAATCACATTTTATAAATTGCAAAGGGAGACATTTAAAATTATAGAAATGTGGCGCTCGCAAATGTTAATAGACATGTGTGACCAAGTGTAGATGAGTGCAGATGTGAATATACAAAGCGAAAAACATGTAAACAAAGTCCAAATAAATGTGCTGAATGTTCTGCGTTCCAAGGAGCAGGAAATGACGTCAGTGCCACCGGAAATACGTCGACATGTTTCGCCAATCTACAGGGCGTTATCAAAGACCTAATTCCCGGTCACTCCCACAGGCAGAGCACAGCCTATGCTTTCTCCCAGCTGCTGTGCTCTGCCTGTGCAAGTGACCTTTTTTCATTTCATCATCATCATGGTTCCCATGTGGATGTTGATTAGTCCTCTGTGTGTGGGATGTTTCCTCCTTTCCTCTATTTAAGATGGTCGAGTGGGCCGGGAATTAGGTCTTTGATAACGCCCTGTAGGTTGGCGAAACATGTCGAAATATTTCCGGTGGCACTGGCGTCATTCCCTGCTCCGTGGAACGCACTTCCTGGTTCCTGGAACACACGTGAGCAGCGTCCGGATCCATCTCTAATCCCTTTACATGCCTGTTTTTATCAACTATTTTGTAAGTACCCATTTGTATATGCAATAAATCCCTTTTCAAACAGTACTTTTCACTATTAGTTCAATTTTTTCCTTTTTTTGGTGCCTGGTGATTCTGCTGAGAAATTCCAACAAGAAATCCTTTGATCTGATGTGCACAACACCACTACGAATCGCATAAGCCTGAAGTGACCCCCAGACTGCAAAGCTGGGGGTCATCACCATTTGGTGAGTGGGGACACATGTGGGGGTGGCGTTTCTGCACCTGAAAAGTCCTGAAGCATCTGTGGTCCATTGCACTTCAAAAGTTTTTTCCCATTGCTGATCAGAACATTCAGCACATTTATTTGGACTTTATTTACATGTTTTTGGCTTTGTATATTCACATCTGCACTCATCTTCACTTGGTCACACATGTCTATTAACATTTGCGAGGGGCCACATTTCCATAATTTTACATTTCTAGTGAGTAGCACTTTGTGTGTGGCAGCTGCTTTAGTTTTCTGTTTCACTGTTTTTTCACCATTCAACACAAGTTTAAATCTTATATTATTCAAAGGGAGACATTTACTATGGTAGTATGCAGTAGCCCACAGTAACCAGCTATGAGCTGATGAATACACTGTCATAGTACAGGAACTTTTCAGGTACTTTCTGAATCACTAATCTTCAACAGCTAGGGTATGTGTAGATGAGTGTTCTTGTCAAACACAGCCATTTCTACATAAACAAACACATGTGGTTGAATGGAAAATGCAGCTTGATTATGAAAAAAAAAAGACTGCGTGTGACCTGCTTTACCTGTACTTTGAAATAGGACATGTTGAATCTGAAGAAAAACAAAACAATGCGGGTCAAATGTAGCCTCTGTACACTACTTTACTGAAGTCAATGGGAATTTGCTGACCCGTGTTTCAGACACACATCAAACACAGGAAAACATGAGCCCTTTTCAAGATCAGAAGTTATGACATCATTCTGACTTTCCTGATTTTCATGCTCGTTCCACGTTAGTGACTCACGAAATATTGAAGTCATGGTAAGCATGGCAAGTAGCATTTTTTAAAACCAGGTCAGAAATGGCTCCTTATTTCTGTCATCACCTGAGCACGTTCTAGTCCAATGTCAATATGGCATCAGGTGCCAGGGGAGAAAGAGATCCCTTTCCAATTTCTCCATCTAGAACATACAGAGGAGACATCAGGGTCTCCATATAAAGGATCAGCCACCAGCCATATACACTTTCACCAGGGGTTGAAAAGCCCTCTGCGAAAACAGTGAAAAATAGAAAAATTAAAAAAAAAACAAAAAAAGGAATACCGGTACATAAAAAATACACACAAAACATTCACAAAATTAAAGCTGAACGCTAGGTATGGATTTTATAGCATGGTAACATTGCTCCAGCTTGGACCAATGAAAGTATGTATATTCCATACTTGTGGAATACCTGTGGAAAGTGGAAATCACTGTAGTAATTTTTTCTAATACAGTGATCCTAGATGTCTTTCAGGTCCCTTGCCGAGCGACTGCCCAGCTGCATGATGAACACAGGAGATCACTTGCTTGGCATGGGCACCTTTCACAAAACGGCTTGCATTCATTTTATACAGGGCATTCTCTGATTGGATTGGGTGTAGAGCACAACGTCACCACTCCACCTTTTCCTATTAGCGACTACTCCAGACGACCTCTAAAACTGCCACTGTGAAGTACACCCTTAGATCTCATGCGCAATGGCTGCTTATTCTGATGGTGGTGGGAGGGACAGGCTAACTGTTCATCTTGTAAAACTCTGTGTAATTCTAGAAGCTGCCACGGCTGGACACTGCACCTAGTGGTACTTACTCTGAGGGTAGGATGCACCCAAAAACGAATGCATGAAATTCAAGCAGTTTGTGATCTGGGCAATCATGCCTGGGCGTATATGGCCCTAAAGTAAGTATCACGCGGTGCACTGTATAGCCCCGTCTAGCTGCAGAACCTTTGTCTCTCATTTTTAAATTTACATGCTGCTGGCAGCTGGCAGCAGAACTGGAGGGTGCACCTGTACCATCTGCCCATAAAAAATTGTTGGAATTTCATGCACTGTGACTAAACACCCTGTATGCAAGAGAAGAGACACACAGGTAAATATAATCACCCTGCTATTGAACCCACATTAGGTATTGTCATATTTTACATACATTAACAGGAAAAATACCTATTGAACAGGGGCGGCCTGACCATTAAGGACGCATGGGCATCGCCCCCTCTCTCCAGCCACCCCCTCTATGTAGAATGGATAGATTCATGCATTTCATGCATGAATCTATCCATAGCCGCCGCCGCCACCCCCTATTCAGGCGTCCGGCCTCTTTTGAATTACAGCATCAGGGGTGTTTTTTTTTTTTTGAAGCACCTGATTAGAGCCATAGGCTCTAATAGGCTTTAATACAGGTGGACTTGGAGAGCAGAGCATTGCGCTCGGAGCCCACCCAGTAGTGTTAGAAAAGTAAATGAATATTTGCTTTTCTAACTGTGAACCGCCTCTCCGCCAATCAGGTAGCGTGGGTCTGATACCCATCACCTGATTGGCTGAAAGGACAAGCGCTGCTATTGGACGTGTAGCAGGACGCAATGAGAGACATATGGAGGACACAGCTCGCCGCTGCCTGACCCACCACCAAGATGGGGTAAGTGCCGGTTAGACAGCGGGTGGACGGGGGTCATAGTGGCTGCATTTGATGGGGCACAATAGTGGAATTTGATGGGCACAGTGGCTGCTTTTGATGGGCACAGTGGCTGCAATTGATGGGCTCAGTGGCAGTGGCTGCAATTGATGGGCACAGTGGCTGCATTTGATGGCCCAGTGGCTGCATTTGATGGGCACAGTGAGGCTGCAATTGATGTTTCTTTTTCAGTATTTTTCAGTTTGTTTGCGCTCCCTCCAAAACTTTTGAGCACCAGCCGCCACTGCTATTGAAACAACCAAATCCAGGTTCCTAACTTCCTGTAGTGCGTGATAACCCTTCGTCTGGTAGACTGAAATCCTAAGCAGTATTATCAGCCCTACCATACATTATAGAGATGAGGAGAAGAGGATATGTTTCATAGTCCAGCTGGGGAGAATTCAGGCAGGGCTAAGAATGCTGTTTGGGATTCCAGTGCAGTGTTGTCAGTTCTCTACAAGTAGTTAGCAGCCACTGAATTTCCAGCAGAATTAACAGGTATTTTTATGTACATGCGGAATTTCTTAAGAGACCAAGCATAACAAAATATTTGGGGGCGCTGTGGGAGCATTTTGAATAAAGTGATAGTATATGCAGCATTCCACTTACCAGTCTGCTCTTCAATGCTGACGACTGTGTACTGTCCCCTATCACTGCTGCCATTTGGTAGTTTCCTCCAGAAGGAGTTTTCTGGCAGAAGAGACACAAACCCTGGAATTCATAATGATTTTGATACTCTTTAGAAAACTGTTTTGCAGTAGTATGACCAATGGCGAAACTTGCAACAGATTCATGTACATTTTGGCAAGGCTTGTATATAAATCTTCTGCATCTTTGACAGAACTGCATCCCTCCATCAAAAATGTCTCTCCTGTGAAGTATCAGACTTTTTTAAGGAGAAAAGATATTTGGAGTAATTGAAAGAGTAATGTCCCGTACACACGATCGGACTTTCCAACAACAAAACCGTGGATTTTTGTTCGAAGGGTGTTGGCTCCAACTTGTCTTTCATACACACGGTCACACAAATGTTGGCCAACAATTACGAACGTAGTGACGTACAAGACGTACAAGACGTACGTGATATCTCCATTAGGAACGCTAGTTTTACAAGACCAAGCGCTTCTGCCACGTACGTCTTTACGTACACGTCTTGAGGCCTTGATCTCCTTGACAATTCAGATTGATCGTCGCCTCCGAGAATGACGATCTGAACGCTCTGCTCAACAAAACCGCCCGGCCTGGATGATAGCAGTTCCTGCAGCACGCTACCTACCTTCACCCAGTGAGAATCCAGTTAACGTTATGCCTGACACTTCCGAACCCATGCAGCTAGGACTGATGCGACCTGCCTTGTCTTCTGAAGAATGTGCTCGACGTCATCAACTTAACCTGTGCCTCTACTGCGGAGGAACCGGGCACTATGTCCATAATTGTCCAGTCAAAATAAGTAAGTGCTCATCTTCTGTGTCTACCAGTCTCTCTGCTTTGTCTGCCAACTCTACCCACCTTGCCATTCCTCTCTCATTACAGCTCCGAGAAGAGATAATTCCAGTCAACGCTATCATTGACTCCGGAGCATGCAGCTGTTTTATCGATTTAACCTTTGCCAGTCAGCATAATATCCCTTTGCGGGCTAAGACTCATGGACTCTCTGTTTTCCTAGCTGATGGTTCCCGTATTAGATCCGGATAAGTAACTCAGGAGACTCTGCCCTTGTTTGCTACCACTTCCTCTCAACATAAGGAACTGCTGGTCCTCGATGCCATTACCTCTCCACTGTTTCCCATTATCCTGGGCATTCCCTGGCTGCGAGCCCACAATCCACACATCCACTGGGCATCTGGAGAAGTAAAATTCTTGTCGTCCTACTGTCAAGAGCACTGTTTGATCAAAGATCCTGACCCCTCAGCTACTCTGCTATGTCTTGACACCGACCAGAAATTACGCCAGGCCATACCTAAACAATATCATGAGTTCATCGATGTTTTTAGCAAAAAGGGGGGGCAGACTCCCTTCCACCTCATCGCCCATAGGACTGCCCCATTGAGTTGCTGCTAGGATCCGAGATCCCCTTTCGGACGCATCTTCCCTTTATCAGAGAAAGAACAAGAGGTACTAAAAACTTATATTGATGAAAACTTGGCCAAAGGGTTCATCCGCCACTCCACTTCCCCAGCAGGTGCCGGAATATTTTTTGTCACCAAGAAGGACAAATCTCTCCGCCCGTGTATAGATTACCGGGAATTGAACAAGATCACGGTTAAAAATCGGTATCCCCTACCCCTGATACCTGAACTATTCCAAAAATTAAGGACTGCTGTCGTCTTTACTAATTGTAAGAATAAAAGGATGGTGGCGCTTCCTAGTTTGGGTAAAGGTACCAGGTGTGAGAAAAAAAGAAAACTAATTTATAATATTAGTACTTAGTGACCTGTGAATACGTGACTGGTAAACAGGCTGTTATTCACTTAACAAAGTGATCCTGCCAGAAACATGACTCATCTTAAAATCAGTGAGTGTCTCCTATTGGTAAATAAGTTTTAATGTGCAAATCTCCAAATATATACTAAATACCTAGCTCCAAAATATCCGTCCTATATATTGGTGCTGGTATATACCAAAATAAGGCCCATACCCTCAGTTATGAATCAAAGAAAATATATATGTACATTGAACATATGTGCAGAAAAATAATAACATAAACAAACAAATAATTGTACATAAGGACTTAGTAATGGTCCATAATTAGATGTAGAACCCCCCTCGGGGTTAGCATCCCAAATTAGTAAGTGCAAATATTCCAACAAATCTTGCTGCGTGTAACTAATAGTTCATCAGATAAAGTGAATTTCCATTCATAATCGTTGACGTAAACACAGTGACTGTGAATGTTCAAAAAATTCAGTGACTGTAGGTGTTCAGACAATTCCACTTGTGACTTCGTGCTCCCCCTCGAGTGTCCCCACTCACCAGATCCCCTCGCCCCCACAGGGGCACTGCGCTTATCTTTAGGCCCACCAAGGTTGCTCCACCGAACTCATCCAAGGGTCTGGGGTAATCCACCTTCCTGCAGGTATTGTCTCTATGGTTGGCTCCAGCAAATCCTTGGATTGTGTGAAGAAACCAGAGTACTCGGATGCTCTCCGAAAAGCATTCCTAGAGGACGCTGTGATGGCTGGCAGCCATCACAGCGTCCTCTAGGAATGCTTTTCGGAGAGCATCCGAGTACTCTGGTTTCTTCACACAATCCAAGGATTTGCTGGAGCCAACCATAGAGACCATAGAGACAATACCTGCAGGAAGGTGGATTACCCCAGACCCTTGGATGAGTTCGGTGGAGCAACCTTGGTGGGCCTAAAGATAAGCGCAGTGCCCCTGTGGGGGCGAGGGGATCTGGTGAGTGGGGACACTCGAGGGGGAGCACGAAGTCACAAGTGGAATTGTCTGAACACCTACAGTCACTGAATTTTTTGAACATTCACAGTCACTGTGTTTACGTCAACGATTATGAATGGAAATTCACTTTATCTGATGAACTATTAGTTACACGCAGCAAAATTTGTTGGAATATTTGCACTTACTAATTTGGGATGCTAACCCCGAGGGGGGTTCTACATCTAATTATGGACCATTACTAAGTTCTTATGTACAATTATTTGTTTGTTTATGTTATTATTTTTCTGCACATATGTTCAATGTACATATATATTTTCTTTGATTCATAACTGAGGGTATGGGCCTTATTTTGGTATATACCAGCACCAATATATAGGACGGATATTTTGGAGCTAGGTATTTAGTATATATTTGGAGATTTGCACATTAAAACTTATTTACCAATAGGAGACACTCACTGATTTTAAGATGAGTCATGTTTCTGGCAGGATCACTTTGTTAAGTGAATAACAGCCTGTTTACCAGTCACGTATTCACAGGTCACTAAGTACTAATATTATAAATTAGTTTTCTTTTTTTCTCACACCTGGTACCTTTACCCAAACTAGGAAGCGCCACCATCCTTTTATTCTTACAATCTGTGCTTATAGACCCCTTTGGGGGACTATATTAGGGGAGGCAGCATACCTAGACAGATCCGTAAGCGCGATCATTTATTCCCTTTATTTGTCGTCTTTACTAAACTTGATCTAAGAGGGGCCTATAACCTGATCCGCATCCGGGCCGGGCATGAGTGGAAGACAGCTTTCCGGACCCGATTCGGGCATTATGAATACTTGGTCATGCCCTTCGGACTCTGCAACGCACCTTCGACCTTCCAACACCTGATTAACGATGTTCTCAGGGACTTTTTAGATGTGTTTGTGATCGCATACCTGGACAATATCTTGATCTTCTTGGAATCTCTTGATCTGCATCGAGAACATGTTTGCAGGGTGTTGGGTCGTCTCCGCTTACACAGACTTTATGCAAAGGCAGAGAAATGCGAGTTCGAGCAACAGAGCATCCAATTCCTGGGGTTGATAATCTCTCCAACTGGCATCAAAATGGATCCTCAGAAGGTCTCCCCTGTTCTGGACTGGGCGGTACCCCTGGACAAGAAGGGAATTCAACGGTTTATCGGGTTTGCAAACTTTTATAGGAAGTTCATCAGGGGGTTCTCGGCCATAATTGCACCCATCACGCAGTTGACTAAACAGAATGCCCGTTTCTCCTGGAACCAGTCAGCCCAAGATGCTTTCGAGAATCTCAAGAGACTGTTTACCTCGGCCCCAATCCTCAGTCATCCTGAACCATCATTACCGTTCATTTTGGAAGTTGACGCTTCTGAGATAGCGGTGGGTGCTACACTCTCACAACGTAAAGGCAGCAAATATTTAATGCACCCTGTGGGGTTCTTCTCCCGTAAACTCTCCCCTGCAGAGAAGAACTACGATGTTGGTGACCGGGAACTTCTCGCTATTAAGACTGCGCTGGAGGAGTGGAGGTACCTGTTGGAAGGGGCTATGCATCCAGTATTAATTTACACTGACCACTAAAACCTGGAGTATTTGAGATCTGCTAAACGACTGAAGCCTCGGCAAGCCCGTTGGGCTCTGTTTTTCTCACGTTTTTGTTTCCATATAACTTACCGGCCAGGCTCAAAAAATATTAAACTGGATGCATTGCCACAAATGCATGACAACCCGAAGGACTTATCTAATCCTGACACCATCTTGCCCGCAAAGAATTTCCTACTCCTGCAAACAGATCTACTCTCCCAGATTAAGGAAGCATCCTCTGAGTCATCTAGGCCTACAGGGACTACTCTGGTAAACAGAGATGGATTGTTCTGGAAGGGGAGCCAAATTTTTGTTCCTGAGGAGGTTCGAGTCAAGGTCTTGACGCTTCTTCATGATCACCCACTGGCAGGCCACTTTGGGGTCCGGAAGACCCTGGAACTTGTGCAACGCACATTCTGGTGGTCCAATCTGAAAGACTTCTGCGAAAAATATGTCAGCTCCTGCCCTATCTGTACCCAGAATAAGACATCTAGAAATCGAGCTTGGGGCTTGTTAAAACCTTTGCCTGTACCTGATAGACCCTGGAAAATGATTTCCATGGACGTTATTGTAGAGCTTCCATGTTCTGAGGGGTGTTCAGCCATCTTTGTGGTAGTGGACCGTTTAACCAAGATGGCCCATTTCCTTCCTTTAAGGGGAACTCCATCTGCCATCGAAACTGCCCGCATATTTGTCAAGGAAATCATCAGACTACATGGAGTCCCTGCAAATATAGTTTCTGATAGAGGGGTACAATTCACCTCACGTTTTTGGAGAGCCCTGTGTGAAACCCTGAAAATTGAACTGGCCTTGTCCTCGGCCTATCATCCTCAAACTAATGGGCAGACAGAGAGGACCAATCAGACCCTTGAACAGTACATCAGATGCTTTACATCCTTCACACAGGACGATTGGGTATCCCTGCTGCCCCTAGCAGAATTTGCTTACAACAATGCCAAACATTCAGCCACCGGTCAGTCCCCTTTTTTCGCCAATTATGGCTTTCATTTAACCTTTCTACCTGATTTCCTTCCAGAATCCTCAGTTCCGGCAGTACAGAGTACAGTGGATTTCCTCAGCCACAACAACCAGATGTTGCAAGAAGCAGTGTCCAAGGCTCAGGCAGACAGCAAGAAAGTCTTCGATCGAAGAAGAGGGGAGTTGAAGTTACAACTTGGTGATCAGGTATGGCTTTCTACCAGTAATATCAAGTTAGCATGTCCATCTAAGAAGTTGGCACCTAGATTTATGGGACTTTTTCTGGTTAAGAGGAGAATTAATGAAGTATCTTATGAACTGACCTTGCCTGATTCTCTCAAGATTCACCCGGTATTTCATGTGTCTCTGCTTAAGCCTGCTGTACCTGCTCCCTTCCCTGGTAGAGGAACTAGACCTCCTGAACCTATCTTAGTAGATGGTAGTGAAGAATTTGAGGTTGAGGATATTCTTGACTGTAGAAGAAGACAAGGACAAAACCAATTCCTGATTAAATCGAAAGGTTACGGCCCAGAGAGTAACTCATGGGAACCAGACAGCAATGTCCACGCCAGGCGATTAGTTCGCGCCTATTTCTCTACCCACCCTGAGAAAAGAAGGCTTATGGGCATCCGGAGGCTGCCCTTTGGGGGGGGCAATGTCAGGGACCTGTCAGCACCAGACCTGGACAATTGCATGCGTCTATGCGCTGGCGCGCCCCTGTTCAGACCATACAACAACCTTCTGCTGTTACCAGGCATCAGCACGGCGCTCGGGCGTGCGCGGGTGCGCGGCGCGTGTGTGCACGCGCGCGGGCACGCGCGTTCGCGTTAGCGCCGTTTTGGCGCCAAGGAGCGCATAAGTATCCTCCTGTTGCAGGGGTGCGTTGCTGCTTCGTCTCAGCTCTGTGATTCTGTGAAACCTGCACCTGATTGATCATTTACCTGATTTGACCCGGCTTGTCTGACCATCCATCCCGCTCCAACCCGACCCGGCTTGTCTGACTCTTCTGCTGCTTCTACTAATATCATTGCCGACCTCTGCCTGCCTACCGACTCTGCCTCTGCTTGCCGTTATTGCCTGTCTTGTTTACCTGCTGACCAGGACTGTCTGACCCTGCTAGTGCCTGCTGTTTGCCTCCTTGCTGTTGCACCTTCAGCTCCAGCTCCAGTGATCTCTGCATCTCCAGTGTTACTGCCTGCTGCTCTCGGTTACCACCTCACCTGCAGTCCAGCCATCCCTGGAGGGATCTCCACCCTGCTCCAGCTTTAGAGACTCTACTTCAACAGGCACTCCTACCCCACTGTGCTCAGGAGACCACTGTCCCCACTCCAGTGGCTCCTGAACCAGCGCTGTATGAGAGGTCTTCTCCTACAAGTCAGGCTCTACTACCAGGTACCTAACAATCTGTACATAGAAATATCTTTTGTAAAAAATATTTAAAAAAAAAAAGATATGAGCTCCTACTGTAGCACTACATGCATTGTGCATTCTTCACATTCTGTTGCGCTTTGTTCTTAGGGCAGCCTATTTATTTAAATGGGCTGCTTTACATGCATAAAATATGGCAGATGCTCATCCACCTTTTTGAGTGTTATACGTTTTGGTAATTGTGTGTTTTTTGGCGTCTCGTGCTTCTTGTTTGGTGTATTTGGGGTGCCAATAATAATTAACGTGGAGTTCCACCCATAATTTTTCTTCTTTTTTTTATTAATCCGTTCTGCTAAACTTATCTAAATAATTGAATGTTTGTCATTTAACAAATTGCCGCTCAATTCCTGTATTTTTAAAAGACTTACTGTTGATTTCAGCTCTGCAGAGCGCTTCCATCTTCACTGTGGGCATGTGAAGCCCACTAGCAGTCTCTTCTGGGATATGGTGACGCTGGATACCCAGCATGCACCTCCCGATCTCACGCGTGCGCACTATACACAGAGCGTAGTAGCGCAGGATGCAACAATTCGTGATGCCTATTGTCTCCTGGGATTGATGTCAAGCATATCCCAGGAGACATTGCAAAGCCAGAAATGATGCTGGTGGCCGCGGCCGCGAAGGAGGAAGGAAATCAGAATACAAGAAAGCATTACTACAGTAAGTGGTATAGAAAAAAAAATGATATGCCAAATTGCAATCACTGCACACTTTACTGCTGGATGGCGAAGACTTAAAAAAGTGGGTGGAACTCCGCTTTAACGTCTCCACAACATGCATTTTTTGTGTGTTGTATGAAATCATGCATGTGCTACACAAGTGTGAATGGGGTCTAACAGATGAAAATGCATATTGCTTAATTTATACCAAAAATAAAATCCTAGTGTACAGGTACAGCAATATATCGATAGCTTTCCAATACGTTTTTTTGTAGATTATTTTACATAACATAGGAATGAAGTCGGTTGATCAGTTCTTAATATGCTATCCCTAACTTATTTTTTTATCTATTTTCTGTACATGGTCTGATCCCATCGAACAATTTTAAATGAATGCGTTGGTGCTGATCTATCTTTAAACCATATTTTTCTGCCGGACAGTAAATGGATGGACAATACAATCATATAAAATCGTTCTGTTTATTGCCACCACTACAAAAAAAACTCTACCTGCTAGCAATTTTTTTTTAAACAACTTTAATTCCACTTTAAAGCCGTGCTCTAAATATTTCAGTTGTATGATTGTTATCATGCAGAAAAAAAAAAAGCTTTAATAACAGTGGCGGACTTCTCAAGGACTGGAGAAATAGTCTCGGTGCTTAGAATTGGCAGTTCTCCAGAGACGTATCCTACAGCCTCAACCCTTTGGCTGGGGAGTGGAAGGGAAGGAAAAGGAGGGGTAGGTCTTTTCTCTGGATCAGCTGCTGCAGCAGAGGGTAGGGCCAAGAGGAGGGGTGAGGAGTCAGTACAGTAGCACAGGCTGCATGGTAGTGAGTGCCTTGGTGCTGGGACTGAGAAGCAGCAGTGCTGAAATCATAAGCCAACTAGAACTGCACAGCCTGAACATAGGACATTGTTTCATTGGAGATTTTTAGAGGCTCCGCAGAGCAGACTGTGCATTTTCTAACTTGCTGGACTGGGATCTCAACTAGAACAAAGAAGTTTCTCTTATTCAGCTACGCCTTTCTCATTGGGACATCCCTGCAAGGGTGGATTATATGGATAAAGAGTTGGACATAGAAAGGTAAAAATTCATGTTTGCATTATAGATACTTAACCCTTAAAGAAATTTGTTTTATAAGGGCGCTAGCTGATTTTCATCTGGTTCTTGCTGATGAAGAGATAGGGGTACAGGACTTTAAATGTGGGATTAGAGGATTCACTAAACTGACAGGTTCTGTCTTGCTCTACTGCAGTCTATGTATAGAGTCTATGCTGCAGCTGGAAACTATAGTGTTCTCTGCTTCCAACAGGAAATCCTCATCGTATTTAGAGGAAAATCCGAGCAAAGACAATACATTTATAGCTGCTTTTAGGAGTTCATTTTCCCTGTAACAAAGAGCAATCATTCAGTTCATTGAAACTTAGTATAAAAGATCCAAATCACACCCATTTTCTTTGGCAGGAACTGTATTTCATTTAAAATACAATGCTACTAGGTAAATATTCGCTGAGAACGCTCTGTTAGTAGTTTTATTAAAAAGGTTTAAGATTACATGCTCTGTATGAAGTTGCTGTGGAAGAACGAGCCCTTGCGTATAAGACCCCATACACACTATTAGATTTTCTGCAGATTTTTGTCTTCAGATTTACCAAAACCATATAATATGAGGTCAAACCTTAAGAGTTTCAATTTGTATGCAATCAGGCAGGCCCTTGCACTACATGTTTTGGTAAACCCGAAGACAAAAATCTACAGAAAATCTAATAGTGTGTAGGGGGCCATAGCCCCCATTCCCACCTGAGCGATTTGAAGTACGTTTCCAGAAGCGCTTTAATGCTTGACACTCAGATTTCTTTGTGTGTGTTCACATCTGAGCCCAAAATTTAGAAAAAGTAGGGGCATGATCGCACGATTTTGGCCCCAATAGATTTCAATAGAGGTGCCTAGAAAAAAACAAACAAGCGTGATGTGTGTTTTTATCATTTCATGCCTTACAACCTTCTACTCTTTCCATTGGCTAACATAAAAACACTCAAGCCTAAAACGCACAAAGAAACACATGTATAAATGTGCAAAAAAAACAACAACCGAAGATGCCAACTCTAAAGTGTGACTGTAGCTGGTCTAACTCTGTTGCAGTCCATTGAATAAAAATTGAAACTGCACAGCTTTCTATATAACATTGCATAGATTTGTTTTGCTTTGTGACACTTTTTACATTTATGGTTTTGAAGTGAACACTTAGCCAGTGTTTGTTTGTGTTCTTTCTGTATTGATAATCTAGTGTAATTGGTCCAGTTTCAGTCTGTTATCTTGTTGGCTCCAATAACCCTGAGTCATGTAATCCAAATCTCTTCTGAAGGCTTAGTTGAGACAGGTAATGATTGCATTTGCATTGTGAAGATTACTACTTTATGTTTATTGTCTGTGTCTCCAGTGTGTGAAAGGCAGCTTCGGCATGCCAGGGGTACACATTACTTGAATGCACCTTCACTCTGTATGATGAGGTCATTTCATTTAGAGCTTAGCCCTGATCTGTTTCACTACGGTTGATGATTTGTCAGCTGTCACTTTGGGTTAGCCCGGTTTAAATCTGACTGTGGTCAGATTTACAGTAAATCAAGCTAACCCAAAGTGACAGGGACCAGTCATACATGCAAGTAAAATCCAACCGCTAAGAGATCTTTTCTTAAATGTGCATGCAGATTATCCCAGCATGAATGTTTATATCAATGCAGGTGGGAGGGGGTGTTCCGCAGACACATGTGGTGATTGCTCATCTCAGGAGTAACAAAAATGATCCTCCAAAAATATCCAATGCAGCTGATAACTGCTTCTCTGAGATCTGTCAGTTGGGGGCGTCAGGTGCAGTCTGTTGGCATCCACACCAATGACAGTTGTTGTGGGATCAAGCAACAATCAACTCATGTTAATGGGTACCTGCATTTTTTGCATGAAATATCTGGTGTTGTGAAGTTTATTTTTCTCTTTTAGATACTTATACAAATGGACAATACTGTTTAAATTATTATGCCAACTTTATTTTATTGACGAGGGGGTGGGAAGCTGCAATATCAACCAACGGCTTTACCATGTAAGATGAGAGATGGAAATGATGTTCAGTATTTTTTTATTGGTATCAAATCCACATACATATAACAAATAGTTCGTACATATCCAATTACATAAAATAAAGATAAACTCAGACAACAAAAGTATCTGGAAAGTTGCCTCTATATTTAGTCCACCATCCTTCAAAATTACTCTTTCCACTCAAAGGCAAACCTCCCAACTCCCCATAAAAATCCAAAATCGGAACTCTTGAGATCTGCTGTATAATATCACTTATTCAAGCTAACCTTCTCACAAGTTCTTCTTCTAAATAGCTCCGTCAGTCTGGTCAGTATTATCAAGATTTCTATTTTGCTATTCCTTTCCTTGACCCCCGGAAGGAACAAAATTGCTACAAATGTTAAAGCTACACAACTACCCAACAAATCTACCCACCCCACGATTCTATTCTAGTGCCTCTTTACCTTTCTACACTTGAATAAAATATGACTTAAATTTGGAATAGAAGTCCCACACTTCAAGCAATGAGACTTATGATCACCTTTCCATTCATATATTTGGCAGGAGAAATAATGGATTTATGAATTACGTTAAAAAATGTTGTTCAGTAGAAGTAACACGTTTATGGTCAGATCTGCCATTGGCTATGATAAACGGAAGGATATTTGTTTATCACTATGCTCACTTGGTGTCTGGTCATTCATTTTCCAGAAATGCTACCCTTTTCTCTACCAAACATAAAGATTGTCCATCATGCTGTCCAGGAACACTACCTTTTCCACCACCAAACATATACATTTTCCATCATCCTGTCCAGGAATGCTACCTTTTCCACTACCAAACATACAGCTTGTCCATCATGCTGCCCAGAAATGCTATCTTTTCCAACACCTAACCTATAGATTGTCCATCATGCTTAATTGCTTTAGCAGAAATAACAGAACCTTCAGACACTGAGACATACTCAGCATCTCTTGGAGAAGAACCTACTACATGGCCAGATCTTTTGCGTCACTTAAAGACTTTGGAAGTGCATGGCCACTTTTATTATGATGTAAATAATAAAATAATAAATAGTTTATTATAAAAGGAGTGACCCTTGTGTAAACATGAAAGTAATTATTAAGAAACTACAAATAAATAAGCAACCTCATGTAGTTATGATATCACTTACCACTAGTAGCAAGTTGGCATCTTTTTAAATTAAATAATCATCATTTATTCACGATGAGAGGCTGTCCAACTTATGCAAAAAATAAACTATTATTCAGACTCCTCCCTGTGGCTACGTCGAGTCCTCACCACAATAGTAAAGGTTGTAGTTACTGTAAACTATTCATAAATCTATTTCTAGTTAGAACAGTGATGTGTGTGTTTCTAAACTAGCCTTGGCTGGCCACCTTTAGGCCTCATGTACACTGCTGCTGGTAAACAGACGTTTAGGAGCAGTTGGGCATTTTTTTCAGCTGCCCCTGAACTCTCCTCTATGTTATCTTATCAGTACATGTACACAGGGTCGTTTATAGTCTTTCTAGGCAGTTGAGTTTGGAAGCATTTTTTGGAACGCTAAAAAATGGGTTCAGGACGGATGTATAGAGGCACTTGAAACGCCAAATGCCTGTAACAGTCTGTAAACGCTGCTAAACGCAGTAACTTGCGTTTAGCAGCATTTCCTCTACAGACATTTTTCATTTTAATAAAGAAAAAAAAAATTTTTTTTACAAACGCTTCTAGACGCAAATGCAGCTAAAAGGACGTTTTTAAAGGCCGGTTTCTAGCTGTCAAGTTAAATCATTCAGGGGAGGTTAAACAACGCCCCGTGTACATAAAGCCTTACATCTCCAGGGCTAAATCCTTACATGATACATTGACAATGTAAAATCTCCTGTGGCAAAATATAAGAGAAAATCGTTAACAGGAACATACAGAGTAATACAAAGTGATAGAGCGATTTATACTTCATACTCCTAAACTGTATTTTTTGGCTTTTCCCATTATCTCTTTTTAATTCCTTCTTATACTTCTCAATAATTAAAAGTTAAACATGCCAGTTTTTAAAGGCTTTTTAAAGTGATTGTAAAGGCAGAAGTTTTTTTATCTTAATACATTCTATGCATTAAGATAAAAAGCCTTCTGTGTGCAGCAGCGCCCCTCAGCCCTCCCTAATACTTACCTGAGGTCCATCTAGATCCAGTGATGTTGCAGGAGTGTCCTCGGCTGTCTGGGACTCCCCTCCTCATTGGCTGAGACAGCAGCATGGCGCCATTGGCTCCTGCTGCTGTTAATCAAAGTCTGTCAAGAGAGAAAGGGGGTGGGGCCGGGCCGCGTCTCCGTGTCTGAATGGACACAGGCAGGCGTAGCTCGGCTTGGGTGCCCCCATAGCAAGCTGCTTGCTGTGGGGGCATTTAACAGAAGGGAGGGGCCAGGAGCACCAAAGAGGAACCCGAGAAGAGGAGGATCTGGGCTGCTCTGTGCAAAACCACTATACAGGGCAGGTAAGTATGACATTTTTGTTATTTTTAACTAAAAAAACTAAAAAAATACATACTTTAGTATCACTTTAAGTTTATGTAAACCCTCACCTTGTAAAGCAACCCATTCAGTTTAAATTGGAAAGGAAAGGCAAAACATTTGTGTTTAGATATAAAAAAAAATCATAAATAGCTTTTTTTTCCTTTTTTATAAGTGATCACATATTCCCTGTTCTCAGCTGCCTAAGAACTGGGGGAGGAGAAACAGCAGCACACTGATTTTCACAATAAAAGGCTGTGTGTGTCAAGACAAGTCTGATTATTGGAGTAGGGCAGGCTGAGTTCCCCACATAGTTAGAGTACTTCTGCTTAGTGTGGTCATTTCTAAGACCCCTTTCACACTGAGCCTCCTCAGTGTCGGCGGTAAATCAACGCTGCCCCATTGTTTTAAATGAGCAGGAGCGGTGGAGGAGCGGTGAATACACCGCTCCTCCACCGCTGCAAAGAAGCTGCTGGCAGGACTTTTTGTGACGCCCTGCCAGCGCAGCGCCCTAGTGTGAAAGCACTCGGGCTTTCACACTGGGTTTGCAGCTGAGGCTTTTTTCAGGCGTTATGCAGGCGCTATTTTTAGCACTGTAGCGCCTGAAAAGCGCCTCCAGTGTGAAAGGGGTCTAATAGAAAACCAGAGGGACTGGCAGGAACACCAGGGAATTCACACAAAGGAAGCAACACAAAGAGAACAGGATCTTTTTTCATACAAGTACATGATACAGCAGGCACATATCAAGACTATGAAATGTTGGCTATACATACTTTGGGTATACAATACATTTTATTAATGTGAATGGTGAATTTTTGTTTGCCCAAACAGAGAATGATCTAATGTTTGCACACCAACACTATATCTGAGCATTGAGGGCCCATTTGTACTGTTGGGGTGCATAAACACACATTTTATAGTGTGTTGAGTTTGAGTAGTCAATTATTTCAGATGGGCTGTTAACACTCTTCGAGCTTCGAGAAAAAGCTTTTGCGCTATTTTCTCCAATGCAGCACATCAAAACACGCAGAGGGAGGAATTCAGTAAAGCAGTTACAACACTGTTTTGGGGGTATGTCCCCTTCAAAATAGCCTGTGTCTAGTTCAGGAAAGCAATAATTACTGCCAGTTCGCAGATAAGCAAACTGACCGGCTCTATCTTTGTGTACAGAGAAACACTAGTGCTCAGAGTGAGGCATTTTGTGCTGGTCAGCTTTCATAAATGTGACAGCTTTCTGCACATGAAGCCGGCAGCTATGAAGCCGGCAGCCACAGATGTCAAAGTAACCGATATCCTGAATTCCTGACCCCATTCAGCTGGCAGCACACCGTAACACACATAGATGCATGTGTTAATGTGCATTGCTGTTAAGTGTGTACTTTTGCGTATGTTACTGCAATACAGATATGTGCATTATACTGAGTCAGAAGAGACCAGTTTGAACAATTCAAATAACAATCACCAGTGTGCCTCTGGTGTATAATTTATCTTCATTTGCTTTACATCATGTGCAAAGTATTTGTAAAGTAGTAGTTGTGGCATCTTAGTATTGTCTGAAAATAGCATGGATTATCTGGAATTACCGTTTAATGACTGTGTACATTTCACACAGTGCTAAATAAGCAAATATTGTTTGAGCAGTCTATGCAAACTGGATATGTAATTGCTGAATAATGTCTTCCCCATCATGCATACAGTCTTCTACAGAGCATTGGTATATAAAGTAAACATGAGGGGGTTCGCTTGCTGACCTCCTTCTAAAAAATAATAGTTGTCTCACTGTTAGCCTGAGCTGCTAGCATTAGGATTTTCTGAGTTGCAAAACAGGAAGGCAATCCAGGGTTAAGGAATTTAATGATTGAAACAGGAGGAACAGCATGACTGCCAGGTAACTAGACTTTACAGAAGAAAGTCCCAGAAATGGCCGATTCCATGGTTCTTTTATGACAGGTCCTTTGACATGTCCAGTGCACCTATTAGGTATTCCTTATAAATGACATCTATACAAAGAAAAGTACAATATATTTTCAGCAAGCACATATTTTTCTGTTTTTATACAATGCTTACCTTAAAGCAACTCCATCACTAGAATGAAATGTCCCAAAAATGTTTCCCTACAAAAAAAATGGTGGACTTTTAAGGCACATATACGAAAATATATATAAAAATATCTTAATACAAATATAATTTATTGAGTTGAAACAATAAAAAAACATAGCAGTAGTGTAACATCTATGATTTGGAATGCAAATTAGGCATTTTTACATTGGTGTATATACAATGTTAGAACAGTACTCTTGCATCCAACGCGTTTCGGAGTGTATGTACCTCCTTCCTCAAGGGTGTATATTAGAGACATTTCTATTCTAAAAAGATATATTGAAAAAGACAAATATAAGCGTTTGAATAAATATATACGTATGACAGTTCATAATGTGATCTCCATATTTCTTACACTTATGTTAACACTGTATTGCTGACTTGGCATTCCATATAGCTCTAATTAAAAACAGCAACAATGACATGGTCTGTCTACCAGATAGGTTCTTGATTCCAGAGGGGAACATTAATTTGAATATTTTGGAAGATTATTCTATATCCATACCCAGATGAAAGTAAGATTTCTTTCACAAAAGTATATATGTGTTTTTTTATCCAATGATAGTGAGGGAAGGAGAGAAGAGGCTCTCCCTTGGCCTTCCAAAGAGAAGAAAGGCCATTAGGGGGCGTATGAACAGGGTATATAATTTGTGGCTCCACTGAGGCCGAGAGGCAATTCCTGCAAAAAAGCATAATAATAAAGGTATATAGTAGGGTATACTGTTGCTTAGTAGAAAATATTGAATTGGTTTAGAATTAAAAAACTTGTGTGTGCAAACATTGAATCATACCTGAAGGTGGTTTAGTAGCTCAGCAAATCGTGTTACTGGTATGTAGTTGGTAACTATAATAATAACAAATGAATTATTTATTAATTAATTGGATGACTGGTTTTAAATATTATTTTTTCTTTTTTCTAAACAAGACATTACATGTGTGTTATTGAGATTGCTATATTGCTATAGCATTTGAATAAGATGGTTTACTTGTTTAGGGATTATTTTTGTATAATAGAAGATAGTAAAAAATGATGAAGGGCATTTAACCTAAGTAAGCTGAGGTTGTATTAAAATCGTCTGTTAACTTATTAACAATATTATTGGAACCAGTACAAAGTCTTGGCGTTAGTGTTGGAGAGTATAGGCAGCGCACACAAAGAGCAATAGCAGTCATTAGGAAGAAATTTCTTACACAGTACGGGGGTAGAAAAATCTGGCTGTTCAGACCGGTGTCATCCCACAGAGTGCGGTGGATGTCTGGCATGTTTGTCCAGTGTTGCTATAAAGCCCCTCTCCTCCAATCAGTTTTTTTGCAGGTCTTGCCTCTCGGCCTCAATGGAGCCTCCAATTATATACCCTGTTCATACACCCCCTACTGGCCTTTCTTCTCTTTGGAAGGCCAAGGGAGAGTCTCTTCTCCTTCCCTCACTATCATTGGATAAAAAACACATATATACTTTTGTGAAAGAAATCTTACTTTCATCTGGGTATGGATATAAAATAATCTTCCAAAATATTAAAATTAATGTTCCCCTCTGGAATCAAGAACCTATCTGGTAGACAGACTGTGTCATTGTTGCTGTTTTTAATTAGAGCTATATGGAATGCCAAGTCAGCACTACAGTGTTAACGTAAGTGTAAGAAATATGGAGATCACATTATGAACTGTCATACGTATATATGTATTCAAACGCTTATATTTGTCTTTTTCAATATATCTTTCTAGAATAGAAATGTCTCTAATTTACACTCACCCTTGAGGAAGGAGGTACATATACTCCAAAACGCGTCGGGTGCAAGAGTACTATTCTAACATTGTATATACACATGTAAATACATGTATATACATGCAAAAATGCCTAATTTGCATTCCAAATCATAGATGTTACACTACTGCTATGTTTTTATTGTTTCAACTCAATAAATTATATGTGTATTAAGATATTTTTTATATATTTTCGTATGTGCCTTAAAAGTCCACCATTAGGGGATCTTTCTTGTTGTCTAGGTTCAAATTTGGATGTGGCACTAAAACACAGTCAGCTGCCGATCTACAATAAATTTTACAAAAAAAGAGAGGTTATTCTTACCTCTCCTGCTACCCATGTCATCGATTGCTACTGAATTGAGGAGAAACAGCTGCCTGAAATAAATTCAAAAAATGCTACTTTTGGGAGTGCTGAACCCTTGGTCCCCTGCTGCGACCTGTGGTTCCTGCTGCTAGCCCCTAAGCCAATATTGGATACAGCGGTGGTTTATGGAATGGCAGAAGGAACCCCAGGTGGCAACCGGGCACCAAGAATCCAACATTACTAGAAATGTCAGATTCTAAAGAGTTTTCTGGCAGCTGTTTCTTCTCAATTCAGCAGCGATCAGTGGATTGTGCTGCACAGAAATAGGAATGAACTCTCTTTTTTGCCAGGAAACGATTGCTGTGAGATTTCACCCTAGTGACTGAGTTGCTTTAAAGTATATCTAAAGCCAAACTTTCTTGTTACATTTTCAATCAAATACGGAAAGGTTAAAATATTATTTTTTTGCCACCTCGGTCCCATTGGGGAGATTTTTCTCCATTTACAGCCTCATTTCAGTTGCAACAGGTAGTGAAAAGAAATCTCTACAAAAACGTTACGAAAAAGCCCTCTTAGGCAGACCATAGATGGTGTGATTTTCTTTCCTGCAAACAGGTTGCAGGAAAGAAAATCACTTGAATCCCTCTTGTGGAGCTATTATGTTCTCCCCAGGGTGGGGGAAGCCATCCCTACCTGGAGAATACAGTGATTATTGCTAGCTGCTTTATCCGCTGGCAATAATCATATGCCGAAAATCTGAAATCCTGGTTGTACATTCCGCCTGACCATAGATGGTTCGAATCTATCTATGTCCGGCTTTTGACATTTGTCAATGAAACAAGTGTTCCTATTGGAATATTTTCCTTCCTGTTCTGTTTGCAACTTTTAAATATTCTTTAATTTTTTTTTAACAGGACAATTTGGTCAACAGAGCAAATAGAGAGGGTAAATCTCTCTGTCAGTATACAAAGAGCAGAAAAAACCTTATAGACAAATCCATCCAGCTCCAAACCCTTACAGCCACAGTTGCAGAGTGCAGGGCTAATGGTGATACCATAGGTAAACTTACATGAAAAAAAGGCAGAGATAACTCACAGAATAAACCTCAAAACAACCTTTATGAGGTCATCATCCAAAAGTTACAAAACGTGAAAGCAAACATATTACATGCCATATACTGTATAATGGATGGTGACCTCATAAAAGTCACTTTGAGGTTTATCCTGTGAGAACTGACGTTTTCCTAATGAAAACAGTAAAAACCTGACAAGGGTCTAAACACTTACTACCATATCCAAAACCTAAAAAAGTATACAGTCTAAAGTAATTTTGGCAAATTTAAATACATAAGAAGAAGTTACTGTATACATGTGTTACTATGAGGGCTGACATCCTTAAGGCAATCCACACTACAACATCTTAATGAATACAGGTCTTTTAAGACACTACGTATAAAATAGAATTACAAAAAAAACTATTTTATTTTTACATCAACCATTAAAATATTGTTGACCAAAAAACATGGCTGACACAATGTTGCGTTTAATCACCAAAGCTGTTTATATTCTCCAATGGATGCATAACCCCAACACCTTACAAACAAGCACATGGCTTTCCTAACCACACATGTGCAGTATGCTCTCTCTCACAGCAGTGGCTGAGCTCAGTGAGAAAGAGAGTGGACTGCATGTATTGCTAAGCAAGCTGCGTTCTCTTGCAGAGTGCCCGCTTGTGAGGTGCTAGAGCTGAGCATCCAGAGATTGGACGGTTAGAGGAAATACATGGTAGAAGCAGCTTTAGTAGTAAAGATCATTAAAAACAGAGGACAGCATTTTAATGCACACTTAAAGCTGAAATGCACACATATTTAAAAAATAAATCTCATTAAAGGTGATAGAAATTTTGAGGATGCATTGCTTCACAGTGCCTGCATGTACAGAGGTCAGTGAGAGGGTGTGTTTTAATATATAATTCTTGCCAATTATATGTAAACACTTGTTTGTCCACATCACAAATAGTCACAGGTTGACTTTAACACATACTGATAAGATTGCATACATCAACCTTGTTTCTTTACAAGGTTATCTAAACAAAACATTCAAAGACCATAGATTCCTTTACCAAAAAACAAAAACCAGTACAAGTGTTTTCCATGGTATAACAACGTAATGCAAAACTTGCAGTGTGAAACCCCTGTAAGGTCAAACATCTTTAGCTCTGTCATAAAAAAAACAAAAAAAAACAATAACTTGTTTAAAGTTCAGAAACCTCTGAATCGCAGGTCATTATAGCAGGCAAAGTCCAGACCTCTCTTTGTCAATACCCTCTGCTCCCCACACATTCCTATTGGCCCATCACTGATAGACTGCCCCACTGACCAACAGAAATGTGCAGCAGACAGGGAAGGGTGGGCAAGTTTTGCCACTATGTGAAAGCTTTGGCTGTCAAAACAACCAAGCATTGTACAATAAAAGCAGGATATCAGAGGCTGCTGCAGGTATCCACAGGTACCTGTAGCTGCCTGCAAAGGAATAGGTTTGATTTATTTCTAACTCCCAGCAACTTATCCCTTTCTTTCAATGCAGCGCCACTCTATTCAGTTGCCGGGAGTAAAGGGAAACATAAGTATATTCTGCTGTGGGTGAAAGCAACTTATTGCTTCGCCCTGATTAGTTGCCTTGAAGTACTATTCTTTTTTGTCAAAAATGAATAAATGCACCCATTTGTAAAGGAAAAAAAATGGGCCTCTATAAATATTTTTACATTGGAGCTCGTAATGCATAGAACATAGAAGAGTGATGGCAGAAAAAAGCCCAAGAGGTCCATTGACACTGCCCCACTTTGGGAATTGCAGGTGCAATGCATAGGCTTCTGAAAACTCTTCCTCCAGCCCCAGGTCTGTATTGACCTTCGGTTATGGAGCAGATGGGACTTGTATTCTTCAAATCACAGATTCATGTGAATAAAACAATGCGGCTTTGAGGACGGAGCTATGCACAACTGCAACAAATTAAAAAATCAATCAGCCAGAAGCACCCCGCTATTCAGGAAGGGGGGCAGCTTGAGGGTGGAAGGCTGTGGAATAGCACCATGTAATATATAGGTGTAACATGAAAGTATTTCAGAAAGGTGGAATTAGCCTTTAATCTAATTTAATTCACCCAGAATATCTGATTCTTTACATATTTATAGAGGAACTATTGTCCTAATGAACAGTCAAAGAAAGCAGGTCTTTTCATGTATTGTTTTATAAGTAGAAGAGAAGGTAAACTCTTATAATGAATTCAGACATGTTACAGTTTTGATGTCAACTTCTGTAAGACACTGATAACTGAAAAGAAAAGCTTTGTTTGCAGTTGATACTGAGTTATATCTTTAGTATTAAAATTGTTGCCATGGTGTGGTGCATTTGCCTTGAAATGTCATAAAAACTACATTTGTATATTTCTTTTTAAAGGAAAACTTCCTTAGAGAAACATGGAAGCTGCCATAGCTGACTTCTCATTCTGCAAATGTTAGGGTGGTCATACGCTGAACAAAATGTAGTTGGTTCAGGAGCGACCTGATAAATTTGAATACAGTTGTGGCTGTCCCCACGCAACAGTAGTCAATCGTTTGATCAACTTCTGTTGAAGGGACATGTTGGACATTTTTTCTCGATCAGGGTGCCATGGTCAGAATACATGGTCCTGGTGGGCGAGAGAGTTACAGGACTCCTCCATTCACCTTGCTGGCTGAAAAAAAATGTGTATGGCCAGTTGAAAGTTACCTTGCTGTCATGCTAATCCTCTTGCTTTACCACTTTGAGTCACTGACCTCTCAAAGAGGTTGATTTAGGGCTCCTTTACACGTGTTAATTAAGAAGAATTAAGCAATTTTCTTTAACGAACCCATAGCATTTATGAGGTGTTTTTGCTGTGTTTTTGAAGCGTTGAAAAAGCTTTAAGAATGCTTCATAAATGCCCATAAAAGTGTTGTTTTTCTACTGGGAAGTGCTTAAAAGGGAAGTAATGTAGAGGAAATTATCTACTTCAAGGTGTAGTTAGGTTGTGGTGTGATAGCAGACATTTTTGTGAATTCTCTGTAAGATGTATTTGTATACTTCGATCTCTTTGACAATTGGCTTGGTCCAGCTTAACTTTGCTGAAACAAATGCAATAATGCTGAATGCCTCTGCTCCTGCCTAGCACAGTCAGTATTGCTGACTGGCTTAATGCTTTTGCCTGCACATAGAAGTAAATGGTGTTACCAAACAGCTGCTTTGTACAAAGAGGAAATGGTGGGAGCTGCTGTGTCCCAGTTCTTTATTATTTCCCAGTGCATTCTGAGATACAGGAAATTCCACTGCCTCTCCCCCAGTGCCCAGTTAGCACCTTATAAAAAGATTCACCAATGCACCATAAACGCTATAGGTGCTGTTAAGGTGCAGTCACAGAGCATTACTATTGAAATCAAGGGAAGCAGCTGACAAGTGTTGATGCCTCATGAAAGCGACATGCTGCATATTTTTAATACAACACAATGCTACCATTCTTGTGTGTACAGGACTATGTGGTGCTCATTGTAATATTCATGGCAGGCACTGAAGGGGTGGTTAGGCTTTAAAAATGTTGAATATATGCCACCTAAACACATGGTATTGAACGAGCCCTTACTAAATTATTATTATTATTATTCAGGATTTATATAGCGCCAACAGTTTACGCAGCGCTTTACAATATAAAAGGGAGACAATACAGTTATAATACAATACAATACAATAGGATTAAGAGGGCCCTGCTCAGAAGAGCTTACAATCTAATAGGGTGGGGCAGGTGGTACAAAAGGTTGTAATTGTGGGGAATGAGCTGGTGGAAGTGGTAGGAGATTAGTTGGAGACATTATAGGCTTTCCTGAAGAGATGAGTTTTCAGGGATTGCCTGAAGGTAGCAAGAGTAGGGGATAGCCGGATAGATGGAGGTAGCGAGTTCCAGAGGATGGGAGAGGCTCTGGAGAAATCCTGGAGACGAGCATGGGAGGAGGAGATGAGAGAGCTTGAAAGCAGGAGGTCCTGAGAAGAGCGGAGAGGTCGATTTGGGCGATATTTGGAGACAAGATTAGTGATGTAGCTTGGGGCAGAGTTGTGAATGGCTTTGTATGTTATGGTTAGAATTTTGAATTTAATTCGCTGGGTGATTGGGAGCCAGTGTAGGGATTGAAGTAGAGGGTTGGCAGACACTGAGCGGTTGGTAAGGTGGATAAGTCTGGCAGCAGCATTCATGATAGACTGAAGAGGGGATAGCCTATGGAGCGGTAAGCCAATGAGAAGGGAGTTGCAATAGTCAAGGCGAGAGATAACAAGGGAGTGAATGAGGAGCTTGGTGGTTTCATTTGTTAAAAAAGGGCGAATTTTAGAGATGTTACGGAGGTGAATTCTACAAACTTTTGACAAATAGACTGTGCACTTTATAAGTGCAGTTGCACTCTGCAAGAAAATTTGTGCCAAAGCTTAGTAAATGAGGTGAAGCTTCACTTTGCAAAGAATACACCATCACATGCAAACAGGAAATGGAAAGTTCTCTCCAGAGTCATAGACGACAAAAAAGACCCTAAAGGGATTTTTAATGTTTCCTCATGCTACTCTTAAAAAAAGTTTTTTATTACTGTCTGTGCCCCTGCTGTATATTTTGTGTTTCTATTTTAGCGACCACACTGGATATAAGGGAAAATTTCCCAAATGGGTACAGAAACAGCAACAAATGTACTAACTGTTCCCTACTATTTCCGAAGCCAAAAAAAAAATATGTTTTTGGCTAGAGTTGTTTTTTTAAACATTTTGGAGCTAACTTGCTGAGACTTACATGTACAACATGGAATCAAAATTATTTTTAAACATTGGCCACATTTTTGAGTATATAGTTGTTTCCTATTGATTTAAAACTGATGCATCTTTGCTGCTTTCTCCTTAAAAGGTAATTTTTTAATAATGTTTTATGAGCCAAAGCTGAATTCTATTTAATAACACAGATACAATACATACTGTATATGGGAGCTGCTTTGCCTACAAAGGATTTGCATGCCTGTCTATCTGAGAATTAAGTCCCGTACACAAGGGCCGAATGCCAGACGACCTCGGCAGGTTAAACAAAAATTGACAATTATCTGGTCCATGTGTATGCCACCCTGTCCGACAGAAGCTGGCCGTTTGTCAGATGAGCTATCAGATGAGCATGCTGGAAAACCAGCAGCTGATCGAAGTGTTCTGGCGGGGGGGGGGGGGGGAGCGTCTCCCGGTCAGAACACAACAGCTCAACAGGGGACATCTTTAGTACAGCAGCTCCGACTGGAGCTGACAGGTTTTTTTTTTGTTCAACCTGCTGGGTTGAATGGAAAAAACTCATAGTGTGTACCAGGCTTCACACAGCCCCCTCACACAGCACAGTCTGGTGGGTAACACCACTTACAGATAAGGAAAACAGTGGTGTCCTGTCTTGACCCCCAGTCTTGTCACTGGACAGTACAAGAACAGCAACTGAAATGTGAGGTTATCTCTCTGCTAACTATGCTCTCTTCTCCTATTAGTTTATTACAAGTATGTACAGTATGACTTTGAAATCTGCCTGGAGTTCAGCTTTAAATGATGTGCACCAAATTAATACTGCAATCACTTCTCAATTACTCAACCTAACCTCCTCTTTTAACCTAACACAATGGACACAAACCACCACTCACTCCAACGGCAATACTCTCAACCTCGTATTCTCCCATCGTTGCATTCCCTGCAACCTCTCTAACACCCCCTTTCATCTCTTTGATCACAATCTTATCCGTATCACACTCTCCTTGTCTCCTACCTCCCATGCTGCCAACCCACAAACCACTACCCGCAGAAACCTTCGCAACCTCAACCCTTCCCTTCTTCATTCTGCTACTGATGGCCTTTACGACAAAATCGCACCCCTGTCCTGCCAGACCTAACCAATTGCATCTACAACAACACGCTGTCATCCTCCCTAGACGTACTTGCTCCTCTTTCTACACGCAGAACCAGGCCCCGTCTGCCACAACCCTGGCAAACAGACGACACCAGAAGTCTCAAGAGACACAGCCGTGCTCTCCTCCTTCGGCCCAGTTACCACCGATAAAGTTGATAAACTCCTCTCCATGGCACACCTCACCACTAGGGATGGGCCGAACACCCCCCTGTTCGGTCCCCATCCAGAACATGCGAACAGGCAAAAAATGTTTTCAAACACGTGAACACCGTTAAAGTCTATGGACACAAACATGACAAATCAAAAGTGCTCATTTTAAAGGTTAATATGCAAGTTATTGTCATAAAAAGTGTTTGGGGACCTGGGTCCTGCCCCAGCGGACATGTATCAATGCACAAAAAAGTTTTAAAAATTGCAGTTTTTTTCGGGAGCAGTGATTTTTAATAATGCTTGAAGTGAAACAATAAAAGTGAAATATTCCTTTAAATTTCTTACCTAGGGGGTGTCTATAGTATGCCTGTATAGTAGCACATGTTTCCCGTGTTTATAACAGTCCGTGTTTATAACAGTTTTTCTAAAGGAAAAAAAAGTCATTTAAAAGTGCAAGCACTAGTGCCAGCTATTAATGAATTGTCGGTCCCGACAATAGCCAGAATTGCATTTATTTGTCTGAGATAACCAATGCTTTCTTCAACATTGTAAAGACTTAATGCAGCAGCTCTATAGGGAGTCTGGAGGTCCATGGTTAAGCACAATACGGGTACCGACTTGTGCTACCAAGGTTTCCTGGAACTCACCTCGCCTAAACATATGTAAGCATTATATATTAAGTCACATTTAATGACTTCAGATGATTGACATGTGTGGATGACTGGGATATGGCTGAACTCATGGGCATGCGTTTTTAAGTGACAACCTTGTCAGTTTTTACCCTATGCAATCTCCTATTGTTTATGCTTTCCTTTCAATGATTAAAATGTTTTTCTACTAATTGTTCTAATAAATTTATATCAGGTTAAACCGCAGTTTGTTCCTTTTCCTTCACTGAAGGTAAGGACACCTTGGGTCCTATTCCCACTCCCCTTTTATTTTGACTACTTCTCCTGTTCTGACAAGGAACACTACCCTATTAGGTGAGCCGGTAACCTGTTACCTGAATTGACCAACGAATGATACTGGTCATCAGGACCCCGCCCATTGCGTTTTTTACTACGATTAATACATATAAAAGTCATTGAAAGTCATTGAAAAATTAAAAGAAAATGTGTGGGGGTCCCCCAAAATTCCACTACCAGGCCCTTCAGGTCTGGTATGGATATTGAGGGGAACTCCGCGCCAAAATTTTTAAAAAAATGGCGTGGGGTTCCCACAAAAATTCACACCAGACTCTTATCCGAGCACGCAACCTGGCAGGCCGCAGGATAAGAGGGGGGACGAGAGAGCGCCCCCCCCTCCTGAACCATACCAGGCCACATGCCCTCAACATGGGGAGGATATCCCCATGTTGATGGAAACAAGGGCCTCATCCCCATAACCCTTGCCCGGTGGTTGTGAGGGTCTGTGGGCGGGGGGCTTATCGGAATCTGGAAGCCCTCTTTAATAAAGGGAACACCCAGATCCCGCCCCCCCCCCCATGTGAATTGGTAAAGGGTACATTTTACCCCTACCATTTCACAAAAAGAAAGTGTCAAAATGTTAAAAAACCACAGGAGACGGCTTGGGACAAGTCCTTTATTAAAAATAAAAAAATAAAAAATAAAAAAGAGGTTCCAGCGATGTAATCCAATAAATCCATGCTCCTACTCCAGCGATGTAATCCAATTCTCGATCTTCAGCATGGATGATCTCCACCGACTCCAGCGAGGAACACGCACAGGATCCTGCGTCCATCGGAGGCACCCAGCTAATGATGCGGCGCCAGCTTGACAGCTCTTATGTAGCTGAGGGCGGGGCCACCCGTCGCGTGACCCTGGCCCCCTCTGACAAGGGGAAACGCCGGGGTTTCCCAGTGATGTGTACGGGTGACCCCGCCCCCCTCTGATGCAACGGTAATCCTGCATTGCATCAGAGGGGGTGGAGGCAGGATCCTGTGCGTGTTCCTCGCTGGAGTCGCTGGAGATCATCCATCGCTGGAGATTGAGAATCGCTCTCTCGTCCCCCCCTCTTTTCCTGCGGCCTTCCAGGTTGTGTGCTCGGATAAGGGTCTGGTGTGGATTTTTGGGGGAACCCCATGCCATTTTTTTTTATTTTGGTGCAGAGTTCCCCTTAAAATCCATACCAAACCTGAGGGGTCTGGTGTGGATTTTTGGGGGGAACCCCACGCCATTTTTTTAAAAAATTTTGGCGTGGAGTTCACCTTAATACCCATACCAGACCTGAAGGTCCTGGTAATGGAATTTTGGGGGACCCCACGCATTTTTTTTTTCAATGACTTTCAATGACTTTTATGTGTATTGTCGGGACTGACAATTCATTAATAGCCAGCACTAGCGCTAACACTTTTAAATTACTTTTTTTTCCTTTAGAAATGTCATTTTGTTCTCAGACTGTTATAAACACGGGAAACATGCGCTACTTTACAGGCATACTATAGACACCCCCAGGTACGAAATTTAAAGGAATATTTCACTTTTATTGTTTCACTTTAAGCGTTATTAAAATCACTGCTCCCGAAAAAGCTGACGTTTTTAAAACTTGTTTTTGCATTGATACATGTCCCCTGGGGAAGGACCCGGGTCCCCAAACACTTTTTTATGACAATAACTTGCATATTAACCTTTAAAATTAGCACTTTAGATTTCTCCCATAGACTTTTAAAGGGTGTTTCGCAGCTTTTCGAATTTGCCGCGAACACCCCAAATTGTTCGCTGTTCGGCGAACGGGCAAACAGCCAATGTTCGAGTCGAACTCATGTTCGACTCGAACAGATAGTCCATCCCTACTCACCACCTGTCCCTTCACAATTTCTGCGACCACCTTCCCACTCTATCCCAAACTCCCTAACCTACATCTTCAACCAAGCTCATCAAAAGCCTTGTCCATGACCAAATGAGTCGCTACCTCACGGACAACAACCTTCTTGACCCCCTACAGTCTGGCTTCCGTCCACAACATACCACTGAAACTGTCTTACTAAAACTCACCAATGACCTACTAACTGCTAAAACCAATGCCCATTATTCCATACTCATACTCTTAGACCTCTCTGCTGCCTCCAACACAATTGACCACCTGCTCCTCCTCAGCAAACTACACTCCCTTGGCCTCTGTGATTCTGCTTTATCCTAGTTCTCCTCCTACCTATCTCAGCGCACTTTCAGTGTCACTTAAAACTCCATCTCCTCCACTCCTCTTCCTCTCTCTGTTGGGGTACCCCAAGGCTCCATCCTTGAGCCCCTCCTATTCTCTCTCTATACCTCTTCCCTGGGCCAGTTAATAACATCCCATGGCTTCCAATACCACCTCTACGCCAATGACACCCAGATCTATCTCTCCACTCCTCAACTTACCCCCTCGATCTCCTCACGGATCTCAAACTTACTGAATGACATATCGGTATGGATGTCACACCACTTTCTCAAACTCAATCTTTCTAAAACTGAGTTTGTTATATTTCCTCCTTCCCGGTCCCCCCCATGACTTTATCATTAAGATCAACAGCACAACCACTGGTCCCTCCACAAATCCCATGGTGCTGGGTGTAATTCTTGACTCTGACCTCTCCTTCAGCCCCCACATCCAATCACTGGCTAAATCCTGCTGCCTTAACCTCCGCAACATCTCCAGAATTTGACCCTTCCTGGTCCTGACTAATGACACCACAAAGCAACTTATTCACTCCTTGATTATTTCCCGCCTACTGCAAGTCTCTACTTAACGGCCTACCATTACGCAGGCTATCCCCCCTTCAGCCCATTATGAATGCTGCTTCTAGACTAATACACCTCACTAACCGATCCATGACTGCTGCTCCTCTCTGCCAATCCCTTCACTTGCTTCCCCTACCCCACCGTATAAAATTCAAAATGCTAACCACAACATACAAGGCCATCCACAACATCGCCCCCAGCTACATCACCAACCTCATCTGCAGATACCGCCCTAATCGTCCCCTCTGCTCCTCCCAGGACCTCCTGCTCTCTAGCTCACTTGTTACCTCCTCTCATGCTCGCCTTCAGGACTTCTCCAGAGCCTCTTCCGTCCTCTAGAATACCCTGCCCTGGTATATCCAATCAGCCCTTAACCTGTCCACCTTTAGGAGATCCCTGAAAACTCACTTATTCAGGGAAGCCTATCCCACACTCACCTAACAACTGTCCCTGAGCCACCCCCATCAAATCATTCCCTGCATCTATTACCTTTTGTACCACCACCCCATCTTTTTAGAATGTAAGCTCTATGAGCAGGGCCCTCCTGTCCCTTCTGTATTGAACTGTACTGTAATTGTGCTTCCCCCCTCTACATTGTAAAGCGCTGCATAAACTGTTGGCGCTATATAAATCGTGTAAAATAATAATAATAAATGTAAAGCAATACCTTTTTAAATAACAAGTAGTTAGATGTCCTTGGACAAATGGTTGAATGGTCACATTCATTCTCACAAAGAGTGAATGTATAATGATAGATATCTGATGCTATATTTATTTCAGGCACAGGGACATATGTGTCTGTATGTTATTAATGCATAGATAAAGCTGCAGTTTACTGGCATTTACAATTGCTTCCTCTATGAAAAGGAAAAACATACAATAGCATATACATTTGATGTAGCAAGCTACATCCTTCCCCAAAATCACAATGGGGTTGTTCCTTTCCAAGCCTTCAAGGAAGAAGTAACATACTCCATCAAGGCTGCACCTATTATGCTCACAGGCTCATAGATGATCTAAATAAATATATGTCTATCTCTCTCTCTCTCTATATATATAATATAGATAGATAGATAGATAGATAGATAGATAGATAGATAGATAGATAGATAGATAGATAGATAGATAGATAGATAGATAGATAGATAGATACATAGATAGAGGAAAAGGTTAGATGATGCTTGACGTTCTCCAGCCAGGAAAAAGGGGATAGCTCCATCTGGCTTGCTGCAGCTTTGAATGCACACTGTGAGAAGCTCACAGTGAGCAGTGAAATCAGGTTAAGAGATTTCAGTAAAGTAGAAGAGCCTGTACAATTGTGCAAAACTGAAAATCAAGCCAAAACAAGGATGGAAATCGAAGCACCACACCATTGATAAGAGGTCCAGATACAACTTTATTCCATTAAAGGTCAGGGGGATAATCCAAACAGTATCCAATGCAAAAATGCCCCCTTCATTGGGGCTTGATTGCAAACAATGTGAATGGGCTAGAAGTAATTACAAGCACATGCCTGGTCAGCATGTCAGGACTTCCACCTTGTGGCAAGGAGACCCCCCATTGTTACAAGATCTATTATGAAAAAATAGAGCTTACTGGAACCCTGAGTTTTGCACAAAAGGTCAGAACATAGATGGGAGGTTTGCATAGTCCTCTGGAGAGTAATGATACATCTCAGGTGGCCAACTCATCCATTGAGTGTGAATAAAATATTATTGAAAGTGATTTAAATCCTGAGCATGCATTGCAGTTGTATGATTTAAAACCATTGCCTAATTGTTGTGCTAAACCACACCGTCTGGCTTCTAAAAATAAATGTGAAATTATTAACCTGCTATTACAGGTATAGGCTGTAAATATGACTTGTGCTCATTGAGAAGATGTAGTGTGGTTTTTCATTGCTCCATTACACAGGAGGGAAAGTATGTGAAAAGCAGTAAAATATTAATATGGGAGCCAGCAAAGTAAATAACCTGTTTCACATCACTAGAATAAAGTATAATTACAGCCTGTTTATTGTTGCAAGTTATTAGATGAAAGCATGTATCTGATGTCTGCAGAACCTTTATCATTCCTTCACAAAGAATCCTTTATTCAGGAAGAATAAAATGAGATTTTGTGTGCTCTGCGGGCTGTCTTTAAAATCTGCTCTGCGGCTGTCTTTAAAATCCCCAGAATATGTATAAAGAAGATTGTCAATAAACCAAAGGAAATGTATTGCTTATGTTTGTACAACCCAGATAGCAAGCAATTGTGCTGCAAGTTTGAAATGACTTGCTAAGCTTTTGATAGACTTGCCAGTCTTTACAAGTTTGTTGCACAATTGCAGCAAGTCAGCATTGCATGACTCCAGATCAACTTTCTTTGCAAACATTCTGCATGTCTGCTGCAAGTTCTGGTTCAGTTATTATGTAGTGCAATAGTCATCCCACCACAGGGGTCACTGTGGATGAATTTTCATGCTGTAGACTTGCAAAGCTCTTGCTGTAGACTCACTATTGCAACTTTTGCTCTTGCTAGAGACTTGCCACGCAAATTTGCTGCAAATTGGAAAAGTGTCAACTAGAACTTGTGCTTCAAGTGCTCTGCCAGTGAGAATGTGCAACAAGTTAACAGACTTACAATTCAACTTGCCACAAACTTGTGGCAAGTTACCCTTGCTATCTGGGAATACATTGGTATCTAAAAAGAAGAGAAAGAGCTAGGAAAAATATAGCTAAAAGAGGTCACCTACATTAACCAATGACATTTCAGGTTACTGTATCAGTTTAGTAAAATATTTTTTCTGATTGGTTTCTGCCTGTTATTACTATTGACCCTATTATACTGAACTGTATTACATAAGCTTGCCATCCAAGTTCTCCTTTTTTATTATTCTGAATCAATAAAATAATTCAGATACAGGTTATTTAAGCTTGATCGTTGCTAAAATCATGTTTAGCTCTCATTAACCACTTAAGGACCAGGCCATTTTTTGCGATACGGCACTGCGGCGCTTTAACCGACAATTGCGCGGTCATGGGATGCTGTACCCAAACAAAATTGATGTCCTTTTTTCCCCACAAATATAGCTTTATTTTGGTAGTATTTGATCTCCTCTGCGGTTTTTATTTTTTTTTTTGCGCTATAAACAAAGACCGTCAATTTTGAAAAAAACAATATTTTTTACTTTTTGCTATAATAAATATCCCAAAAATGTAAAAAAAAAATAAAACACATTTCTTCATCAGTTTAGGCCAATATATATTCTTCTATTTTGGTAAAGAAAAATCACAATAAGCGTATATTGAGTGGTTTGCGCAAAAGTCATAGCATCTACAAAATAGGGAATAGATTTATGGCATTTTTATTATATTTTTTTTTTAGTAGTAATGGTGGTGATTTTTTTAGCGGGACTGTGACATTGCGGTGGACAGATCAGACACTTTTTTTGGGACCATAGACATTTATACAGCGATCAGTGCTATAAAAATGGACTGATTACTGTATAAATCTCAATGGCAAATAAGGGGTTAACACTAGTTAACACTAGGGGGTTAAATGTGTTCCCTGGGTGGTGTTTCTAACTGTGGGGGGAGTGTACTGACTGGAGGAGGAGAGAGATTGCTGTTCCTAATCACTAGGAACAGACGATCACTCTCTACTCCCCTGACAGAACAAGGATCTGTTTGTTTAAATTGACAGATCCCTGTTCTGCCTCTCTGTGAAGCGAACGCAGGTGGCCGGCGGACATTGCGGCCGCCGGCCACGCGCATCAGCTCCCCCCACCGTGCAGCAGGCGCTGGTGCACCTGCTATAGCAGTTTAAAGGGCGGATGTACAGCTACGGCGATTTGTGGAAATGAGACGATCTGCCCCAGTATTATGACGGTGGCTGGTCAGCAAGTGGTTATTTGTGCCTGAAATATATGTTTATGTTAATTTGATTAGTTTACTTTATAAGCAGGTTACAAGTAGAGAAGAGCTGGGTTCAGTCTGAACTTGGTCCAAACCCAGTTCAGCAGAACCCACTGGAAGCTGTCACATGATCACATTCTTACCAGCCCAATCAGCTGTGTCCCTGCCCTGCAGCTGCACCTATGCAAAGAGGAGAGGATGCGCATGACGTTATTGAATCAACATGAACCTATGGCAGCAGGCTCTCTTAATTTGTGTGATTAGCCCCTGCAACCTCTTCTAGAAGACACTCCGGGCTACAGTTGTACAATGATGTCATTAAGTACAATGCAGGGCTAGTAGCTTTGCATTGTATGTGAGGACGGAGAGGGACTGCCCACAAGTCGGAGTGGAGGAGAGCACTATAGCCTGTCAGAGCAAGGAGTAAGGTGAATATTTATCTTTTCCCTCAACACCTAGAAGTAACACATATTTAATCCTTGCAGTGCAGGAGAAGGAGGAAAGGGGGAACTGCAAGGATTTTCTCTTGTAATTCTTGGAGTTGGGCTTTACCAGCTTTACCAGAACCCAGAATAAAAAGTAGCAAGGTAGGTAGAGGGGTATTTGCATTGATAGACTGGTGCTCCAGAAGTTTTACTCCAAAAGGAGTGTATTCCAACCAGATATGAGTCATATTACCAATGGCATTGTGACACATTCAACAGTGGTTTGAAAGGAAGAGATAAAAATGATGGCTGACCTCTGAGCATTTATACATCAAATGCAGCTCTTACTTTTTTCGTCCTGTGGCTTACTTGCTATTTACAATTCATGGGAGTGACTTAATGCCTTTCTCAGTCTTCAGGATCTATCATAAACCATATTTTCTTTAAATATTTGTTTAAAGTATATGTAAACTTTCACCTTGTAAAACAACCCATTCAGTTTAAAATAGAAATGAAAGGCAAAACATTTGTGTATACTATAGATATTAAAAAACATTATAAATACCCTTTTTCCCTTTTTTTATGAGTGAAAACATTCCTCCTGTTTTCAGCTGCACAAGAGCTGGTGAGGAGAAACAGCAGCACACTGATAGTGAAAGGCTGTGCATGGGAGGGGGGCATGTCAGGACAACTCTAATCATTGGAGGAGAGCAGGCTGAATTCCCAGCATAGCTAGAGAACTGACCACGTCGTGTTCTTTTGCTTAGTGTGATCAGTTTTTAATAGGAAAGCAGAGGGACTGGCAGGAACACCAGGGATTTCACACAAAGAAAGCACTACAAAGAGAACAGGATACTTTTTCATACAAGTACATAGTACAGCAGGCAGATATCAGGAATATGAAATGTTGGGTTTACATACTTTTTAAGCTTGTATCTATTATTGCTGCTTGTGTTTGGATCAGGAGAGTAACTACAAATTCATGAGGCCCCATAGGAAAATCTTTATGGAGCCCCCCAGTGACCTCTCTCTGTGACACCTTTCAAGATCAGCTAGGATAGTGTAAAGTGGAAAATCTGTGCTGCCCCCAATCTTGAAGCAAAATAATATGTTAAAACGGTGAATAAATAATTAATACTTGACGTGCAATAAAACAAAAATTAGTGTATGACTTGTGATATAAAGGTGCTGCAACTTAAAAAAAACCTGAATGTTCAGCTCATAAATTCGTGGAAAAAAACATTAAATTGCGCAACCAAGTCCAATAACAATCATGCAAATTAAACTGTGGATATGTTTAAGTCCATATGGTGCTTCAGTAAAAATTCATGATGTACAGCACTCAAACTGTGGCTTAAACTTCGGTGCGGTGTTAATAATAAAGGAGGCCGCTTACCAGATGTGGTGGATCTCAAATTATAGAGATCAAACTCGCTCAGCAATAGGATGTTCATCCTGAGAGTGATCCTCTTAGGGCTCCTCCAAAGCCTGTATCCTTTCCGATACAACAGACTGTTGTTCTTCTATGATAAACAGCACTTAATAGATCCTTCAGTGTGGTCTTCCACTTTGGGGTATATTTACCAGGTAAAAAGAAGAAAAGGCTTCATGGTGCAGTATCTTCGTTTAAAAGATTTATTACAAGCTTAAAAAACACTGTCATCCAAAAGCAATGAAAAGATTTCAAATAGCCGCGGCTCAAGCCAGCCAGCTGATGCGTGGTGACATCAAAGACTGGTGCTCCATTCAACACATTTCCTAGTACAAGGCATTGACTGGGAACGTCACTCTCAGGCTGAACGTCCTATTGCCGAGCAAGTTTGATCTCTATAATTTGAGGTCCACCACATCTGGCAAGCGGCCTCTTTTATTATTAACACCGCACCCAAGTTTAAGCCACAGTTTGAGTGCTGTACATCAAGAATTTTTACTGAAGCACCATATGGATTTGAACATATCTACAGTTTAATTTGCATGATTGTTATTGGATTTGGTTGCGCAATATCAGCTAGGACAATAATGTAATTAATCTTAACACTAATGCCTAATAGCATCCCTAGATCAAGGAAAGGAGGAGGAGTTGTCAACATAGTCAATACACTATTAGGTACAAGAGCTGTGAAGTTACCAGAAAAGAGCAGCAGTGCAGGAAATTAACTTAAAATGTACAGAGTAGCTCACCAACATTGTAGGGCTTTGGTGTACATTCTAAACCCTAGCCAGCAAGGGCTGAACTTGTGGTTTAGTAGTCAGTAAATTAAAGAAATAAAACTTTTTATTATTTTAATTGTATATTGTTACATGATTATTAGTGTTCCTATGCAAAATTACTTTACAACCTTAATGCAAATGTCTACACTCAGGCTTTTTTTTTTTCAGATTTGCTAACTTAAAGAGTGGGCGATCAATGTACACTGCAAGGATTCAAAGAGGAACTTCAGTCTTTTAAAAAAAAAACAAAACATTAAATAAATAAATAAATAAATAAAAGTCAGCAACTACAAATACTGTAGCTGCTGAATTTTAACAAAAAGACACTTACTATACCAGCCCAGGGATCCAAAGCTGTCTTCGCCCTGGTTGGTTCTTCACTGGTCTTCCCATCCCCAGGGCTGCCATCTTGGCTGCGAGAAGCTGGTTCCTCACTTTGCATGCATGAGACTCTCCGCACTTTCAGAGTGGTCCCACAGCCTCCTGGGACATGTGATGTGTCCAAGGAGGTTGTAGGCAGGCAGGGGGGCAGGCCGAACTTAAGTTCTGCTTTAATATGTCTTTAATTTTGTTGTCTCCTTCACTTGTATACTTTCCCTCATAATAAAGGGTGTCTCATGCCATGTACTGACACAACTATATTTACTAAGTTCCTTAAAATGTAGGACATCTGGCAAACACTTCCTGATTCCAAGATTTTCTTTATATAAAATAATTGTTAGCTGTATGTCCTGTTGAAACATGTTTCTCTTTGGTTGGACTCAAAAAGGATTTATCTTTATGAAACCTACAACTAATATGGCAAAATTAGCTATTAGACTGGTTTAGTACTCTGGTGACCAGAGTCCACCTTACATCAGAGTTTCCCTTTACACCAGAGTCCGCAGCATTCCCCCTTACCTCAAAATCCCCAGAGGTCCCCTTTACATCAGAGTCTGCAGGGTTCTGCCTTACATTGCAAGGGAGAACTCTGTGGACCCTGATGTAAAGGGAAACTCTGATGTAAGGTGGACTCTGGCACCAGACCACCCCCCTTACATCAGAGTCTACAGAGTTCCCCTTCAGACCACCCCCCTTACATCAGAGTCTACAGAGTTCCCCTTTACATCATGATCCACAGCATTCCCCTTATATCAGAGTTCTCCCTTGCACTGTATGGGGGAATTCTGCAGACTTTGATGTAAAGGGGATGGTGTGTAGGGGTGACTCTGGTGACCACAGTGACCCCCATAGACTCTGTGTGGTCTGGCTGGAGCTGTCACACTGACCTCACCTTCTCCATTGCTTGGGTGCAGGGCAGGCTCAGTCAGACAGACATTGGCTTTGATCCATCTTCCTCTTTTCTTTTCCCGGTGCTCCCTCTCCTCCTCTTCATATCACCCACCTGTTCAATATAGTTTGTCATCTCTAGCAGAAATAACATTTGTCCCATATTTGTGGTTTTGGGCGTCATATTGTTGAAGACCAACTCTGCTCTGTGTATATGGGCAGACTTCAACAAAATGGCGCCGACAATGCAGACATTAGCTTGGCAGGGGCAGAACTCCTGATGTTGGAGAGCTGAGGGAGAGATGTCCCATCCAGGCAGGTGTCCAGAGTGGGCCCTGACCCCTGAGCCTGCCCGAACCTAAGCACCATTTGGCTGTCTTGGGGCCCCCCAGCATGGTGGAAAGCCAGGGCCATTTCGCAAGTGCGACCTTTGCGACCCTGGTCGTTCCGCCACTACTGTATAGGACGTGAGCATTGTCACCTTAAGACTGCTAGTATGTTACTTGCAAGATTACTAAGAAAATAAGGGGACAAAAAGACAAAATGAATGCAGCCACAACTTATAAAGACTGATAAGCTGCATCATATTCAATTTTTGTTTTTACATGCAGTTTAAGAGGAGCAAGGTTTACTGTAGTTTGACATTGGACTTTGATGACAGGAATAACACCAGCAGTTATTGTTTAAAATCCTGAATCTGTTGGTAGTTAATTCAAAGTAAATGTAAGCTGTTTTTTTTCATTTACAACAAATGGTTGTGAATGAAATCATCCTGGATTATTTTATATTTTATTTTTAGTGCAGCAGACATCCTGTCTCCTAGAACAGGGCTTTGAACAGTTTTAGGTACACGTCTAACCCATCATTTTGCACGTAGGTTTTCTACACTTCAAACCCAATACAATAGGGGTTGGCTACATTTATCAGAATCAAATTATGACCAATGTGCTATAAGGGAAAATTAGGACCTTTGCTCAGAGTCCCATCATGTGCATAGTATACAGTGCATGCGGAAAGTATTCACTTTTTCCACAGTTTGTTACAGCCTTATTCCAAAATTGATTACCGGTAAATTCATTATTTTCCTCAAAATTCTACAAACAATACCCCATGATGACAAAGTGAAAGAAGTTTGTTTGAAATTTTTCCAAAAAAAATAAAAAATGAAAAAAATCACATAAATATATACAGCCTTTGCTCAATACTTTGCTGAAGCACCTTTGGCACCGATTACAGCCTAAATTCTTTTTCAGTATGATGCTACAAGTTTGGCACACCTATTTTTTGGCAGTTTCTTTCATTCTTCTTTGAAGCTCAAGCTCTCAAGCTCAAGCTCTCAAGCTCTCAAGCTCAATCAGGTTGGATGGGGAGCGTCCGTGCACAGCCATTTTCAGATCTCACCAGAGATGTTCAATTGGGTTCAGGTCTGGGCTCTGGCTGGGCCACTCAAGGACATTCACAGAGTTGTTCGGTAGCCACTCCTTTGTTATCTTGGCTGTGTGCTTAGGGTTGTTGTCCTGTTGGAAGATGAACCTCCGCCCCAGTCTGAGGACCAGAGTGCTCTGGATCAGGTTTTCATCAAGGATGTCTCTGTACATTGCTGTATTCATCTTTCCCTCAATCCTGACTAATTTCCCAGTTCCTGCCGCTGAAAAACATCCCCACAGCATGATGCTGCCACCACCATGCTTCACTGTAGGGATGGTGTTGGCCAGATGGTGAACGGTGCCTGGTTTCCTCCAGACATGACACTTGCCACTCAGGCCAATGTTTGTTTTATCAGACCAGAGAATTTTGTTTCTCATGGTCTGAGAGTCCTTCAGGTGCCTTTTGGTAAACTCCAGACCAGCTGTCATGTGCCTTTTACTAAGGAGTAGCTCTTGGCCACTCCACCATACAGGCCTGATTGGTGGAGTGCTGCATAGATTGTTGTTCTTCTGGGAGGTTCTCTTCTCTCCACAGAGAAACGCTGGAGCTCTGTCAGAGTGACTATTGAGTTCTGGGTCACCTCCCTAACTAAGGCCCTTCTCACCTGATTGGTGTATTTTCATGCCTCCCAGCAGCTGATATAAGCAGAAATGGTAATGAAGGAAAGGTGAGCCTGTTCTGCTGTGGGGAGGGGGGCATTAAAGTGAACCTGTTGCCTTGCCTTGAATAGGTTGTGGGGGATTAAGTGTTCAAGGCTCATTTTAGTAGTGTTCAGAAAAGCAAGAAGGGCAGCCTGCTAGCACTATAAAACACTGAATGCCCTTTGTTTAAGCCCTTAAAGTGGTTGTAAACTCTCCCCCACAACTTTGTCCCATGTAAATCAGCATAAAAAACCCTAATGAACACTGCTTGTAGATATCTCCTTACCTGCTTAGTATTGTTGTAATCCTTTATTTTCTTTAGAATGACGTCACTGAGCATGCCCAGATCTCCCCTGATTTACGGCACACTCTGTGTACTTATCTATCTATTATCAGGACTTCCTAAGGCACACCACTGCAATCCCAGGAGACTTCATAATCACTCAGAGCTTCCTCCTACACCCCATGTGACCATGTGACATCACATGGAATGTAAACCAGGGCATCGGACAGCATTAATGCAGTTTTATCAGCTGAAGCTGATAAGATTGACACAGGCAAACACTAGATAATCAGCACAAGTAAATACTATGAAATAAAACAAGTCAGCTATTAGCAGGGAAGCAGGGTTGCCATAGAAACGTTGGATTGAGAAGAAGGCTTGGTTAACAGTACAGGAAGTGCTCAATGTAAGGGCGGAAATACACTCCACTGTGGACTCAGAAAACAATACTTAAGATGGCGCTGCCTAACCCCTGGAAACAAGTTTCTTAAAGTTTCTTTAAACAGTAAGTAGTATGTGATTTGGGATGGATTATAGTGGCTATAGTTTGATATATACTTATTATAATGAACTAAATGAAAAGAAGCATCAGAGTGGGAGAATTTACTTCCTCTTTAAAGAAAATCAGAAAATAATGAAGTCAGCCATAGCCACCTGAAATTACTAATCTCCTGTCTACCATATTGACCAGCTTAATGCAATGGTCTGAGATGCTGACACAAACCAAGACCGTGTAAATAAGGGCTTCTGACTTTTCTCTAAATTTCCTGATATACATACCCATTTCAGGTTATTGAAGATATATAAGCCTGAGGATTAGTACAATGGCCAGGGACTTGACAGCAACAGCAGCTCTTTTATTTCTCTCTTGAATGTTTTGTCCAACAGTTGCAAAGTATTTATTGCAGCCTGTTGCTGATAGGGAACAGTGAAATTCAGAATTCACATTTCCAAAAATATTGGGATTAATGCAACATTATGCCATTTTAACAGAATGCAATGTAATTGATGTAGAGTGTGAAATGTAGGTGTTGGTTCATATGAGTGCGTCGAGCTTTAAATTTTCTTTGAGGGTTACAGAAGCAGTTTTTAAAGTGATTGTAAAAGATCACCTTGTAAAACAACCAATTCACTTTTAAATAGAAATTAAAGGCAAAACATTTTGTATAGGTATAAAAACATTATAAATACATTTTTTCCCCTTTTTTAACACACTGAGCTTCCCAGTGAATGGTTGTGCAGTGGGGGCATGTCAGGAGAAGTCTGATCATTGGAGGAGAGTTTCTGTAGCATAGCTAGAGAACTGCCCACAGTGTGCTCTCCTGCTTAGTGTGGTCAGTTTTTAAAGCAATAGTAAACCCTGGGGAACCCCCCTAAAGTCCTGCAACATAATCGCATAATATGCTAGTATGCATTGCATTCTAGTACATTATGAAATAATATGAAATATGAAAATACTTACCTAAGGATGAAGCACACTGAGCTTCCCAGTGAATGGTTGTGCAGTGGGGGCATGTCAGGAGAAGTCTGATCATTGGAGGAGAGTTTCTGTAGCATAGCTAGACAGTGTGCTCTCCTGCTTAGTGTGGTCAGTTTTTAAAGTGGTAGTAAACCCTGGGGAACCCCCCAAAAAAAACCTGCAACATAATGGCATAATGTGCTAGTATGCATTGCATACTAGCACATTATGAAATAATATGAAATACTTACCTAAGGATGAGGCCCCCGCAGCGACGCTGACATGTTCCCTCAGTGTTTCTTCCAGGTTCGCAGGCTCCAGCGATGTGAGTGGCTGAAACCACGATTAAGTCACTCCGATGCGATGATGTCTAACCGATATGCCGGACCTTCAGAGTGCATGCACGTCAGTGGCTGCATGCAAGATGAATATCTCCTAAACGGATTACGTTTAGGAGAAATTCATTTTACCTACAGGTAAGCCTTATTATAGGCTTACCTGTGGGTAAAAATCACAAAGCGGTGCATACAACCGCTTTAATAGGAAAGCAAGGGGACTAGCAGGAACCCCAGGGATTTCACATAAAGGAAGCGATACAAAGAGACCAGGAGACTTTCTCATACAAGTACATGGTACAGCAGGCATATATCAGAAATATGAATTGTTGGGGTAACAAACGCTTTAATGTTCTTAGGACTGTTTTTGTGCCAAAAAACAGACCCTCATTGGATTCATTATTTTACACTTTCCTACAGAAATGAAACAGCAAAAATCGAAAAATGTTAAGCTATAGTACACAATTAATCAAATATGGGATAAAAAAATATAATATATAAATATACTACATGAAATAAACTAAACTACCCAAAAAAGTCCCTTTTCTACTGAACTGAAAGCCAAAAAAATGTTTCTGGAGTCTTAATCTGTGGCATTTCAAAGTGGTTTCTAAATGTGATAATATTGCACGACTTAATTGTTATGGCAGTTTGAGGATTTATGAATTATATAATGTAGTGGGTTTCTTTTCAGAATTGTAGCGTAGATACATCTCAGACTACGTTACTGATATCACACACAGATGTTCTTTTTTTCCTCAGGATGTATAACTATGAATGTGCTGGGGAACCATGATGATTGTGCTATTAACAAAATCACTACTCTTCGAAATTTCCAGTACCCAAATTGTTGTGTCTTGGATAGGAACCAGCTTGGACAATACAATATTACTCATTACCTGAGGTCTCTCTTGAGGTACCTTCCCCTCAGAGTTGTCCTAATGCTAAAATGTATGGACCCTCTCATTCTCATTCGAGCTCCTGTACAAAAGCACAGCATTTCATTTAGCTTTCATAGGGAACATCTTTTAGAATTACTTTATATACCTTTGGATGTCCAAATACATTTACAGTATTATCCTTATTTCTTTTTGAACTAGCCTTGGTCGCAATCACACCACCCAGCCCATCAGTCTAACGCCTCTGTTATAAAAATTTTGGGACCTTATTAAAGCCAAAAATAAATCACAAAATAAATACAGTATCTACTGCACTGTTCCATCATAAATAAAAAACAGATATATTACCACAAAAAAATGGGAAAAACTTATTGACCCGAGTATAAGACGAGGGTGAGAAATGCAGCTGCTACTGCAAGTGGAAAAAGAGGGTCAGCAATGCCCATCTGCAGCTGTATACCTCCCTGTGTCCTTTGCATGTATCATGTGTCCTGTGCATATGTGTCATGTGTCCTGTGTCCTGTGTATATGTGCATGTGTCATGTGTATATGTACCTGTGTCATGTACCTGTGTATATGTGCATGTGTATATGTACCTGTGTATATGTACCTGTGTGCATATGTCTGTGTGTGTGCATCCTACCTGTGTCCTGTGCATCCTCCGTGCGCTGCTCTGCACCGATCAGCATGTAGCCATTCACTGTTCAAAAGCCGCGCCTCCTCCTCGTCCAAAAAACTCCATTTCCCAGCAGTCAGCGGTCAGCCTATCAGGGACATTCTCTCATCCTCATACCACGGACGAGGAAGAGAGAATGTCTGTGATAGGCTGTACACTGACTGCCTATCACAGACGAGGAGGCGCCGTTTTTTGAACATTGAGAGCCGCTGCCGAGTCTATGCAGCACACGCTGGCCGCCGTCTGCCCTCCTGACACGCTGATCATGCAGACAGACAGCGGTGACTCGTGTATAAGTCAAAGGGGGCACCTTCAGCCCCAAAAAAGGGGCTGAAAAATTCGACTTCTACACGAGTATATACAGTAATCTTTATTTGTTCTTGCTTTTTACATTGTAAATATTTAATGCTTATGCATTAGGAATGTTCAATGTCTTTGTGGCTGGTTAGTTCCCATTTTTTCGGGCACCGTTTAGCCTAAAGAACTTTAAAACAAACAGAAATAAGTAGTTCAAGGTCTGATTTAAATACACCCAATGTAAGACTGTGGGACAGTTTCCGGAGGCAGAAAGTTGAATGTGAGACTAATCGGTAAAATTACATTCAGTGTAACATGAGTGTAGAATTGGTGGTCTTTCTGAATTCTCCTTTTGTTTACCAGCGGTTATGTCTCCATTCTGTCAACTGGCTTCAGGCTTAGCCATGTTCTAAGTAATCCCTAACTAATCAGCAGCAAATGTTTGATAAACCGTTCCTGAGCATAAATGTGTTAGACATGTTTACTAAGGGCTTTGCTACGAAAATAAAATTCTGTCTGATGAGTTTATCTTTTCCATGAAGTGCAGGACCGAGCTGTGTTGATCTCAGAGGTGTATTTGATTGCGTTAGTAGACCTCGGTAGACTGAAATATCAGGGTAGGAAATTTGTTTCTATTATCTTGTAGGGTGTATAATTGCCTCTGGTTTCAGGCAAGTTTTCAGCTTGTTAGTCATGCTTGGAGTATCAATAACAAGCGTCTGGCTATTATAGAAATTTTGGGTTTATGCTATAATAAATTAAACAATGTAATTTAGGTTATACATCAACAGGTCTTGAGCAGTGAACGAACTATGCTTTGTAGTTCTGATGAAATAATGATGCAGACAATACTAAATTCCAACTGCCATTCCTTCTAATGTCTTGCCTACAATTCCTTGTAGAGCAGCAATGTCAATGCTCCTCATTCAGAAAGGGTGCCATGAAATGAGGATCTTAGATGTACATACAGCATATTGAAAATAATTATCTGAGTGTTAGGCTGTCACAGGCAGCTTTGTATGTAGACATATTGGGCTGCAGTCCCAGAAATGATGGTATAAGTGTTGAAGGATTTACCCCCCATAAATGAATAAATCAGTTAAGTCTTTAAAGTCATCTTCTAATGTTTAATTTATCAGGTGCAAGTTATGTACAGTATGTATGATTAGATTTCTATAAATGTATTTCTGAATATCGTCTTTTAAAAAAAAAGTTTAAAAAGTTTGCCATTTGTAATAATATTGTTTATTTATTGGCCAGTTGTCATAGAAGGCTACAATAGATGCCCAGATCAAGTTTCACAGTTCCAATAATGTGATGAATAAATAGATTTTACATTGATTTTTAAAGACAAGTTAGATTTCTTTTAGGAATTGTTTGTAAAAATATATTTGCCGTGTTTTATTACAAGCTCACACAAATGTTAAAAATTTTACTGTACGCAAGTGTATCTATGGTCAAAATGTAAATTCATATTATTATTTCCACATATTGTATTTCAATTATTTCTATCCTACTTATATCTGTGCTGTCTTGAAGTTTGTGAATGTACATTGTGAAGATCCCCACACTAGAATTCTGTGACTCATATTCACTATGACCTGTGAGTGGGCGCTGCTGTGTCACACATTGCACAGAGCCTGAGAGGAGGAGTTTCAGGAGGTGGAGTCAGTACAGGAATCACTGCTTGCAGGCAGCAAGGTACCATGGGATATGTAGTCCTTAGAAACTGAAGTAAACAGCAAAGGGGAAGCTGTAATGCGTGCAGGGATTCCAGGGGGTTGTAGAAAGAAATGGCCAGCAGACAGGTAGAACCTGCAACATGAAAGGAGATTTTTCAAGTTAGCTTATATTGGATGTTCAAAAATAAAAATAAATTGTATTGCTTTTAAAATGTTGAAGTTATAAAATTAAAGTGTATGCTGTGACCATAGATTTGCTTTAACAGTTTTCAATCAAATATTTGAAAATAATGTGTTATGTATTGCAGTGTGGCAGCTGGAACATGCCTGCTTCAACTGTCACCGTGCCTCTCTTTGTGTGATCGTTAGTAGGGCCAGTGGTTGTCACTGGTCAGAGATGGCCTGGTAATCACAAGCAATACTCTCAAATTCTGTATAGTTTAGTTGCAACAATCAGGTGTTTTATGCCATCACTTGGAAATGATTCTGATCAGCTACTTCAGTTGAAGGTTATTACCAATGCATCAGAAATTTTTATCCACATATTGGAGAGTCTACATGCAAGCACAGCCTGATCCTTTGTTTGTCAATGTTTGTGCATTGTGATCTTAACTGTGTAAATATTGCAGAGCATTACAGAATTCTAGCAACTTGGTAAAGACTGGCAGATATCTCCATGTTCAGTGTTATCAGCGAGAAATCTACACTGCTATTGGCAGTCTAAGGTCTAGTACTCATCAGCTGAGTACGATACTGACATCATGCCTTGTGTGCTATTACCAGCCATGTATTTCATTTTGCAAAGAGTATGTATATATTGATTTCCAAAATATTATAGATTGGCATTCTGACCTTCTTCTCTGCTATGCCCAAACCTTTCTATACGCTATACATTTCTGTGTTTTTGGAAATCAAGGGACATTTTGCCCATTTGGCCTTTAATGTTAAATATTTTCCGATAACTGCACTTCTTTTTTTTTTCAAAATCCTTTCATCAATGATATTAATTCTTTGATCTTTTTTGTTTTGCCTGCCAGAATCCTTACTAATTAAAAAGTGCTGCATGGTTAGTGATCAAATAAATTATTACTCTGGCATGCCGAAAGAACTTTATCTCAAGGTTTCATCAATGGTTTTCTTGGGATGCACAAATTCACTTTCTGAACAGACTTTTCCTCTTGGATGCATGAAGGTGAAAAACCTTCTGTGTTCTGCACCCACACAGCACCCCCTAATACTCACCCAAACCCCCTCACAATCCAGCAATGTCCTGACTCTCTCTCTCCTCATTGGCTAAGACAGAAGTGGGAGCCATCGCCTCTGACCAGTGCCCTCATAGCAAGCGGCTTACTTTTGGGGGTACTGGTCAAGGGGGAGGATCCAGGAGCCCCAGCGGGGGACCCAGAGAAGAACAGGATCAGGGCTGCCCTGTGCAATACCACTGCACAGAGCAAGTATAAGATGATTTTGTTTTTTAAATCAGAGCCTTTAATATCACTTTAAGAGATGAGATCAGCTCTTATGTTTAAAAGTGGTAAACGTAAATAATGGTTGGTTTCTTGTTTTATGTGTGTTTAGCCATTTGTAGAGAAGGATTAAAACTCCTGCCAGGTTATTTTTTCATTGCTTTTTTTTTGTAACATTGGAAACATTTCCCTTCACCTCCTGTCCCAGAGACAATCAGAAAGTTAGAAATAAGATCTCATAGAGAATTGCCCTCTTAGACGGTTGACTCAAGAACAGATGTCGCCATTGGAAGGTTTCCCTGTATCTCTTGAGCAACTTTAAAAATCCAGATTTCTCCTCATTTTATTTTAAGTTACAATGGAAACTAGTACAAATAGAGGGGGTGGACAAGAAAACAATGAAAACTTGACAGAGGGTCTTACCTCTGCCCACTATTATTTACAACAAAAAGAAATTCATACAGTTATGCTTTAAATTAGAACTTTTTCCTCTTTACTAAGATAGTGTCATGAAATAGTGGTTATTATATACATGTACATAGTTAATGATTCCGGTAATCATGGATAAATCTTCATTTCCTGCCATCAACAATAAGTTAAACCTATGATATTTATATACACGGTATATACTCAACAAAAAATTGATTCTTTACTTTTTACTTTGGATAGAGTGCAAAAGTGTTTGTCAGGTGTTTTTGTTACTCCTGTCCCCATTGAAGGGATCAGGGGCGGATCCAGGGGGGAGCAATGGGGCAATTGCCACCCCCGAGAAATTTGTTGTGGGCCGGACGGGCGGATGCGGGAGCGGCTTGGGCGGGTGAGAGCAGGCTAGGTGTGAGTGGAGGCGGCTGGCCAATCAGCGAGCCGGCGTGCAGGGGAGCAGAGAGATTACATCATGGTGTGGCAGGTGATGTGGCAAGTGACAATCCACATCTGGTGGCAGGTGACGTGGCAAGTGACAATCCGCAACATGTGGCAGGTGACAGTCTGCATCTGGTGGCAGGCAAGGGACAATCCGCAATGTGTGGCAGGTGATGTGGCAAGTGACAATCCGCATCTGGTGGCAGGTGACGTGGCAAGTGACAATCCGCAATGTGTGGCCGGTGACGTGGCAAGTGACAATCTGCATCTGGTGGCAGGTGACGTGGCAAGTGACAATCCGCAATGTGTGGCCAGTAACGTGGCAAGTGACAATCTGCAACGTGTGGCAGATGACGTGGCAAGTGACAATCTGCAACGTGTGGCAGGTGACGTGGCAAGTGACAATCTGCAACGTGTGGCAGGTGATGTGGCAAGTGACAATCTGCAACGTGTGGCAGGTGACGTGGCAAGTGACAATCCGCAACGTGTGGCAGGTGACAATCTGCATCTGGTGGCAGGCAAGTGACAATCTGCAACATGTGGCAGGTGACGTGGCAAGTGATAATCCGCAATGTGTGCCAGGCGACGGTGGCAAGTGACACGCTCAGGGCTCCCACTGATTCTGCATTATGGTGAGTTGAACCATTAAATTTTATATTACAATATATTAATAGAAATAACAACCATGGTGCTGGGATAATTGAAGCGCCAACACCAGCCATTTCCTCGATAAATTGCCCACAAAAAAAGTATTTTCTGGCAGTGCCCCTCCCGAGACTAGACTCTGGATCCGCCCCTGGAAGGGATTTACTCACTCCTCAGAGTGGTCGGTCCTCCAATACATTTAAAACAGCATGACTCATGTCTCATCAGGGTAATGGTTCAAATACATGTGGAACAGCCTTTGTCTACCAGAGTTCTATGAAAACCCAATGCTTCCCTCGGAGAATGCTAGGGTGTGCTGTGAACAGCAATGGATTCATTTCACACATGATGGTGGCTGTAGAATTCTGGCACCAACATCACTTAACAGAGCATTCTTCTTACTGACCATGGGCATTGTTTACACTTTCCTCCCACAGACTGTCAATCTAAAAGGACAGCCAATATATGTAGGAACTACACCTGCACCCACTGTAAGCGGCATTATTTACACGTTCCTCCCATAGACCATCAATCCAAAGGCCACCTCTAAACGAGATTGCCAATGCATGGTTCAATTTTTACCATCTGTTTCTTTTTATCTTTTTATTAATATTTTTTTCTTGATTATTACTGAAAATTATTTTGTAATACAGAGAGGAAGGGGTATAAAAAATGATCCCTGTCAAATATGCCTAATATAATTGAGAAATATGCAAAAAAAAGAGAAAGGCTGCCCTACAATATGTACAGTACACTATTACCTAATTAGACTGCCAGATAGAATTCAATGGGATTTACTCAAAATAACAGTACACTTATTTATATCATGTGTGTAGGAAGTAACCAACAACATGGCAGTGAGAGAGGGTAAGAGAGATACTCGCTGATTGGAGGGATTAAAGTGAACCTGATCTTTGCCCTGCAACATTTTAAATAATTTCCACTGCAAAACAGTATTATAGAAACCAACCCGATTTCCTCCTAAAAAAAAAATATTACTTTTATTATTAACATACTTATACAGAGCCATCAATTTACACATTGCTTTACATGTATATTGCACATTCACATAAGTCCCTGACTTCAAGGAGCTTACAATCTTAGGTCCTTAACTCACATTCATATACTAGGGCTAATTTACCTAGCAGCATGCCTTTGGATTGTGGGATAAATCCAGAGTACCCACAAGAAACCCACACAGGCACAGGGAGAACATGCAAACACCAGGCAGGTAGTGTTGTGTTGGGGATTCAAACCAGCCACCCTAGTGCTGCTAGGTGGAAATACTAACCACTTAGCCACTGTGCTGTCCATGATAAATCATCAAAGAAATTGACACATACAAATAAAGAGACAAAAATGAAAAAGCAAGCAGATTTTTCAAAGTATCTGAATATATTTTTAGGATCAGCTCTTTTTAGGTGACCTTTGCAAAGGACAATCAGATGTCACATTAAGTACTGCAGTCAAGGCTGACCACTTTCTAATTTGCTACTACAGGCAGCCTGCAATACAACACAATAAGTTAAATTTGTTAACGATAGCTTACAAAACTCATTAGTCATGTTTATATTCTTAAACAAGGTGCTCTTAATCAAAGCACTCGATTTTCCCTTGTGAAATTAGTTTTATTCCAAACCTTCAGGTTCAGGTGCTTATTTTACATTTATTATGTTTATAATTATTTCTAGATGATGTCAATGTTGAGCCACTGTGGTGCATTTAAAATTGTGTTAATACCTTCCTAATTTTTTTTACATTAGTACCAACATTTTCTTTGGTATACATAGAGATAAAAAAAAGCTGACCTGGTGCACACCAGTGTAGTGTGGTGTTGTGAAATGAACAAAAAGAACATAAGGCAAATTGGCTCGTCCATGTATGGGGGCTGTGTCTGGCAAGGCTGCCCAGTGCAGCCCAATGCATGTGGTGTGAACAGGCTCTTACAGAATGACTAAAAGTGTTTGTTACCCTAAAAAAAAAAATGATCCTGTTCCCTTAAAGCATGTTATGCAGCACAGTGCTTGTGCTGTGTAATTTTGCCCCTTGTATCACCTGAAATATCTGGCTGATCCTGCCTGGTTTTGGCCAGGCCCCTGTAAACTGACCAGGGTTTATCATGGCTGCTGAGCCCTGACACCGTGGTCAGTTTGCATGCCTCTGTCATTTGCTCACTCCTCTGTCCTCTCCCCCGTCCTCTCCCCCCTCTCCTCCCTGCCTATCAGCTTGTGACAGTGCCATTCCTGCTGCTATAAAACTAACATACGATCATACAATCCCCTCTGTTAAAAAAAGGACATGAGCCCCACATTATGTGTTTTATAAAAAAATGCAGATTTCTACCTTCTTTTAGAGCGTCTCCTGGTGCTCATGTGACTCCTCAGCTCTCATCCTCTCCTCCCGTTCTCCCAGGTGATGTCAGCATGAGTTTTCTGCCCCGCCCACTGGAGCTGTCAGCCCACGAGAGGAGAGAGACAAGGAGTTACGTGAGCGCCAGGAGACGCTCTGAGATAAGGTAGAAATCTGTATCTTCTTTTAATAAAACACATGCAGTGGGGCACATGTCCTTTTTTAATAGAGGGGATTGTGTGATCATACGATAGTGGCTTTACAACCAATTGAAGTACTTTTTACTGTGAAGTTTGAGGATCACTTTCTCCGCAGTGGATGAAGTTTCAGGGGTCAGCAAGGGATTTTTGTAAAGCTTATTTAGTGCTTGTTAGGAAAAAGCAAATACTTGAAAGTCCATAACCTGGCTACAAATACTTGTGAATAGTTTTTTAATGGAGCTACCTGTTGTTAGCAGTCTGCCTTTTGAGTATGTTCAGTAGAATCAACTGAGAACTAAACTGAGACCTCTGATCATTCAGCTCTCAGTCTGCTTAGAGTGGAGACCTGTGACTGTCAGTCGCTGCTCTCCGCTCTGCTCCTTTACAACGCTCACTGAAGCATCAGGATGGGGAGGAGGCAGACATGACTGGCTCTGGCTCTCAGCTGGACACTGAAAGACAGAACTAGCTGCCAATCAGGTGGCCAAGTATATTCTTGGCATCACTCTCGAACCTGGCGTAGCTCTGTCCTATCAGCTGATAGCGAGCAATAGCATGCTATCAGCTGTCTCTGGGTCACAGGAGAACAAAAGTAAATATACACCTGTGACCCCCAAGAGAGGTATAGCAAAAAGGCTTTGGCCACATTTCTCTTTTATTAGTTCTTGTCCAGAGAGCTGAGCTGTGGAAGGCCCACCCACTACAAGATGCCTGTGGATAACTACAGGAGAGGGTGGATACAAGAACAGTTACCCTGCACAAGAAGAAAGAGCAGCAGTGACTGGTCTTTATTACAGGAAGCTCCTGCACAGAGACAATCTTTCATGCTGGATTACTACACAGATCTGAATGAAATACACAAAGCACAGCAAGATTCAAGAGAGTCTTATGCTTAGACAATATTAGCTTATCCTGGAGTTCAGCTTTAATGCAAATTTCCCCTTTTCTATTGGTCTGGAGTTTTTTGGTGAATTTCCCCTGAAATGTGTCCTTTCATGACCTCCTGAACACATCAGCAGAGCTCATACTCACCTTCTTTTGAGACCACTTAGAGATGTGGTGCATTTGTTTTTCATCTGTAAGATAAAAAAAAAAAATAATGTTGATGTGTCTTTGCACATGCATAATAGTACAATCAATGTAACCCAGATGTGGTGAGGAAATTCTAAATAAAGTCGTTTATCTTGGATAACCATTAGTTGTAAACTTCAAAGCGTCTTAGAAAATGTTTCAACACTGTTTCCATTGTTGAAGTTGACAAGCAGAGTCAAACGTTTTCACAAAAAAATTAGTTTTTTTTTCCCGTTGGGAATATTGTTGTTTGTATTTGTAATTTTAAGGGGACAGTTTAGTGTGAAAGGTTGAAAGTGTGAACTGGCTTCATGTGTACTATTTTTGTGCCAAACCTAAGAGGTCGCCTTAAAAACATTGACGATTTCACATAAATGAGTTTAAGGTTCTAAGCAAAACATTGTGGAGTTTGGATCATTGATGGAATTCTATTATTCCTGGCATAGGAACAAGCAAGAGAAACAACCTTCTAATCCTTCGCAGTAACTTGTATGGGTTTCAGCAATGCTCTTAGCCAGTTGAATGGTTGCTGCATTTGACTTTACAGGAAATCAGTTGCAGCCGATTGGGCAGTGTTTCCACTTAAACTTTAAACATTGAATATCTAAGCAGATCATTTGTCATTAGTATATATACAGTGTACCCTGCTATATATCTAAACAAATTTTGTTCCATTTTTTCCCAGCATTTATGTCCTAAAGTGACACTAAAAAAAATTCTATTTAAGTATTTATTTTTTTAAAGCGGAACTTCACCCCCTAAAGGAAAGTTCCTCTGTTCTGACCCCCCCCCCCCCTCAACTTTTGGACACTTTTTTTTGGAGGGGAGTGGGTACCTGGTTTTGACAGGTACCTGCTCCCACTTCTGCCCCGGATCGTGTAGACCAGTGATGGCGAACTACATTTCCCATTATGCTCAACTACACGCAGCTACACTGCAGAGTGCATGAGCATCATGGGAAATGTAGTTCCAAATCATCTGGGGTGCCAGTGGTCACCATCACTGGTTTAGATCCAAGTGGACGTTCACCCCCCCCCCTTTCTTCTTTGCCCACTGCCTCGTAGGACATGTCACAGGTCCCAGGAGGCTGCAGGACCCTTCATAGAGTATAGCGTAGCTCGCACATGTGCAGTGGGAATCTGGCTGTGAAGCCATAAGGAGTCACAGCCAGCTTCCCACAGTTAGTATGGCACCACCAGGGACCTGAAATCCGGCGAAGAACTGACACAGGTGAGGACAGTGCTGGATCCCTGCATGTGTAGCTGCTGACTTTTAATTTATTTCTTTTTTGGGGGAAGGGGGAACTGAAGAACCCCTTTAACCACTTAATGACCACCCTGTAGCAGATTTACTGCTACAGGGGTGCCATTCTGTGCAGTATCACGTATACACAGTATCTCACAAAAGTGAGTACACCCCTCACATTTTTGTAAATATTTTATTCTATCTTTTCATGTGACAACACTGAAGAAATGACACTTTGCTACAATGTAGAGAGTGTACAGTTTGTATAATGCCCCGTACACACGGTCGGACATTGATCAAACATTCCAACAACAAAATCCTAGGATTTTTGTCCGACGGATGTTGGCTCAAACTTGTCTTGCATACACACGGTTACACAAAGTTGTCGGAAAATCCGATCATTCTGAACACGGTGACGTAAAACACGTACGTCGGGACTATAAACGGGGCAGTAGCCAATAGCTTTCATCTCTTTTCATCTCTTTATTTATTCTGAGCATGCGTGGCACTTTGTGCGTCGGATTTGTGTACACACGATCGGAAATTCCGACAACGGATTTTGTTGTCAGAAAATTTTATAGCCTGCTCTCAAACTTTGTGTGTCGGAAAATCCGATGGAAAATGTGTGATGGAGCCTACACACGGTCAGAATTTCCGACAACAAGGTCCTAGCACAGATTTTCCGTTGGAAAATCCGACCGTGTGTACGGGGCATAACAGTGTAAATTTGTTGTCCCCTCAAAATAACTCAACACACAGCCATTATTGTCTAAACCGCTGGCAACAAAAGTGAGTACACCCTAAGTGAAAATGTCCAAATTAGGTCTGAAGTGTCAATATTTTGTGTGGCCACCATTATTTTCCAGCACTATCTTAACACTCTTGGGCATGAAGTTCACCAGAGCTTCACAGGTTGCCACTGGAGTCCTCTTCCACTCCTCCATGACAACATAATGGAGCTGGTGGATGTTAGAGACCTTGTGCTCCTCCACCTTCCATTTGAGGATGCCCCACAGATGCTCAATAGGGTTTAGGTCTGGAGACATGCTTGGCCAGTCCATTACCTTTGCCCTCAGCTTCTTTAGAAAGGCAGTGGTCGTCTTGGAGGTATGTTTGGGGTCATTATGTTGGAATACTGCCCTGTGGCCCAGTCTCCGAAGGGAAGGGGGGATCAGGCTCTGCTACAATATGTCACAGTACATGTTAGCATTCATGGTTCCCTCAATGAACTGTAGCTCCCCAGTGGCCGCAGCACTCATGCAGCCCCAGACCAGACCATGACACTCCCACCACCACGCTTGACTGTAGGCAAGACACACTTGTCTTTGTACTCCTCACCTGGTTGCTGCCACACACGCTTGACACCATCTGAACCAAATAATAATAAGAGGCTTCCTTCTGGAAAGACAGCCATGAAGACCAATTTGATGCAATGTGTGGTGTATGGTCTGAGCACTGACAGGCCCCACCCCTTCAACCTCTGCAATGTTGGCAGCACTTATACATCTATTTCCCAAAGACAACCTCTGGATATGATGCTGAGCACGTGCACTCAGCTTCTTTGGTTGACCATGGCGAGGCCTGTTCTGAATGGAACCTGTCCTGTTAAACCGCTGTATGGTCTGTCCTGTTAAACCGCTGTATGGTCTTGTCCACCATGCTGCAGCTCAGTTTCAGGGTTCTTTTTTTCAGATCCTCAGAGAGTTCTTTGCCATTAGGTGCCATGTTGCTACATTGTAGCAAAGTGTCATTTCTTCAGTGTTGTCACATGAAAAGATAGAATAAAATATTTACAAAAATGTGAGAGGTGTACTCACTTTTGTGAGATACTGTATATACGTGATTCTGCACAGAATGGCACCCCTGTAGCAGTAAATCTGCTATGGGGTGGTCGTTAAGTGGTTAAAGGGATTCTTCAATCCCCCCTTCCCCCAAAAATTAAATAAATTAAAAGCTGTGATAAAATGCAGCATGTCAGCACTTTATTGCAGCGCACTGCACCACACCTCGGGGGTGCATTGCAGTGTGAGTAGGACACATAGAAAATAATTGTTTTCTGTGTGTCCTAGCAGCGACCTGCGTTCATCAAGTGTGGAAGACTCATCTCTGTTCATCGCACCTTATGTGTACACAGCCTAAAGGATATCTGACAAGTATTTTTAGGAACATACATAATTCAAGGCTTTATTCACCGATGTGTTGGCAAGTGCCCATTTGATCCATGTGCTGCAAGTGCCCATTTGTGTATTTAGTCATCAATGACCTTCATATATATCCACAACTAACACATCATCTTATAAAATTCTGCCCACTAATGAAGACAATGCTTGCTGAATCATCATAAATCTGTCAAGCTATTTCCAGTCCTGAACGGCATCGCAGTATTATGTTGAAGCACTAATCCTGTTAAATTGCTTCATCTGTAAGAAAGGGCGCAGGTGAGAAAAGAAGAAATGTGCCATCAGCTATTTTGTTTTGCTGGCTACAAAACTTGACTTTATAAATGACTGTTAGTGCAATTTCGACTCTTCCAAACTCATCTCTATAAAGTGTTTGATACTATGGCTGAAAACAAACCTCAGTTTGGGCTAAATAACACTTTGAGTCAAAGGAACTTGCAAGTTGTAGCAAGATAATTTAAAAGGTGGCGATTACACTGGATCAGCCTTATATGCTGACACTTCTGTTTTTTTTTTTTTTCTTTATCTTTGGCTTGACTTGACATGTCAACAGAAAATCAAGTTTTTTGCAAAGAGTTACAGAAGCAGATCATATGGATTGCAGTAAACATTGTGGAAAAAGAGTCTTGCACATGCTAAAAATTGGATTACTTTGCCGTGCACAAATACACAAAGGTGCTGACTTTTGAAAACTGGAACAATATTGGAGCTTTATTGGAGCTTTATCCCTCTAGGTGTTATCAATTAGACTATATGGATCCCTGTACATTGTCCACATTTAGGCCTCATGAACACTAGACGTTTTAAACGCTGCTGTTAGAGGGGGCTGGTGTTTTCTTTTTTCTACCTCTAAACGCCCCTGCATGTTAGCCTGTGTGTCCATGCACACATAGGCCTTTTTTGAGGCAGAAAAAAAAACACCCAAAAACTTAGCACGTCCAGGAACAGCAATGTTTTGGCAGAAAAACTGACATGCCTAAACGTGTTAACACTAGGTGCATCAAGCAATTAAGTGTGAATTAACACCCAAGCACTTGACACGCCTAAATACGCTTAGATGCCTTTACACGCATTTACAAGTCTTTTTTTTTTTGCTGCCAAATCTCTGCTGCCAGAATGAAAATCATTTAGGAGAAATGGGCAAACACCCTATGTGCATGGGGCCTTACAACCAAAAGAAAGGCTCACACTTGGTTAGAGTCACTGACCTTATTTTTTTGTTGAAAAAATATACATTCCACCCTGTACTGCATTGCAGCGCATAAATACACTATGTTACAATACAGTTCCAATCATACAATAAATACATTCACCCTGCTATATGATGCCCACTGTGTTGTGTGGAGCAAAGTTCCCAGAAACACCACATCATGCAAGATGTCGTTTACCCCAAAAGCATTACCGAGACATATTACCAAACTAAGTAATGTCGCAATGTCTGGGGTGTAGTGCCTGAGTTAGACCCCTGTCCCGCATGTCCTACATGGCACCGCAACGGGTGTAATTGGGGGTAGGGAGGAGGGATTGGGGGGGAGAGTTCACAGGCCCAAAGCTTTATTGAAAGGACAAAGACACACAAAGGAGAGTCTTCACTTCAGACAACCTCTTCCTCCTTGAAGTCCATCGTCTTATGGACTGTGAACCAGTCTGTGAAGGTCCTCAAAATCCAAACTTCTTTTTCATTTTGGATGGGGGGGGGGTAATTACCCTTATAATTTTTTTTGCCATCTGTGTCCCGATGGTGTGATTTCCCTTCACTATCTGTCTCATTGCCACAACAGAAAGTGAAAGGAAACTTTTTCAAAGGAGGGAAATCTCTGGTTGTCACCAGAACTAGTGTCCCCATTGGAACATTTCACCTCGGTTCTGGTGACAACTGAAAATGTAGGATTTTCTTTCACTTTTACTGTCTGTGATAATGGTCAACAGGGAATATAGAGAACAAATAAAAGTAATAATAACTTAAAGCGCATATACAGCATACAGTAATCAGAATTTATCAGGTTGGCCAGGCGTATAGTCCATGGCTAAAGTGTTGGCAGCACAGGGGTTAATGAGGGTCTGACAGCTCGGAGCATGTAAAGTAGGTTACATGGCTAAAATGTTGGCAGTCCAGGGGTTAATAAGGATCTGACAGTTCAGAGTATGACACAAAGTTAAAAAACACTTACAAGAGACATAGTTAAAAAGGCTCATCTGTAGATAGGTGATCCTGGTGAGTTCCTCGGGCTCCAGTCTGGATGGTGTGTCAGCGGTGTAAGGCTGCAGGGGAAGCTGTTCAGCAGGTGGTTCGTCCTGTGGTCATCAGGGAGAAGCTGGGGCCGGCGTGGAGCGCACAAAGGGTGTGCGTGACGTCACGGACCGTTCAGCGGCTTCCGGCTTCCGGGTACACTCCAGGGGGAGGGCTCACGTCGAGGGAGGATTCAGGCAGTGGGAGAGCACTGGATAGGCTACGCGCTCGGAGCGGCTGCTCCTTCAATAGGCCTGAGGGGGCAGTGTGTCAGTGCTGTGCTATTTATAGGCCGGCGCTGTGGGACAACAAGGCTCAGCGCCGGCTGATAGCACAACGCTGTTAAGGAGTGGTACAGTGCGGTGGACTCAAAGGGGGAGGGGGTATGGAGCAAAATTTGTGAGAGACCGCACTGGAGTGAAGGAGGGAACACAAAGAAAATGACATCTGGGGAGGGGGCACATAGTGGCTGAGGGAATGTTAACACGTATCAAATATCATATGCATATAAATAAATTAAATTATGAAGAATATGTAGAAAAAACAGGTACAAAAAATGATATATATAAAAAATTATTTATATAAAAAATATATATATATTAAAAAAAAAAAAAAAAAAAGGGGGGGGGGGATCATGTGTGAAAAAGATTATCATTATATGGAACAGATATGTGTACATGCATGCATACACACATATACATGCATGTACACATACATATGAAATATAGCAAGGATTACAGGCAGAATGTATTTAAATAATCAGTACAAAAAAGTATATATATATATCTATATATAGATATATATATATCTATATATATATCTATATATAGATATATATATATAAAAAATATATTATATATACTTATATATGTAAAAACAAAAAGTATATTAAAAATATAAAAATATATATAAAAAATATAAAAATATAAATACATATGTATAAGAAAAATTACTATATGGAGAGTAAGAGATATATATGAATATGGGAGTATGATAAGCCGGGGGAGGGGGGTTTATTATTAGTATGCGTGTGCCTGCGCACAATGTGGTGTGTGCATATGTAAGAATGTACAAAGTCAGAAGACGGATAGACCGGGGCGTGGGCTGGTGGGGGGGGGGGGGAGGGGAAAAGAGCAAAGGAAAGAAAGAACAGGGGGGGGAAGAGAGGGGGGGAAGAAGGGAAGGAAGGTGGTATGGGGGGGGGGGAAACAGAGGAGGAAAGGAGGGGAGAAGGAAAGAAGAAGAGAGGAGGAAGAAAAAAGAAAGGGAGAAAGAGGGGAAATGGGGGAAGCTAGATGGTGTGGTGGGAAGGCGAGGTGGCTCATAACAGAGTGTGTACCTCGATTTCTTCGTTTAACCCACCGGGTGTAAGGGTGCCCAAGGAGTAGATCCAGTAGGTTTCTTGCTGGCACAGACTTTTGAAGCGTTCAGCTGTAGGGAATGTGGCGGGGATGGACTCAATAACCCACACGCCTAGGCCAGCAGTGGACCGGCCGTGGTGTGTAAGAAAATGTTTGGGGACGCTGTGATGGTCACGACCCTTTTCGATGAAGCGCCGGTGTAGCCCAAATCGTGCTCTGAGTGCCCTTATGGTGCGACCAACATAGAATTGCCCACAGGGGTAGGTCAGGCAGTATACGACAAAGTCCGTAGAGCAGTTGTAGAATTCTTTGAGGGTGTAGCTTTTGCCTTTGATGTTAAAAGTTTTCTGACCATGTTGTACGAATGGACAAGTGATACAGAGGGGTTTTTTACATTGGTACATCCCTCTGAGGGGTATAAGGACAGGTTGCAGGGGGATGGGTTGGGAGGATTTGATTTTACTGGGTGCAATTTTGCTCTTAATGTTCCTTGATCTCCTATATGTTACTTTTGGTTTTGTCCCAACTGTGGCTTTCAAGTGGGGGTCTTCCAGGAGAATGGACCAGTGTGATTCTAGTATTTTTTCCATTTTCTTATGTTTGTCGTGAAACTGTGTGATGAAGCGGGTTGGTTGTTTGGCAACAGGAGAGGAGTTATGACGACTGATTTGAGGCTTGCGGTAGTTGTTGAAGGCTGCCTCTATCTATCTCTATCTATCTAATTTTTTAGATAGAAGTAGGCCATGGGCTTCATAGTCTGAGTCTCTGGTGCAGTTCCTCCGAAGACGGCAAAACTGGCTCCGGGGAATATTGTTCACCCATCTGGGATGGTGACAGCTGGTATAGTGTATGAAGGAATTGCCTGCAGTAGGTTTGATGAAGTTTTTGGCATATATGGTTTCATTGTCATGGCAGAGTTCGAGGTCTAGGAATGCCAGAGTTTCGGGGTCAGCCATGTGGGTGAATGATAGGCCCAAGGTGTTGGTGTTGCAATGCTGGATGAAGGTGAGTATGCCATCGAGTGTACCATCCCAGATGATAACTATGTCATCAATATATCGACCATAGTATATTATGTTTGCGGCAAAGGGGTGGTCTGCTGCGAGGTACATGTGTTCCCAATATCCCATGGTGAGATTGGCATAGCTGGGGGCAAAGTTGGCCCCCATGGCTGTACCATTGATCTGAAGGTAGTGTGTACCTTCTGACTCAAAATAGTTATGTTTGAGGCAGAAGGTTAGGGCTTCTAGTATGAAATTTGCTTACCGGGGGTTGGTGAGGGGATCGTTGGCCAAAAAATGCCCGACAGCCCTGGCTCCTATATCATGGGGTATAGATGTGTAGAGTGATGACACATCAAGTGAAAGCCACCAGTAGTTCTTATTCCATGTATAGGGTTTGAGCATCTCGAGTAGATGGGGTCCATCACGTATATAGGAAGCGAGGTTCTTTGCTAGGGGGTGGAGGAATTGGTCAATATATATGGAGAAGCCACTGGTGACACTCTCCATGGCAGCTACTAGTGGATGGCCTGGGGGACGGGTAAGATCTTTATGAATTTTTGGCAAATGGTAGAAATAAGGAACTTTATAGAAATTTTTCTTTAAGAACGAGGCTTCAGATTTGGAAATGACAGGTACTTCATCACTCTATCCAAAACAAAAAAAAAGTTTTATCTGCAGTTATACAGTACTTTAAGTGACATTGTTGTTAAATGACAAAGGTTAGGGTAAAGACGGAGCCCATGTTTTGCCTCTGCAAAACATCTTGATTATGTACAGGAGGCATCAACCAACCTTTACCTCCCTCCCAGACTCTTCTCAGAATCTGGAAGGTAGCTGTTGATTCCCGACTTTCCCTTGTTGCTCAATGTCACATGGTGATTTGACTTCTCACAAGGCATAGGGTTGCAAGGAAAGGAGATGAATGACTTCCCTTCATACTTTTTTTTTTTTTTTTCTTTTATCTTTTTTTTTCCACCTCAGCAATCTCCGCCACCTGGCTTAATCAGCGTGATGATCATTTATTGTCGCTGACTTGGATTTACATCATTGTGGTTTTCTTCCCCCCCCCTTTTTTTTTTTCCCCATTACTTTTAACAATTGTAGCACAAATAGACATATAGAGCTTTATTGAATACTCTCCCAAGATAACTCTTAATCTAATTATCCTCAAGCTACTTAAAAAGCCCCCCTTAAGCCGAACAGGTTGTATAAATCCTATTCCTCTCACCCTTATATACCCAAGGTGCCATTAACACTCGCAGCCCTGCGTATAGAGGGAAAGGAAAAACAATAAAAACAAAACAAAAAAAAGAGCGCTAGGAGAGGATCGCTTATAAGAAGCTGGGCTTATGGGGTCCCCTCACCCATAGCCCCTTGTTGGTGCTAGTAGTGAACTATTAAGTATTTTATAATATTTTATAATAACCCCCCACCCCTTCCCCTTCCCCTACACCCCCCCCGTTCCCATAACCTTCCCATGCAAAATCCTACCCACCTACAAAGTTTAGTGTTTCAATTAATACCTAGCTACGTCTAATCACTAACGACCCTAATTTTCTCCGTGTATCCAGCCAGTTCTATATTCCTCTAGTGCGTGTATATCTAAGCTATTAACCTAGTCCCTTACACTCCAAGTTTACCCCTTAATCCGACCCCTTAATCCAACCACCCTATCCAACCATGGCTTCCACATTTTTTCAAATTCCTGGAGGTTCCCCCTTTTAATGTACTCCAATCTCTCCCTACCAACAGAGGCATCCAATGTATCTATCCAGTCGTACATTGTCGGGGGGTCCTTTGATTGCCACCTTAGCATTATCATTTTTCTAGCCTGAAATAAACTTCTCAGGATTGCTTGAGTAATACACCTCCTCTCTCCCCTTACCCTTCTGTAACCCAAGATACATTCCACCGCTTCCCTTTTTACTGACGTGCTATAAATATCACCCAAAGTACTAATTACTCCCTCCCAATATCGGAATAGCTTGGGACATCTCCAAAGTAGATGGATGAGATCCCCAGACTCCTGGCACCTAGGGCATCTATCATTAGGCCTTCTACCAAACCTAAAGAGCCGCTTTGGGGTATAGTAGGCCCTATTAAGCAACATCAGATGGGAAATCTTCTGTGGAGGGGATACTGAGACCAGAGACGCCATCTCAAATATTCTCCTCCATTGTTCCTCAGAGATTACCCCCAGTTCCTCCTCCCATTTAGCTCTTACCTTCTGAAGTATCCTCATTCTATTCTCTGAGTTGCTTAGTTGTTCATAAATTTTGGTTATCGGCCCCCTAGTGGGTACTACTTGTAATAACTGGCGAGCTAAGGGCATTTCCACCCAGCCCGGGGTCTGATCACCAAATTGGGCCCTAAGAGCATGTTCTATCTGTCGGTAGAAAAACAGGGAACTCTGAGGGATCTTAAATTCCCTAACCAACTCGGGAAATTCTTTAAGAGTGTTACCTGAGTAGAGCTGTCTCAGCTTTTTAATACCGCCAGCCTCCCACCCTCTACTCTTTCCAATTTTTAGAACTTCCTGTAGATTCCGGTTATTCCAGATGGGGGTGTATTCTGTAAATCCCTCATACCCCATTCATTTCTTAACAGATTTCCAAAGCTTAATTAGTAGCCTAAATGTCGGGGATTCATGGTAAAACATATCTGCCTCCAAAGCCTCAATAAGCGTGTTATGTCGAGCATTTAACAGGATTAACCTGCCATTCGGAGTGCCACCCTCTAATACTCCACAGCCCATTAAGTGCTGTAGTTGGGACGCGAGGAAATAACGCTTCGGATGAGGAAGAGCAAACCCCCCTCTTTAGTAGGGAGCTGGAGTACTTGCAACCGAAGCCTAGCCTGCCCCCCTTTCCATATCAAGTCCCTAAATAGGGTCTCTATTTTCCTAAACCAGCTCTTACTGATCCAGACTGGGGAGTTGTGTAAGATGTATAACAGTTGAGGCATCCAGACCATTTTTATCAGACTACATCTTCCCGCTACTGACAAGGGAAGGCGTCTCCATATGCTTATCTTTTGTTTAAATTTGGCTAGGAAAGGTACTAAATTCTTACTAGCATATTGGTTGGGGTCCTTCGTTAAAACAATCCCCAAGTACTTCAGTGCTTTCACAATTGCCACCTGGGGTAAACCAGGTACAGTTTGTACTCCTAAGGGGACTAGCGGTAGGAGCTCGGATTTCTCCCAGTTTATTTCCAAACCGGAAAAGTTGCCAAATTCCTCCACTATTCTCATTACACCTGTCACTGAGCTCTTATCATGTAGAAACAACAAAATGTTGTCTGCGTATAACGCAATTCTTTCCTCAATCAACCCCCTCTGGAATCCCTTTATCTCCTGGCTCGCTCTAATGGACATAGCCAGGGGCTCCATTACCAGAGCAAAAAGCAAAGGGGACAATGGACACCCCTGTCTTGTCCCTCTCTCTAATACGAACCATTCTGAAAATTCATTGTTTATTTTTACTCTTGCCTTGGGGCTATTATAGAGCATCTTAATCCATCCAATAAATGATGGACCGAAATCAAACTTTCCCAGCACGTGCCACATATAATCCCACTCCACACTGTCGAAGGCTTTGGAGATATCCAAAGTCAACAGGGCTCTTGAACTCTCATTCTCCATAGGAGACTGCAAGTTCAAGAAAGCCCTTCTAATGTTTAGACTTGTAGATCTATTGGCCATAAATCCCGCCTGGTCCTCGTGTATTAATTTATGTATGACTCTGCTCAATCTGGCAGCCAGGACCTTGGCCAGGATTTTAGCATCTGTACATATTAGGGAGATTGGCCTATAAGCCGCCATGTCGAGGGGATCTTTCCCCTCTTTCTGCAGGACTATGATTGTTGCGTCTAGCATTGATACAGGCAGACGCCCACCCTCATGCGCATCCCCCAAGGCCTTCAGTAGTTCTGGGATTAGCACCTCCCCATAGCGCCTGTAGACCTCGATTGGTATTCCATCGGGGCCTGGCGATTTAAGACACGCCATACTTTTAATTGCTTGTTGTAATTCTGTAATTGTTATTGGGGATTCCAACCGATCCCTTTCCTCCTGCGGTAGGGACGGGATTGATAGCTTCCCTTAGAAGTCCTCCATCTCTGTCTCTTTACTTTTTTTCTGAGAAGTGTACAGCTTTTTATAGTAGTCTCTAAAAGTTTGCACTATTTTTGGGGAGCTTGAGTGGATCTCTCCATTTTGCGCTCTAATAGCAAGGACCGTTGATGGAGCCTTATTGGATTTCACCAACTGGGCTAACACTCTTCCCACTCTCTCACCCTCCACTAAAGATACCTGACACTGGAGGAGCCACCTGGTCTCAGCCTTCTGCATAGTAATCTGTTTATAACTCCGTTGTTTCTCTTGCCAGATCTTTTCCTTTTCAGGAGTTGGGTCTCTTATAAAGTTGTTTTCAGCCTCCATTACGTCCCTTAATGAGTTCTCTACCTCCCGTTTCTCTTCTTTATTAAATTTAGCCATCTGTTGTATTAAAACCCCCCTAAGGAAGGCTTTGCACGTATCCCAAAGTACTACAGGTGCCACTGTTCCCTGGTTAAAGCTAACGAACTCCCTCAGTGTAGATGAAATTCCATTCCCCTTCCTAATTACCTCAAGCCAATGCGGACTTATTCTCCATTCCTTTCGTGGACTATGTCCCCCTACCTTCAGTGAAATCACTATGGGGGAATGGTCTGAGACCCCTCTTGGCCCATAGATAATCTCACCTATTAACTGGAATGTTCTATCATTACCCATGGCCATGTCTATCCTCGAGAGGGTTGAATGTGACGTTGAGCTGCATGAATATTGAAGCACCCCCGGATTCCGCACCCGCCATAAATCCACCAGCCCCACTTCCTCTATAAACTGACTTAGACGGCTTTTAGCGGTATACTCCGATACAATTCTCAACGGGAAGCGGTCCAATTTTCTAACACTTCATTAAAGTCTCCCACTACTATGATAGGGACTTCCTTTTTATCTATCAAGAATTCATTCAACTTAAGCATGACATCTAGATTAAAGGGAGGGGGGATATATATATTTGCCAGTACATACATGGCGCTATTAATAGAGCAAAATAAAAAAATGAAGCGACCCATTTCATCGATCCTGGTTTGCCTGCACGAAAATTTAACCCCAGTTCTCACCAGAATACACACCCCTCTACTATAGGAAGAGTGAACCGCGTGGTATTGATGTTGAAATGTATGCATCTGTAAAAGTTGTATTGTATCTCTGGTGAGGTGGGTTTCCTGCAGGCAGACCAAGTCTACCCTGTAATTCTCCAGCACTGAAAGCACTGCCAGTTTTTTAAGGGGGGTCCCTAATCCTCTAACATTCCAGGAGCCGACTTTCAACATTTCAGCCTGCATCAAACGCTAATTAAGGAGATAAGGTGGAGGGACCGAAAGCCAACCATACATATCCTATTGCCAGGACTGAACTTAATTACCATTAAGTGAGTTTCACACCGTGCATACCACCCATAGGGTTAAAAAATAAAACCGTAATAATTCCAAGTTATTTTTAAGAGGGGCCCCTAGTCTTCCAATATTCCAGGAGCCGACTTTCACCATTTTAGCCTGCATCCGATATTATTTATAAAGATATAATGGAGGACCAGGAAATAGCCCATACAAAACCTACTACCAGGACTTAACTTAGTTATTATTAAGTGTGTTTTGCACATTGCGTATCACGTATAAAAACCAAAAAGCCATAATAATTGCAACTTAATAAAATTGTGAACTTTAAACATGTGTGTAGATGCTTTTAAGAGCCAGTTTCCTGTCATTGTGTCTAAGTGTATATCTAAATGTGTATCCCTGGTTCCAACCCAGGTGTTTTCCACAAATGTGTGGATTTTCTGTGTTAATTTTTTCAAGCAAACTACCCCTCCCATCCCCCCTACCCCCCCCCCCACCCCCTCCCCCCCCAACCCTCTCCCACCTTCCCACCACCTGCCTAGGTGAACCCCCTGGGGGTTAACCATGACCAATACCCATCCAGCTCCAACTACTACCATCCGCTTCATCCCATACTCCTTCCCCATTCACTTCTCCTCTCCAACGCCTGTGCAGCCCTCCTCCCCCCACCCCCCACCCACATAACAGGGAGAGAGGAAGAAAAAAAAAAAAAAGAGGACTTCCTAACCATCTATATCTCCCAAGACCCCTTATACTGGATTTATAAATTTTTCTCTATTCTCCTCCAGCCACTTCTCCACCCCAGTAGGGGAATCAAAAAACAGGGTTCCCCCTAAGGCTGATACACGTAGTTTTGCCGGATACAGAAGGGCATAAGGGAGGTTGAGTTTTTGTAAGGTACGTTTTGATTGGATGAACTCTGCCCTTCTTTTCTGCAAGTCCGGTGAAAAGTCGGCATAAAAAGAAACTCTGGCCTCCTTGAAATAAACAGTCCCTGCTTCTCTAGACTTTCGAAGCAGCACCACTTTGTCTCTATAGTTAAGAAACCTTATAAGTAGAGGTCTGGGAAATCCCCCTGCCGGGAGAGCTCTGAAGGGCACCCTGTGGGCCCTTATAACTGAGAAAGAAGCAGAAAATGATTCTCTCCCAAATAAATCCACCAGCCACTTTTCAATAAACTCAGGCGGGTCAGAACCCTCGCTTTTTTCCGGAAGTCCCACCAATCTCACATTATCCCTTCTCTCCTGTTCTCCGTTTCATCTAATTTGGAAGCTTGTCTGGATAACTGCTCCTTCAATAGTTTCATTTCTTTGATCAGGGGATGTAAATCATCCTCCAGCAGGCCTACTCTTTCTTCCAGGGCTGTTGTTCTCTCAGCGGTTTTCTGAAGGACTTGCCTGACCAGTAAGAGATCCGCTTTTACTCCCCTCATCTGGTCGCAGAGCTCCTTAAGCGAGGAGTTACATACCCCTACTGCCATAAATACATCCGTAAGGGTTGGTTCTTTCTCTGTGGGCAAGGTTGCGTCAGTACTAGTCTCCATATTTATGTTTTGGTCATTTAACCCCGATCCTTTTGGGTTATGGGTTTTGGATAGTTGGGACGCCTGAGACCCACCTATTGACATAGCTTGTTGCTGACCTTGGCTTTTCCTATCGGGGGCCCCCCCCTGGTGTGTTTTCTATTGTGTCCCCTTTTTTGGAGGGGTCACAGCTGAGGCATGAGCATTTTGCTCTAGCTTTGCAGCTGTTGACGCTGCTGCTGAGAATTGCGGGTTTTTATCTTTAGAAGATCGCAGGTTCTGCATTGTGCGTTTCTTAGCCTTGTGCCTAAGCACCTACCCCGCACTTATTCAAAGGCAGAGTGCAAAGGAGAAAAGAAACCAAGATGCAAGTACTATATGTATTATATATTATTTCCTCAGTAATAATATTTCCTCAATATGCTCCGCTATTTACACCAAGTGGGGCCACTCACAATATGCCCCCTGCTCGGTGACACAGTGTTTCCGCCAGGCAGTTTACTCCCCAGTTAACACGGGAATTGCAACGGGGGGTATCTATTGCCTGATAGATTGGGCGCCCTGTTGACACTGTTAACACTGAATCAGTGAACAGCCCGCCGTGTCCACCTACTATCCCCCAATCTACCGAGCCTTCCTTAAGCAGTATAGCTATGGTGTGAATGATGCTATGATGTAAATGAGTCCCCTGGGGGAGGTCTATAGAAATACAGGGCTATAAGTTCAACATGGACTCAAGATGTTACGTGGGGGGTATTTTCACCCTGATGGCCAGGCCTACTAGCATACCAGTGTTACTGGATATCCCTCCAAACCGCCCTCCAAGGAAGTCCACAATTTCACAGTCCACCAACCCCCTTATTGGGCCATGTAGCTTAGTACAGAGTCTTTTTCCCCTCCTGTAGCCGTAGAAAATACCATCTTCTTAACGTTATATAAGATGCAGATAAAAGAAAGAAGAAAAATACAGAGCAGCACTGCTGACAATCCGGTTTTCCCCTATTTGCCTTTATATTACCTGCTATGCAGCGTGGGTTTGTATGTTCTGGACCACTTACTATACCCCTCCGCCTGTAGTTCTCCGGGTATTGATCTGCTGCAGTGATCAGCTGAGGAGACCTGCGTGGTTCCGAGTATGACCGATCGCCTCTCGCATCCCCACTCTGTAGTTCCGGATGGTCCCGAGCTTTCCACTGTAGCTAAAGCGCAGACGTCCTCCCTTCGCGCTGCCCGCCAGCAGCGGGGGGGCTAAGGAGAGGAAGGGAAGAAAGCCGGGGGCCCGAGACTTCCGTTACCTTCCATCCAGGTCAGGGGACGCTAACAAGGCACACGCTGAGCTACACGGAGGAGTAGAGCAGGGGGTGGGGAGAGCAGCACAGCGTCCCTGCTCACTCCATCACACAGCACCGCACGCACACCCGCCCATCCGGTCACGCCCCCCTCAGCATCAGCCCACTTCCCTTCATACTTAGTCAGGCAACACAGTGTCAGGAGGTTATTGTGCTACAAGCAAGTGGCGGGAGTAATCTCATTTACAGCCCAGAGCATACCTAGAACCCACAGCACATAACCACAACAGGTACAGAACATTCAGGCCACATGCACACTGTATTATTTAGATGCCTTTTCTTCTTACAAAAGAACAGCAGCAGAAAAAGCATGATAAAAGCTACGTTCTTGCATGCGCATTTCATAGTTGCCAACTGTCCCGGATTTCCCGGGACATTCCCGGGACTTACACTCCATTCCCGAATTTTTTGTGTCCCGGGAAATGTCCAGAAAAATCCGGTTTTTGATTTTCCCCGCCGCCACCGCCCGCCGCCGCTAGAGGTCTGCGGCCGGCGGAGACATTGTCTCCGCCGGCCGCCATCTTGAAGAAGCTCAGGAAGACGGCTGGGGGGGGCTAGATGGAGCTCCTCCGTCGCCGCCCACCCTCCGCTCCGCCCCGCCTCAGCCCGCCTACCCCCGCCCCGCTGCCAGTCTGTTATGGAAAGGGGCGGGGGTTTTGCCATGCGGTAAATCGAGAAGACACCGGCGGACACCTCTGAGGTAGGGGAGGGGGGCGCACCGCTGTGGGAATTTGTAAGGGGGGCTCCACTGGGGACACACCTGATGTAAGGGGAGCTCCACTGGGGACACCTGATGTGAGGGGGGGCTCTGCCAGGGACACCTGATGTGAGGGGGGCTCTGCCAGGGACACCTGATGTGAGGGGGGGCTCTGCCAGGGACACCTGATGTGAGGGGGGGCTCTGCCAGGGACACCTGATGTGAGGGGGGCTCTGCCAGGGACACCTGATGTGAGGGGGGGCTCTGCCAGGGACACCTGATGTGAGGGGGGCTCTGCCAGGGACACCGGATGTGAGGGGGGCTCCGCCAGGGACAAAGGATGTGAGGGGGGCTCCGCCAGGGACACCTGATGTGAGGGGGGCTCCGCCAGGGACACCTGATGTGAGGGGGGGCTCTGCCGGGGACACCTGATGTGAGGGGGGGCTCTGCTGGGGACACCTGATGTGAGGGGGGCTCCGCCGGGGACACCTGATGTGAGGGGGGCTCCGCCAGGGACACCTGATGTGAGGGGGGGCTCTGCTGGGGACACCTGATGTGAGGGGGGGCTCTGCTGGGGACACCTGATGTGAGGGGGGCTCCGCCGGGGACACCTGATGTGAGGGGGGGCTCCGCCAGGGACACCTGATGTGAGGGGGGGCTCTGCCGGGACACCTGATGTGAGGGGGCGCTCCGCCAGGGACACCTGATGTGAGGGGGCGCTCCGCCAGGGACACCTGATGTGAGGGGGGGCTCTGCCGGGGACACCTGATGTGAGGGGGGGCTCTGCCGGGGACACCTGATGTCAGGGGGGGCTCTGCCAGGGGACACCTGATGTCAGGGGGGGCTCTGCCGGGGACACCTGATGTCAGGGGGGGCTCTGCCGGGGACACCTGATGTCAGGGGGGGCTCTGCCGGGGACACCTGATGTGAGGGGGGGCTCTGCCGGGAACACCTGATGTGAGGGGGGGCTCTGCCGGGGACACCTGATGTGAGGGGGGCTCTGCCGGGGACACCTGATGTGAGGGGGGGCTCTGCCGGGGACACCTGATGTGAGGGGGGGCTCTGCCGGGGACACCTGATGTGAGGGGGGCTCTGCCGGGGACACCTGATGTGAGGGGGGGCTCTGCCGGGGACACCTGATGTGAGGGGGGGCTCTGCCGGGGACACCTGATGTGAGGGGGGGCTCTGCCGGGGACACCTGATGTGAGGGGGGGCTCTGCCGGGGACACCTGATGTGAGGGGGGGCTCTGCCAGGGACACCTGATGTGAGGGGGGCTCTGCCGGGGACACCTGATGTGAGGGGGGCTCTGCCGGGGACACCTGATGTGAGGGAGGGCTCCGCCAGGGACACCTGATGTGAGGGAGGCTCCGCCAGGGACACCTGATGTGAGGGGGGGCTCCGCCAGGGACACCTGATGTGAGGGGGGGCTCCGCCGGGGACACCTGCTGTGAGGGGGGCTCTGCCGGGGACACCTGATGTGAGGGGGGGCTCCGCCGGGGACACCTGATGTGAGGGGGGGCTCCTCCAGGGACACCTGATGTGAGGGGGGGGCTCTGCCGGGGACACCTGATGTGAGGGGGGGCTCTGCTGGGGACACCTGACGCAAGGACGGACTCTGCTGGGGGCACCTGATGCAAGGACGGACGGCTGGTGGCAGGCGACGTGGCAGGTGACACACTCGGGGCTCCCACTGATTCTGCATTATGGTGAGTTGAATGATTTCATTTTATATTACAATGTAATAATAGAAATAATGCATTTCAATCATCCTGACACCATAACAACCATGGTGCCGGGATGATTGAAGTGCTAACACCAGGTGTTTGGAGTATCTTTATCTGCTGATTGTTAAACTTTCTAGAATACACATATTTTTATTGTGTAGGATCTGGGGCTGCTGTCCCGTCATTTCCCTCTCCCCCTTTCCCTCTCCATCCCTCATTCATCTCAGACTCTAACCACACCCTCTTGAGCCAAGCCCATTTAAGCCATGCCCACTATGATGCGTAAACCACGCCCATTTTTCGCCGCGACGTGCTTTGCGCGCCGCACTTGTATGTTTTCTAAGCCACGCCTACAAACGAATGCCCCGCCCCCTAATTATTGTGCGGCTCCGCCTACAGCCACAAAAGTGTCCCACTTTTTTTTTTACAATGTTGGCAACTATGGCATTTATATGCGTTCACACGTTCGGCGTTAATGCATTCTATTGGGCAGAATATTCATTTACTCTGGCCATTACATTGTATTAGCATGAGAATGCGCATAAAAGCACCTAGCGTTACCGTGCGTTTATGCACATTTGCGCATTTTTTCAGAATGCTCAAGTGATGGGGATTTTTTCTGATTTTAAACACCCCTTCCTCTAAACGCCTATGTGGGCATAGACACATGGGTCAATGAGGAGGGGCTTTTAGAGGAAGAAAAAAATGTAAAACAGGTGTTTTGGAGCTCAAGTGTGCATGAGGCCTCACAGTTCATTAAGCATATACAATGCATGGAGCACTGAGCAGGCATAGTTCACACAACATGTAAAACATAAAACTTTATACAAAGTCCAGAAAAGTTTATTCAAAGGCCACAGGCAGCACAGAGCACAAACAGCGTGCAAATTACAAAACAAATATGCATAGCACAAAACACATATAGTATATACAGTCCAAAGTGCACACAGCTTACACTCTTACCTCCCAACTTGCTGAAATTATAATGGAGGACACCTTTTAGCACACAGTATGTAGGCAAAGGACATATCCCTGCCACAGCCCCGATTACATGGACTGCAAAAATCGAATGTGCAGAAAGTGATTGGCTAAACCACACAGGTGCTTTTTGACCTCTATTTTTTCCTTTATTTTGTTTTTTTTTTTGTACAGTGACGTACACATCAGACCATTTTTTTTCATTTCAGATATTTTAAAAGAAGGTTATAACTCTGTGTCCCATTGTGGAGATCTCCCATCACTTCCTGTCCTATAGCACAAACAGGAAGTGAGAAGAAATCCCTCCAAAGTGAAGAAATCCCTGGTTGTCACCAGGGTCAGCAGAACTAGTGTGGCCATTGAAAGACTTCTCCTCTATTCCTGTTCTAGAGACAACCTAAAAGTTGAATTTTCTTTCACATTCACTTTCCATGATATTGGTAAACAGGATAAATAGAGGGACACAGACAACAATAAAAACTTGACAAGTGTTCTAATCCCTTTCCATTCAATCTAATACTAATAAATGAGTTATACTTTAAGAGAAGGCTTTGACAATACTATTGTATTAATACCTTACATACATAAATCATAATACGATTCTTTAAAAATATACCAACATTTTTTCTTTGTAAATATGGTGGCTGTACTGTACAGGTTGATTAATAGCATGAAGACAGCATTGCATCATACACAGGATTGTTTGTAGTGTTTATGTATTTAACCTTTTATTTGGGGCATTTCTTGCCTTTTTCACAGAGCAGCAGTAATCTTAAATAGCTTAAAAAGCACAACCTCTTGTAAAATGTTATTTTAAGCACATAAATGAAAAATAGTGGAAACAGGTATCTTGCAATAATGTACCACTCTTCAAGTGTATCTTAAGCCATTTTTCTTTTTGTTTTGAATTGAGTCGTGGGGGGGGGGGGGGGTAGAACCACTGTGAGATCACTCTCTCTTTTTGTCCCAATGTCACTGGGTCAGAACATGACGGAAAATCAAAAATTGTGAGTTGTAATCAGGATTATCAGGATTAGGGGAAAATCCAGAGAGGGGTTATATCCTTTTAGTTATTGTATACACTTTTGTACTATATCCAAAACGAATGAAAGAATATGTTTGGCTTTAGATATGCAGTACTTTGTTTCCACTCTAATATTTTCCTTTTACCTCCCCCATTCAACCCAACTCCAGACTTGATGCACCTCTATGACCATCAAAGGTCCACCAAAATAATCCATATTGGTTCACTGGCATGCATTGTAATGTCCCTATTCTGAACAGTGAACAACAATTTCCCTTTGGGATTAATAAAGTATTCTGTATTCTGTGTAGTGAACGCCTACATGGAGGTAAAAAGATTATTTTGTAGATATGTACCTACATTGTTCCTTTGGTGAATGCATATGACTGAAGTAACTGAACCTAAGACATAGGACATCTGCGTCCATTTACTTGTAGAATGTCATAATAACACACTCTACCAAGGCATTTCTAATGAATCCACCTGAGCAAAAAACAAATAGCTGACTTCTAGTCATTGTCGTGCAGAAGGGCCAGAATGATTTACAATGTGTATTGGGCATTTTACAAGTGTTTTTTAAACTTCTTTTTTTAAGCCACCTCTCTGGGGCAATATGATCATAATTGGTCAGCTTTAGACAATATGGGTGCTGTTTGGACTAAGTTTCCATGATGTCATCTACATCTGTGTTGTTTAGGAAATGCTCCTAAATATACCCCTTCTTACTATTAACTAACGGAAAAAAAAGTTAGGGATTGTTTAATTTCTGCACAGGATGCTGTGAACAAAACAACAGCTGGACCATAATCAAAGTTGCCCACTCATTTCCCTTATGTTAAAAAAGGAGGTCACCCAACCAGACTTTTTATCTTGTGCTTAAAAGAGGAAGTGTATGTTTTTTTCATGAACACTTGATTGTAACAATGGAAATATCATTGGGGAAAGTTATGTTTGTATCCTTGTAGGAGTACAGAAGTACTGAGAAGGAAAAAATACTTTGCAGGTGGCCTGGTACATGTAAGAAATATCTTTTTAATATCCAGTAGCCTCTCGTTTTCTCTCTCTCGAAAGCTACCTTTGTCCAATTTTGATAAAAGGCAGGATACATATAACCCTTCCACTGCTAAGGGAATGTTCAGGACATTTTATTAAATAACTATAGGCCCTCTAGCTATGCAGAGAACACCATATAAATAGCTGTATTGTCTTCCATCTGCTTGGGTGAAATGGGTCCTGCTTACCAGGTGTGCTTAAGATTACTCATGCATTGCTGACCCTATCCTGTACTGCTAGTTATTAAGCTGTTGAGACTGTCAACACCACAGACGTTTTCTTTAGGCTATTCCACTATGATCATGGCTCTGCTTCGTGTTTGGGTAGGGCTTTTTTTGCAGATATATTTTATGCCTGATTTCAAGCTGTATATCTTAAGTTTACCAACAGAAAATTTTCTTTATATTTTTCTTTTTTCTGTTCTAGCATATTTAACAGTGCTTTTAAAAGGCCATCTGAGGTGTTATTCTTCTTTTGGCAATCCAAGTTCAGAATCGCTCTCAGGTTTTTATTTTTGTTTCCCCATTGTGGAAGATTATACCTTACTTTCTTTGACAGTGTGACAAGAGGTCAAATGGACAGGAAGTTCATTTCTCCAATGAGGGACAGTGGCAACCTTTTGATATTATTAAAGTGATTGTAAAGTCTGCTTTTTTTTATATTAAAATAACAAACATGTACTTACTTACCTGCTCTGTGCAGTGGATTTGCTTAGAGCAGCCTGGATCGTCCTCATCTCAGGTAACTGGATGGAGCTGCTAGCCCCTCCCTCCTGGTGAGTGCCCCCACAACAAGCAGCTTGCTATGGGGGTACCCGAGCCGAGCTGCAGCTCCGTGTGTACATTCAGACATGGAGTTGCTGTTCGACCCTACCCCCTCTCTTTCCTGATTGGCTAACTGAGTTTGATTGACAGCAGCGGGAGCTAATGGTGTCTCTGCTGTGTCTCTGCCAATCAGGAGAGAGAGTCCCAGACAGTTGAGGCATTTCTGGACATCGTTGGATAGAGAGAGGGCTCAGGAAAGTATTAGGAGGGCTGAGGGGGGCTGCTGCACACAGAAGGCTTTTTATCTTAATGCAAATATTATTTTAAATCCCTATCACTTTATTATCCTAGAGCTCTAAAATTATATTCTAGAGCCTTCAGATCAGTTACAACTGCTATGACATTCACTGCCACACTGAACTACTGCGGACAATTGGCAAATTAACAATAGTAACTCTGAAATGAAAATGAATAATGTTGGAAAAGTGAGCTGCCTAGAGCGATGCAACAATGGTCATCAATTCTGTTGCATAACTTGATAGTTACATACTGACCTATGTAGATAAACCAATGTACATTATGTCATCACACCAACAAATGCCTTATATTTGCTAGGCAAACCACCCCTTTGTTTTATATGCATGTTAAAGCAATATTGACTTCATAAAAAAAAAGTCCATCTACACAGAAGAAACAATTCTGGGCACCAAAAAAGAAAAAGATGTCATCACACCAACAAATGCCTTATATTTGCTAGGCAAACCACCCCATTGTTTTATATGCATGTTAAAGCAATATTGACTTCATAAAAAAAAGTCCATCTACACAGGAGAAGAAACAATTCTGGGCACCAAAAAAGAAAAAGATGTTTCCCATCACTTGTCCATATTCTGACAGTTTGTGTTTCTAAATAGCGATCCCCTTAAACTTCTCCTGTAGATCATAGGAGTGCAGTTTGTTCTGCAATCCTGTGACCCGATTTCAGCAGACGGCAGGCAGAATCCTACTGTCAGCTTACATCACAGAACCGGTCCAGACTCGAGAAAGATCATGACCATATGGTCGGGATCCACCCAGGAGCCTGGACCGGCACCTAGCCATTCCCACTCCCTTTACAGCCCAGTGACCGTAAGGGAAGGGGGGGCAGAGCAAAGAGCCCGTGACTGACAGTCCCCAGCTCTCTGCTCAGTGTGAGAGCCGGCAGGGGACAGATACAGCACCAAACCAATGCTGCATCCACCTAGGTAATTGTGATTTCAAAATAAAAATGAATCCCATACTTCTCTTATAGTATATGTCTCCCATGGCAGGGCCCAGCTTCCCATGCCTTATTTATTAGTTATTTACCTATTAGTCTTAAAAATGCCCAGCACTTACAAACAGGATTCGCCTCCCATAGACTTCAATGGGGTGCTTTGATAATTTCAAATAGGATCCACGGAACCCTCGGCAGACTGAAACCCATGCAGATTCACTCATACCTAATCCTAATTGTACAATGAGATACAACAATATTGCAATTACTTTTTCTGTATTTACAGTGTTAGCCTTTCAAAGAAGCCTAGAGCAATACATTCCTAAAACCCTGGAAATATCTTAGCATAGGTATGACGTTTTGGCTCATATTTTGAGCATTTCATACATAGCCTGAGGGACATTTTTATTTTGTGAGCCTCATAACAGTGCAGGAACATTTCTAACTAATATGTATATCTCTTACCACATTTAGATGCAGGACAGAAAGTCAGCCTCCAGGTGCAGAACATTTGATAAGCCAAATGCAATGTTGTACAGCAAAGCTTGAAATTTGAACACACAATGCTGGAGGAGATGTTAATTTTGAAAGTATGCAAGTTAAAGTAATGTCCTAAACAAATCGTACAGTATTTCACTGGTGGGACAAAAATAACCAGGTTTATTTCTGTATTAGGTGGGCACTGTGCAATTGCCTTCCCTTATTCAATTCCTCTAATTTCTTATTTTATCCATTGTATATCAATAGATTTTTCAAGAATTGATGTTACACCAAAAATAGGACTGTGCTGTGCCTGATTAATAAGGTATTATTGCATATGACACAAATTTGTGTCTGAAGATACAACTTGAACATAGCATTTTTATATACTATACTTATATACTGTATATTATACTATGTTTCTTTAAGTCTTCTAGACTCATTGTTTGCCAATTTAAATTGAAACAGTTTCTTTCCAAAAAAAAAAACGCGTTCGAAAAATTGCTGCGCGTGTTACATAAAAAGTTGCAACAGCCACCATTTTATTCCCTAGGGTGTCTGCTAAAACAATATATATATAATGTTTGGGGGTCTGAGTAATTTTCTAGCAAAAAAAGTATGATTTTTACATGTAGGAGAGAAGTGTAAATTGGCCTGGGTGTTAAGGGTGTAATTACCATACATAAGTAATATATAAATAATTATTATATTTTGTTTTTAAGGTAATGTACTATATTTTCAAAAACTGTACTCAAGCAGGTGGCTTAACGGACGAATTACTGGAGTTTGAACTTCAAACCATTAATTTTACAGTAAATAGATAAATAATAAATTATTATTTTATAACATATAGCATAATAATATATTATTTCGCTTGATTAAAACAGTACCTTTTCAGCAGCAGAAAATTCTCATTCTCCCTCTTAACTGTGTGAGAAAAACATGGGATTATGGGTAAACCTTATACCCATAAACACGTTTTTTCCTTGTAGTTAAGAGGGCTGGGCTGGAAGGGAGCATGTGTCTTTTAGACACATGCTCCCTTTTATGACACCGCAGTGAGAGGACAGCCTCCACTGCAGCATTTTTATTGGACAGCTGGGGCCAATGGTACTTTACCATTGGTCCAAGGCTTCCAGCTGTCTATTCAGTGCCTCTGACAAGAAGTAGAGTGCGCCAGCTTGTATTTAAACTGGTGGCTCTGTATGTAGCTTTTGACAGGCTGTGCAAGGAGCCCCGTTTCTCCATAACCATAGGTCCAAGGAGCCCCAGATTTTGACCAGTGGTGGGGTCCGACTTTGGCTACCTACCCCCTAAATTTGCCGAGCTATGATGCTTGAAGATCAATCGTTATTTATTTAATTATTTTTTATGCTCATGGCAGGTGAGGCTCTGCCTCACCTGCCTCTCCTGACTGCACGTCCCTGGTATAAGGGAGACAGGTCTGAAACAGGTCAATTCCCTCCAATAGAATACTGAGGAACATTCCTAAGGTAAACTTGCACTGATATTTAACACTATAAAAAATGTGTCGGCTATACGTTTGAGAGATATTCTCAGTTCAACCTCCAAAGATGTATAAGACTAGAGTGATGTCTTCGCTAGCTCGGTGGGGCCCAGATTAATGGTGACTAGTCACAACTTCAGCAGTGTTCAGATGACTACAGTAAGTAGTAAGACTACAGTAAGTAGTAATAGCAATCCTTTCAACTTACCAGTGGTTAACGGCTGAAATCTATGTAGCAGTAGTACTTGTATCTCCTTTAGAGGCTGTTGGAATAAGGTGTCTGAATGCAGTGTCTCTAATTGGTGATAAAGAAGACAAAGTATATGTGGGCATCCGCCTGCTCACCAATCCTGGGTTGAGGATTACTTCTGCTGGAACAGGTCAGTCTCTCTTAGCCACACAGGTGTACCTGAAGGGCTGCAGTGCGTGCGTGGTAGGCCAGCTCCAGTTGAAAAGGCAACGGTCAGCGTAGAGATTGTGGGTCAGGCATTCAGTAGCAGGCAGCTGTTGATGATGCAACACTTCAGAGGTATGTCTCAGTCTGGCTAGGCTACGCTGATGAGATGTCCTAAGGGCACAGGATAATGGCACCCTCCACTCTTTGTAAAATCCCAGAGGCAAGAGAGTGGGTCCGCCAATTTCAGACAAATATATTGAATCTCCCTTTGGCCTTTCCTGCACTTCAGCTATCTGGGAAGTGTCGTTGAAGAGAGATATACCAACCCCTCTACTAGGATTACATGTCCCAAGATTCACTGCTTACATCAGTATAGTTATAATCCCTGTCGACAGGAAGTGATGTAAATTTCGGCATTCTGACACTAGGGGGAAAGGTATTCGATTAATTCCCCTGGAATAATGTCTGAGTCATTACGGCTTAGCTGCCACCTGGCTATATATATTTATATACCAGGATATTTGGCGTTAGTTCATCGTGTAATTTTTCATGAAAAGATTAACTTACCCTTTAAGAGCACCCTCTAAACTACATGTAAAAAAATAGAACTTTCCTTTTCTTTAGTGAGCTGCGTCATTTATGAAAAATTGGGAAGACCACAAAGCAATTCTTCAAGGAGGACAAACCGGTGGAAAAGCTATTTATCATTTATTGATTATCCAATTAATTAAACTATTACAAAACGTAGTGAAAAAATACAACTATCTCCAACACATAATTTAAAAAGACTTAAGGTCTAAATAGGACACCGGTGGCCACCATTCCTTGATCGCACCTTACATATCCCTCACTGACACACATACACAAGCAAACCAGAGCCGATCCTCAAATCGGTTATAAAAAATATTTGTGGCCCTGAACACTGAAAAATAGTGGTGGTTACATCTAGATGGAAGACATTACTTTCCTTAAAGTTTGGAAGTGTTCATGGAAGATATTCCAGGGAAGGGAAAGGAATTTTAAACGTTCCAAATGCTGGTGCAGTGTGAGAGTTCCTCAATGTTTGGTCGCTGTGGATACTAAGTCTCTTTGTACTCATCAAATGCACGCTATAACTGGAGATCACAGACTAATGTCAGATTGTATCAAAGAGGATTTCACATAGATGCCTAGCAGAGTATGCTGATAGTATTTCCTTATAATGATAATGGGAACATGATACAGCTCACCATATCTTCGTGTGTACAGCTTACATGTTTCGCTTTGTTACAAGCTTCTTCAGAGCAAGCGCAATAGTTTAGGATCCTCGTTTAAATCCTCAGTTAATCAGAAGTTGAACGATTCCGTATGGGGACATTCTATTTGCGCTATGATCCAATCAGGGTATCATTCATCACCCATGCAATGACACACTCTCGTACAGGGGCGATCGGTAACTAAATATACATATAGCATGAAGCAGGAATACACACAAAAACCAAAGATTAACCCATAAAATTCAAAGAAGGGGAGGGAGGAAAAGAAAAAATGAATTAGGTGGATTTTTTCAAGAGAAGAAATTCAATTCATCAGGGACTTCATAAAGATTAGGGTATAAACAAAGTTTTAAAAAATTAACTCTTAAAGGTCATGAAAAAGAAAATATTAATAAATAGATTTAAAGAGAAAATTCATTTCGTAAGAGAATTAATGATGGTAGGAATACACCCCTTACGTCACTGAATTAGTAAGGGGTGTCCCTATGTTGATCCAATTCGGGCATTTTAATATTGTAAATCAAAGGTCTAACCCTATTGAAGCTCACACTCTTTTTGGTATACAGCACCTTTAGTTTACCCCTATTCCCACTACCTATCTCATTTTCATTTATAGATTAGAGGCATTCATTTCAGCCACTCCAATATATGGAGAGAGACAGTTTTGTATATAGGGGTATATAGTAGTACACAAAGCCCCCGTAATAGAGGAAAAAGGGGGAAAAGGGGGGGGGGAGGGAAATGGTGGATTGAGACAGAGGGAAAATTCTATATATGTTATTGTTCAAGAAAGACAGATAGATTGCACTCGTTATTCAGGCCCCGAGGTTGCATACTATTTAAAGTAAAGATCCACATTTTTTCTTTTTGATAGAGGACCCTATCGAAGTCTCCCCTACGTGGTGGCAAATTAAGTCTGTAGATACCTTTGCATTTAAGGCCACTCGGAGCCGCGTCATTGCCTGCAGAGTTTTATACGTTTGCTGTGCACACATATGCTTGTGGCTTTATGAAATATATTTTTAATCTGTCATACCATTAATGCCTTAGAGATTAAACTACCACTAATAGGTAGAAAGGAATGTAAGTAAATAGATGTGCTCACTGGGGATGATTGTAAATTGAACCAGCCACACACCTCTGTTATTTCAAATCCAATAAGATGATCATTGGCAAAGGATATAATTAAGTGTTCCCATTATCCTTGTTGAAAACTTGGCAGCTATTACCAGAACAGCTATGGAGTGGCTTGCCAGTTGCAAATTAGGGAGCCTTTTCAATGGATTTGGTATAGGGGCTCTTACCTGGGCCTACAGAAGTTGAAGCATCTTAAGCATAACCCACTCAATGAAAGGTTGGTTTAAGATAATTGCTCTTACAACGGCTTAAAGTGGAACAATGGGCAAAATGACATATATGATGTTTTCTGTCATTAGGACTAAAACAGCAAGTTTTGTTTTTTTGAGTCCTCCTGTAACAACGTTTTTATTAGCTCTTGATGTTGTCATTAAATATTGTGTTTTTTTCTACTTCCTTTAATGGGAGGACAGCGGTGTGTGTTCTACAGTGAATTTTTTCAGCAACATGTCATCTTAAAGAGAAACTAAACCCTCCTATCCTTCCTTTCCAACCAAGGAGGCTGCTGTCTTAGCCTCTGTTTGATCTGAAGCTGCCATGGAGCTGCACATGTGATCAGTTATGACTCCAGGCATTTGATGGTTTGACAGTTTGGTTGAAAGCACAAGCAAATGTGACAATTAGCATTCTCGGCATCTCGTTAATGTAACTGTTTTTTTAAACCGTTAAATTGAGGGTTTAGTTCTGCTTTAAGAACAGGGTAATTATAGAACATGTCATTTTAAATGTAAGTGACTTCAAGGGCTCATTTACACTTGCTTTGACTTCAACACACATTAACGGCTAGTTTACACTTGCTTTAAAACAAGGCTTCGGACAGGCTTTGTTAACGCTCTGCGAACACCAGTCAAAGCCCGTCACTAAATAAAATGGTTAGCTTACAGTCCTGTTTACACCTTGCTTTTGCTTAGTGCTTCCATAAAGCTTCGATCAGGCTTCGGTGGGGCTTCAATGAGGCTTTGGTGGAGCTTCGATGGGGCTTCGATGAGGCTTCGATGAGGCTTCAAGCGAGCTTTGCCATAGACTTCTATGGAGGCTTTGAAGACACTTTGAAGCACCACTGAAGCTACATGCAGTAGAATTTTAAAGCAAACCTGAAGCAAAAGCAACAGCAGGTGTTAACAGGACTGTAAGCTAACCATTTTATTTAGTGACAGGGACTTTGACTAGCGTTCAGAGAGCTCTAACAAAGCCTGTCCGAAGCCTTGTTTTGAAGCAAGTGTAAACTAGCCGTTAATATGTAAACCAAAAAATATGTAGAAAATGGGATTTTAAAGGTACCCCTGATATAGGAAAAGACATTATCTACTAAAAATATATCAAATATTTATTAAAGCAGTTTTACAAAAAAATATACGATAAAATGTGAGAACAGTTTTATATTCACAGTCAACGGTATACATCCTCAACCTAATATTGACAATGAAAAAACTGTGGTCACCAAGAGTTCAAAGCATAACCACGTCCACATAATTTCAACATGTTTCGCCCAGAAGGCTTCATCAGGAAAATGGACGAGGCTTTTCAATTATTCAACAACAATATTCACGATAAAAACAACCTTGGATGTTCAAAAGAGAAAGAGAAAAAAGGTAAATACACAGAAAAAAAAAATACATAAAACATTAACATTTATGTAACTTGAAAGCTCTTTAGCTTGTGCAACCATAACTCCACCAAAACCACCCTCCAGAAACAAAAACAAAAACAGGAACAAAAACCATCCCCCCCCCCATCCCACTCCCCCCCCCAAAAAAAAAAAAAAAACACCCAACAACCCCCATCACACAGGCTCACACCCAACCCTCCCCTAATACTCCCACCCAACACAACCACCGCGTCAACTCCATACCTCTGTAATAGAGTTCTGGGGAAGTCGCAGAATACGAGGCGTCAACTGAGAGAAGAGGGGTGCCCCCAGAAGTGACTTCCCCCTGTGTAGTCCAGATGGATGCCTGATCACCCGTAGGGAGGGATGTATATTCACATGGATGAAAATCATCAAAAGCAAAAAGGATGATTACGGTATCTGTAACAGATATCATAGATAATAAAATTTCACACATATTACGGGTGAAGAGTGTTTTTTTTTCTTTTTTTCTTTCTTCTTGGCTCAGCACTGTCTCCAAAGGGAGTCTTAGTGCTGTTTTGGGCACACAGGAAGTAGTTTTACTTCCTGTCTGTCGTTTCCGGTTCCGGGTCATTAGTCCTTGGACCAGGAACCTCCTCTTTGCGTCCGCTTGGCTCCAGTGCAGTGTGATGACACGCACAGCATTCTGGGGCCATGGAGAGGGATATTTAAACCCCACACATTCAGATGCTTGCTAGCAGTCAGGGAGCTCATGCTAAACATGGACGCCGGCACCAGGTAAAACTAAACATTGACCGTTAATCGGTTCAACACTCTGTGATATGTCTAATTGTAAACTAAAGCACCACTTTTTGGTGCTCTATTTCCTTTTTCCTTTTAAACAAATCTAATTTTTTTTTTTTTTTCATAGGAAGTGACTATTTTTTGTGGCCCACTACTTTAGGGTGCCCCTTCAGCAGCGCCAATAGAAATGTGACGTAGCTTCTTACATAACGATGTGATATCTTTTCAAGGTGAGCAGGTGCTCTTGAAGATTTAAAACTGCAGCGTACATATGTTCCTCGTCGCATTGAAGTTTAATATAGCTACATGCATTTTTTTTTTTTTTATATACTTTTTCAGAAACTGTGGAGCAGCTTTGTCTTCACCTACACAGGAGCTTCTTTACAATTGATATTGTGCCATTCAGTCCTCATGAGCTCCCAATACAAATACTCTTCGGGGGGTTGGTGAGTGGTGTCCACTGTCTAGTTTGTCTTGTGGTCTACCTCTCTCTTCACCCGTAATATGTGTGAAATTTTATTATCTATGATATCTGTTACAGATACCGTAATCATCCTTTTTGCTTTTGATGATTTTCATCCATGTGAATATACATCCCTCCCTATGGGTGATCAGGCATCCATCTGGACTACACAGGGGGGAGTCACTTCTGGGGGCACCCCTCCTCCCCTCTTCTCTCAGTTGACGCCTCGTATCCTGCGACTTCCCCAGAACTCTATTACAGAGGTATGGAGTTGACGCGGTGGTTGTGTTGGGTGGGAGTATTAGGGGAGGGTTGGGTGTGAGCCTGTGTGATGGGGGTTGTTGGGTGTTTTTTTTTTTTTTTTTTTTTTTTGGGGGGGGGGGAGTGGGATGGGGGGAGTGGGATGGGGGGTGGGATGGTTTTTGTTCCTGTTTTTGTTTTTGTTTCTGGAGGGTGGTTTTGGTGGAGTTATGGTTGCACAAGCTAAAGAGCTTTCAAGTTACATAAATGGTTGTTTTTATCGTGAATATTGTTGTTGAATAATTGAAAAGCCTCGTCCATTTTCCTGATGAAGCCTTCTGGGCGAAACATGTTGAAATTATGTGGACGTGGTTATGCTTTGAACTCTTGGTGACCACAGTTTTTTTCATTGTCAATATTAGGTTGAGGATGTATACCTTTGACTGTGAATATAAAACTGTTCTCACGTTTTATCGTATATTTTTTTGTAAAACTGCTTTAATAAATATTTGATATATTTTTAGTAGATAATGTCTTTTCCTATATCAGGGGTACCTTTAAAATCCCATTTTCTACATATTTTTTGGTTTACTACGTCAGGGATGATGGTACATATATAAAAAACGTTTATAAACACTGATCTCTACCCATATAGCCTAGCCGTTAATATGTGTTGAAGCCGAAGCAAGTGTAAATGAGCCCTTAGTGGTGCTTCAAAGTGTCTTCAAAGCCTCCATAGAAGTCTATGCCAAAGCTCACTTGAAGCCCCACTGAAGCCCCACCGAAGTCTCACCGAAGCCCCACGAAGCCTCACCAAAGCCCCACAAAAGGCTCATCGAAGCCCCATCGAAGCTCTACCAAAGCCTCACCGAATCCCCACCGAAGCATCAAGCAAAAGCAAGGTGTAAACAGGACTGTAAGCTAACAATTTTATTTAGTGACAGGAGCTTTGTCTGGTGTTCAAAGAGCTTTAACAAAGCATGTCCGAAGTCATGTTTTGAAGCAAGTGTAAACTAGCCCTAAGTGGAAAAAAAAGGATGTGTATCTAAACCCAAAAGTAATAATGTTATATATTTCAGCATACCAGTTCTTTGATCTGATGGCTCCATTAGTTTTCTTTTTTTTAGGCTTTGTTTCTTTTATTTTTACCTGGTGATCTGGCCAGTAACATACCTTCACTCTTATGGTAGTTGCTTTAACTCCTCCACTGTATTTATGGAGGAGCAGAGTAGCCTCCCTTGGGCAGCAAGCAAGTAGAGGATATAAACACTGAACAGAAAGGGTAGGTTGAAGCACAACGCAATGAGGGATCCATTCAGTTCCTCTTGTAACATCAGCCTAATCATGCAGTTTGTTGTAGACTTGTGTACAATGGAAAATTTTGTTTTGTTTAGTTTTCAATTCGTAAAATACATACATTTCATTCTGTTATATTCGTTATGTTACGTTAATTCGTTTTCGGATAATTTGATATTTCTGTAGAGTGTCGATATTTGTAATACCAAATCAATTTGTTTTGTATGTATATCGATTCAATTTGATATTTATGTATGTATATATATTCGTGATAACGATTCGTAGTTTGGAAAGTCGTTTGTTTATTAAATCCATTAACACACACAATGACAATATCTCTTCTCCTCTGCTCAAATACAACACAACACCCTTTTCACTCAGGGACCAGTTCTTAGGAATGCACTTTGCCAGTAATCCAACCTCTAGCACAAATGTAATCAGCTGATTGGACTGTAAGTGTCGGTTTACACAGGGGCGTCTTCAAAGTCGTCCGACTCTGAAGCCACCCCACACAGCGCCACTTCAGCGTGGCTTGTAAAACGACTTCTGTATAGAAGTCAATGCAAGCTGCTCCAAAGTCGCCCCAAAGTAGTACAGGAACCATTTTCTAAGTCGGAGCAACTTGAGACGCTCTTATTAGAATGGTTCCATTGCAATGCATGGAGCGCGACTTGTCAGGCGGCTAAGTTGCCTGACAGGTCACCCCTGTGTGAACCGGCAAGATTTACTCAGAGTTGACCTTTTATTTCATTAGACCTTTAACGAATGAATGAATCATGTCAAAATCATTCGTTATTTTTGCTATAATTTCTTTTGTATTTGTTGAAATTCGTTATTTTTTTCTTCGGACATTCGGATGCATCCAAATGTCCACAAGATGCAAAATTCTTCTGAATTTCGATCTGTTACGAAACAAATTGCACATGTCTAGTTTGTTGATGCAAGTGAAGTAAGGACAGAAATGTGGAGTTTGAGTGATATCATGGAATGTATCTGCTCCATCTAATGCCCTGTACACACGACCGGTTTTCCCGTCGGAATAAACTCTGAAGGTTTTTCCGACGGAGTTGCGACGGAATTCCGCTCAAGCTGTCTTGCATACACACAGTCACACCAAGTTCCGGCCGTCCATAACATGGTGACGTACAACACGTACGATGGGACTAGAAAACAGAAGTTCAACAGCCAGTAGCCAATAGCTTCTGTCTCGTACATGCTTCAGAGCATGTGTCGTTTTTGGTACGTCGGAACAGCATACAGACAATTGGTTTTCCCGATAGGAATTGGTTCCATCGGAAAAATTTAGAACATGTTCTCTGTCTAGGTCCGTCAGAATTTTCGACGTAAAAAGTCCGATGGGGCATACACACGATCGGAATATACGATGAAAAGCTCCCGTCTGACTTTTTCTGTCGGACATTCTGCTCGTGTGTACACGGCATAAGTTGCAGGTTGCTTAAAGATGAAATTCTCACTATCACCCTTGTTCAGACACTGCATATTAAAAAGTATTAAATGCACCACTTTTAATAAATACATTCCCAATAACCAGGGAAATATTTACCTGTACATTAGAAACTTAAATTTTTTAGCAGTCCTTGGCACTAGCTTCAGATCTTTTAACACAGTTTCCCTGAGTTTCCTGTCAAGTAGCGCACTCACTGTCTAACATTTGATTAGGGACAGCGTACTCTCCTGCAGCTATCCATCAAGTAGCTTTGAGGGAGGATCAGGGAAGTGGTTTCCCATGGAGCTGTGGGTTTATGTTGACGTATGATATTTCCCTCTAGTCTTGGCTGGGGGTGTGCATGCAAAGGTGGCTCCAAAGAACCCTGTAAGGTAAATGAGCCACCCTGCAACTAGAAAGTGGCACAATGCTGAGGGTACCAGCTACAGCAGAAGGAAAAGATGAAACATTATTATTCATTAAGAGATACCATAAGTTGTAAGTCTTCATCTACAGTTGTGTTCATAAGTTTACATATCCTGGCAGAATTTATGGTTTCTTAGCCATTTTTTAGAGAATATGAATGATATTACAAAAACATTTCTTTCACTCATGGTTAGTGTTTGGCTGAAGCCATTTATTATCAATCAACTGTGCTTACTCTTTTTAATTTATAATGACAACAGAAACTATCCAAATGACGCTGATCAAAAGTTTACATACCCTGGTGATTTTGGCCTGATAACATGCACACAAGTTGACACAAAGGTGCTTGTAATTAGTGTGTGTGTATAAAAGGTCAATGAGTTCCTGGACTCCTGACAGGCCCTTGCATCTTTCATCCAGTGCTCCACTGACGTTTCTGGATTCTGGAGTCATGGGGAAAGCAAAAGAATTGTCAAAGGATCTTCGGGAAAAGGAAAACAAGAAAGGGATATAAAAGATAGCCAAGGAATTGAGAATGCCAATCAGCAGTTTTCAAACTCTAATCAAGAAGTGTAAATGAGGGATTCCGTTGAAACCAAACCACGGTCAGGTAGACCAACTAAAATTGTTCGGGATGCAAAGAAGAGAGGAGAGGAGTCAACAAGGCCTATGATGAAAGGTACAATATTCCTACTGTAAAACACAGAGGTGGATCGCTAATGTTTTGGGGATGTGTAAGCTACAAAGGCACAGGAAATTTGGTCACAATTTATGGCAAGAAGAATGCAGTATGTTATCAAAAAATACTGGAGGAACATTTGCATTTATCAGCCAGGAAGCTGCGCATGGGACGTACTTGGACATTCCAACATGACAATGATCCAAAACACAAGGTCAAGTAGACCTGTCATTGGCTACAGCAGAATAAAGTGAAGATTCTGGAGTGGCCATCTCAGTCTCCTGACCTCAATATCATTAAGCCACTCTGGGGAGATCTCAAACGTGCAGTTCATGCAAGAGAGCCCAAGAATTTACAGGAACTGGGGGATTTTTGCCAAGAGGTATGGGCAGCTTTACCATCTGAGAAGATAACGAGCCTCAACCACAAATACAACAAAAGACTTCAAGCTGTCATTGATGTTAAAGGGAGCAATGCACTGTATTAATAACTGGGGTATGTAAACGTTTGATCAGGGTCATTTGGGTAGTTTCTGTTGTGATTATGATTTAAAAAGAGTAAACACAGTTGATTGATAATAAATGGCTTCAGCCAAACACTAACCACGAGTGAAAGAAAAGTTGTGTGTTATCATTCATATTCTCTGAAAAATGGCCAAGAAATCATAAATTCTGCCAGGGTATGTAAACTTATGAGCTGTAAGCAGGTGAAATTAAGTCCAAAAATGTTAAAAAAAATAAGGCTTTATTATCACTTAAAGTTAAATAAAAGCAAAATAATCAAAAACATTTTTATTCACTATGTACTTGAGTATGTATTATTTTGTAGCATTGTGATTACTTGTTTTAATAAAGAGTAATAGTATGCTTGAAAAAAAGCATTTATGTATTTCGCCTTTCTTACAACAGCTGATATAAATGGAGAAACAAATTGTTAGCTCCCATAAATGCTGCCCCATTAATGTATTTTATTCTTTGTTCAAAATAGTTCGGAAAAGCTTTGGCAGCAATCCATGAATAACTGATTGCAACTGATATGTTGGTTAATGTTTTTTCTTTACCCTCCGGATGCCATGTAGTGAAAACTTTCATTCACGTTCAGGAAATCATCATTTTGGTAACACATAGTTATTTTCCATATGGTCTGCCAGTGAATGAGGCCTGTGTTCCAGCCAAATCGAGTCAGTCGGAAGAATTTACATTTTTTACATCCTAATAGCAGATGATTTTTTTTCTATCTAATGGAAGCGAGACATAAATTGTGTCTGCATTTCTTTCTAGAATTATAAACATTAATTACCATTGTGAACTTGGGATGTGAAATAATTTTTCTTTTTATACTGAAACATGGGATATACTACTGTACTTATTTAATAAAATAGTAAAAGAAAAGTGCTATGCCAAAATCCATTACAGCCAATCAGATATTTTTTTTCAATCTACCCTCTGTAATGTTGCTGATTTTTTTCTTTTACTTGATATACTATCTAGTGCTCTTTACGCTGCATGTGCTTGCCAAAATCAGGTCCAAGTAGCTATTTTTACATTTCTGTAGGTACTTTAACAAATATATTCAATTATTGCAAACAGTGGTCTGCTTATACTAGATAGATAAATCAACTCATGACATATTTTTGGGTTACTTAAAGTGAACTTATGCCCAGATCTTGCACACATATTTACATTATCTGAACAAGCCATAAAAGCATTTAAAAAATAATTGCTCTCATTAATCTCTGCATCTATAAGCATTTTTGAAGAAATTCAAGTGGAAGGAAAGACTATATATTAAATCTATTTTAAAATGTTGCCTCCTCATTACTCCCTATTAAACACATTAAATACATTTTAGATTAATTGTACTCCAAATACATTTTTGTACCTCAAGTTTTTCTGTGCGCTTAAGTGACTGCAAAGCTCTACTGTATCTTCTCTTTGTAGAGAGAGGGAACTCCCATCTCCCACTTCAACAATGCCTAGAACAATGGGTGCCAATGAATGATGTCACTGCTCTAGGGGATTCATCCCCATCATTGGCTCTCTGCATTACACAGAGGTTCCAGAGCTCTGTGGTCACGTGACCGCATGGAAAAACTTGAAAAGAATGATATTTACGGTGCGATTTATGCTAAAATGTATGCTATGTATTGAGGAGCAATGGGAAGGCAACAATTTAAAGTAAATGTATTGTTTAGCCTTTCCTTCTATATTCATTTTAGAAGTTCGTAACAAAGGCATTAAAAGCTTAACTCTCGTCCTATTACTTTCTGTGGCACCAGAATCTTAGCAGCCTGCCAGCTCCCTAATGTACACAACTAAACAGTGTTACTAATCTGTCAGAAACTGGCAGAAACGAACTCTAACATTTTTAGGGGGGATAATAAAGCTTCCTGCATTATAATTGCAAAGGAAACTGCGCCTGTGGCGCGTGGCACCTTAACAAAGCAGATAAACCTGTTTTAGGTCTATATGTGCCACCTTGGCCAGTTTCTGTTTTAGAGGGAAATGAAAACTGGGGGGGGGGGGGGGGTTCCGTACATAATTAACAGAGATCATACCTTCTTTGCTAATTAGGCACAGAATCTGCTGTTTATTTCCCCCCCCCCCTCCATGGGCAAATCTTACAAACTTGCAGCTAGTACATTCATTTTGATTACAATATATTTGCACATATCTGCAGCATGATCATACCAAAAACAGCATATTGCACTTCTGGCAAAATACAGATTCCTTCTTTAAAGGTATACCTTAACCATGAGGTTTGGCCTTCCTATAGCTTAAGATGAAATCAGGGCAGACACCCAGTGCACATGGCTGTCCTTCTTGCTAAATTGTTATAGTTTGCTTATGTTCTGCATGACCCTGTATCGGAACCTGCAAAAATACAGACCACTGCATCCCAAGGTACTAGCATTTATCTTTATCTAGGCTCACTGAAACCTACCCACCCACAGCTTTGCATACGTGTAAAAGTTTTGCAGACCAAATTGTGATAGGAGGTTACAATTCTAAACTGGAAATGGCTAAAAAAATTGTCTGTTAAGTAGGTTAGAGTAACTGAACAATTATTCTAATGTCAACAAAGGTGTAAAAATCCATGGATGCCATTAGACGTTCAAGTAACATATGAAGTTTGAGTTAAAGTTATTTTCATTTAAAAAAAGGAGCTGCTGGCAGGTATTAAGTGCAGGCACCAGAAGATCTCAATCCCTTTTGCTATAACCAAATGCTGGATGTTTGGAATAGGCAAAGTTCTCTTAATTACTGGTAGTGACAGAGGTTGCCATCCCACCTCACATCCATTCTTATTGGCCAAGGAGGCAACCCATCAAAGTGATAGACCAGCAGTGAAGTGGGGGTGGAAGGAAGCAAGTAAACTGACACTAACCAGAAGTGTCAGAGCTTTACCCATTTATAATGGCCAGTAGTTAGCTATAGCTGAAGGTCAAGTGCAGGTACCTGCTAGCAACTCCCCATGATTGTATTAAAGTTTTTGTAAACCTCCGAAATGAAATATGAACAAATCAAATCCCTCTGTAGTGTGTACTTGCCTCAATTAAGAGCACTAAGTGTAATTTCTGTCTGATGCTTCTTTCCTTTGCTATCTGCATGAGTCATTTTGGACAAGTTTTACAGACACCAAGAGAAAAATGGTGACAGGGGAAGGACCTCCAGTTGATTGACAGCCTCAGCTCTGTTCCTGTTTGCTGTGTGAAGGAGTGTCTCTTTCATCCAATCAGCTCTCAGAGCTCTCCTCACTAAGCCCTGCTGAGTGTATGTCAGGGCTGGCCCCAGCCCTTCCTTCTCTGAGCTGGCCACTCAGCTCTCGGCTAATTTGTGAGCTCCTATCTCTCCACAGTGACTCACCTGTTGATGATCCTGCTCATTGGTCCTGCCTACTTAAGCCGTCCAGTCCAGCTGATCTCTGCCTTCGTCTTAGTCACACCTCTAGAAATGCTCTCCTTTGTTCCTGTTAAAAACTTGCTTGGCTGACATCCCTTCTGGCTCCAGATCCTACTTGCTGTTCTACTACGCTCATCTCTGGCTCCCTGAGGTTTGGCTTGTCTGATTATCCGTTCCGGTTCCTGAACTCTGGCTATGTTTTGACTACGTTTATCTTTTTTTATTATTATTAAACAAGTATGATTTAACTGTACTTCTGTCTCAGTCTGATTCAAGGTTTATGACAGTGTAACTTCAGCTCACTGCCCCTTTTTCTGACAGCTCAGACAAACTGTATAAATTTTAAACTTTGATTGGATGTAGAAAAGAGAAGACAGTAGATAAATAGGTACAACCTATGTAGAAGGATTTGTTTAATCTCTGTGTATCTCCTAAGGCTAATCACTTCACTGCGTATATGTAAGGGTTTACAACCACTTTAACTAAATTGCTGAACCTAATCAGTCAACTCATTAAAGATCAAAATACTGCTGGTAAAAAAAAAAAAAAATCATAATTTTATCAATCAGTTTCATTTTAGAAATTGCAAACTGTAGTTAAATTACAGTCAACCCCCAAACATACTAGGGGCATCTATAAATTTGAAAACTATGCATTTTCATTTTTTTTCAAATAGAGTGCATTTTTTAAAAAAATATTTGCATAGCTCATATATATAACGCAAGGTAGTAGCAACATGGAAATTGCGTGAATTTTGGTCCATACAACAATTTCTGGATATGTGCTAAAGAGACTTGTGCACACTCAGCTGCAGTAGTCTTTTAATGTCTCTCCTAATAGTCACACATCCATTGTGATTATCAATGTCTTTTTTCTGAGTAACAGCATAGTTTAAGAGCCTCCAAACAGAGTCCTATAGTGAGTCCTGCAACTTTTATTAGAGCCCTGTTGATGAGGAATTTCTTGACCCTGAAACACATTGTCTGCCTTTTATCTTCCTGTTTTGATAGGGTCACCATCAACAAATGATTAAGTACTCTTAACACAACCCTCTGACACTCTCCTTGGTTACTTTGGTTTATTTAGTTTGTGATAAAGCCACCAGGGTTGAGTCACCAAGCCAAACCAACACCTCCTGACCGATGGATATAAGATCAGAGTCCAGCGCCTGACATCTACATCTTGACCAATAAAAGCAAAGAAGTACTGTAATTATGCTTTCCAGACTATCCAGAACAAAAAAAAGGTTTTGCCTGGAGTTGGCCAATAAATGAATGTTGAAAACCCCTGATACAATTAGCTAATTTGATGAAACTGGATTTAAGAAAGCAGTACTTAAAGCGGGGGTCCACCTATCTATCGTTTTTTTTTTTTTGAGTTAATTCACAAACTTTTCTTCTCAGCATAACATACTCACATATTGTGTGTAATATGTCCACCTGTGTCAGATTTCGTTGGAAAGAATAACTTATATTATTCACTGCAGGCGGTTTCCATCTTCATTGTGGGCATTTGAAGCCCACAAGCATTTATTTCCTGGATGTGGTGAATGCTGTGCTCCCAGCATTCACCGCTCGTTACCGCACATGCTCAGTGGCATCCTGGGAAGCCTGAGACTAGCTCCCAGGAGTCTGGGAGAGGCTAGAAACACGCCTACTCCCACGGGAGGAGAACCAGGAAGTGCAAAGAAGAATAGAAAAATAAAAGGTAATTACGGCGATTTAAATTTTTTTAAACGGCATGTCAGCATCTAGGCAAGGAAGAGAATACATACAGATATTGTTCAAAATTTGGGTGGAACCCCGCTTTAATTCAAGGATTTATACTTTAAAGGTTCTGTATGTAGCAGGTAATTTTAGGAGCACTACCATAGTTATTCAATTTCACCCTTTAGTTATTATAGGTATGAAAGAACAGCAATAATCCACCATGATAGAGAGCACCATTATGCTTTTCTGAAATTACTTGCACTTTTCTTTCATGTTGACTCTATTTCCATGCTTAATTGTGCCTCTTTTATTTAAACACCCAAACAGTCCATAGCCATTAGCTTTGTTTTCTTTATCAATAGCCAGGCAGCATTTGAAGCCAAGGAAATGAAGCTTACTATCTGTCATCTGCACAAGAGAGAGGGGAACCGGGCCAGAATTATCAATGCACTTGAAATGGGATTGTCATTAATACCTTTTGTAAGGCAGCTACGCTATTCAGAGGCAGCCAACCCTGTCTGTGGATAAAAACAGGCACCTGATTAAACTGGAACGAAGGTTAATTATATTAAGCGAGCAATGCTGTTGGTATGTTGGTGAAGCTGGCCAATATCAGGTAGCATTTAAGTCTACATATTTTATTTGAAATAATCTTGCTCTCTCACGTCTAACAGTTGTCTTGCTGCAGTTTTGTAGTTATCGTGGCTTATACAGATTATGCAGCTCTGGTTTCAGTTTTGAGTTTAGCTACAGCTGGGCCTTGTTGTATATGAGATAAGACTAACTATTCAACCTAGTGTGTCTGGCATTCACACACAGGCTTGCTAGGAAATAATGGCATTTACCCAAATATTTGCATATACTGTATATCAATGTATATTTGCATATATATCAAATGTATCTTTTTTTTCTGTTAGTATTTGCAGGGATGGTGGTGGGGCGGTTAAGGGGGACTTGGCAACTGCCCAGAATCTTTATACTTTACAGGGGTACCGTCATATTAGTACAAAATAATAGTATGTGGCAGGTGCTGGAATGCTCTGTATTCTATCACCTAGAAATGGGTGCACTAATAGTGCTCCACAGGCTCAGGGGAAAATGGAGGTAGAGGAAGTGGGTGGGGCTTCATGTTAGGGGGGGGATCCTGGAAAAATGAGGGCTTGTTCTGCATATTCTGAGTTTATTCAGGTAATTTATGTGGCGTGTTGAGTGTATTGGGGTGAAAGGTGGGGTGTGGAAAGTTTATTGGGGTGAATGATGAAGGTGTGCTGGGGGTGATTGGTGGGGGTTTGTTAAGTGTACTGGGGTGAATGGTAGGGTGTACTGACATGCCTATAAAATCTCCTAATATGTTCAGGTGTGAACCAGTGAACCAGTTTATCCCCCGGTCTTGTGGTCACCCTCAGTGCTCAAGCCAATAGCTTTTTCTCATTGCAGAGCTAAACATGGAGCATCTTCTGTTACTGTTTGGTAGCCAGACAGTTGCTAGCCTGGAAATAAAGGGATTTTCTTATTGGTTCCCTGCGTTTCAAGAGAGGTATTAAGGTTGCACAACTGCACAGGAAACAAATTGGAATGTGTCCCTGCCGTCAGTTCCAAGAGGCAACAGAGACAGAAAACATTCCCTGATCAGTTGTGTGTAGGCAAAGGTGGAGTATAACTAGATTGTTATGGTCTACCACAAAAGTAAAAAATATTCCCAATCAGATACTGTAATAAATTAAATATTGGTCTAGAAGGTCCCTTTTCTTTAACAATAGTATTTTTTATCTAGTAATAATAATAAACCTGATGCTGATGCAGTCACCCACTTGGATGCTGTACCAGCATTATGCTCATCAGAATCCTACACTAGAGAGAAGGTACCATCACACTGCCCAATTTATTATAGTATTTGGTGGTAGTGGTGGCGGGGAAAATTTTTAACTAGCTGCCAAAGGGGTAGGGTGAGACTGAGAGGTTGCAGCAAAGTGTAGGAAGGTGTAGGGAAGTGCCTCAGAGAGGTGTAAAGGGGTTCAGGGAAGGGGGTATATTAGGCAGCTTTAGGACAACTGCACTGATTTAAAAATTGTGGAAGATTACCAAGAAAAAAAATATATACTGGCCAATGAAAACCATAGAATAGACAAGGAAATTAATATAGAAATTCCTAGTTTAGAAAAAAAATCTAGTTCTCTTCAGTTCATATGCCACAAGTTCTTCATCCCCCATATCAGCAGCACATACTAGTATACTAGTGGCAGGAAGAGTGATGAGGACATGCCTGGTCGCCAATGCTAACCACATGGCAATGCAATTGTTTGTTATACCAGTATTTTTTGATGAAAGAACCGGATGGTTCTGAAATTGCTTGTACTAAATAAACAAGCACTAAGCAGGCCATAGATGGTGCGATTTTCTTTCCTGCAAACATGGGTTTCATGGGTCTTAGGCGCCTTTCACACGGACGGCTATTCTGCCGCAGTTAAAAGCATGATTTTTTTCCTGTGGAATTGAAGACTCCAGGCACTGCGATCAGCTGCATTTGCACAGTGCGATTAGCTGCGGTTGCGTTTAGCTGCGGCTTGCCATTTCCATGGCAACCCGACAGGCTGCCGACTCGCACTGTTTGGTATGAATCTTGAGGGGGAACTCCACGATAAATTTTCAATAAAAAAATGGCTTGGGTTCCCCCCAGGGGCATACCAGGCCCTTCGGTTTGGTATGGATTTTAAGAGGAACCCCTACCCCGAAAAAAAATGGCGTGCGGTTCCCCCCAAAATCCATACCAGACTCTTATCCGAGCACGCAGCGCCCCCCCTCCTGAACCATACCAGGCCGCATGCCCTCAACATGGGGGGGTGGGTGCTTTGGGGGAGGGGGGCACCCTGCCCCCCCACCCCAAAGCACCTTGTCCCCATGTTGATGAGGACAAGGGCCTCTTCCCAACAACCCTGGGCGTTGATTGTCGGAGTCTGCGGGCGGAGAGCTTATCGGAATCCGGGAGCCCCCTTTAATAAGGGGGCCCCCAGATCCCAGCCCCCCACCCTATGTGAATGAGTATGGGGTACATGGTACCCCTACCCATTCACCTAGTGAAAAAGTGTCAATAAAAAAAACACTACACAGGTTTTTAAAGTAATTTATTACTTTATTCCGAAGCCGGAAGAAGACCCCCGAAGCCGGAAGAAGACTCCCGAAGTCGGAAGAGGACAGCTGAAGCTGGAAGAAGACCCCCGGAGCTGTCTAATAAATTACTTTAAAAACCTGTGTAGTGTTTTTTTTATTGACACTTTTTCACTAGGTGAATGGGTAGGGGTACCGTGTATTCGGCCAACGGCCAGAGTTGTCGGGAAGAGGCCCTTGTCCTCATCAACATGGGGACAAGGTGCTTTGGGGTGGGGGGGGCCGCAGGGCGCCCCCCTCCCCCAAAGCACCCACCCCCCATGTTGAGGGCATGCGGCCTGGTACGGCTCAGGAGGGGGGGTGCTCGCTCGTCCCCACCCCCTTTCCTGACCGACCGGGCTGCGTGCTCAGATAAGGGTCTGGTATGGATCTTGGGGGGGACCCCATGCCATTTTTTCGGCATAGAGGTTCCTCTTAAAATCCATACCAGACCGAAGGGCCTGGTATGCCCCTTGGGGGGAACCCACGCCATTTTTTTATTTAAAATTTGGCATGGAGTTCCCCCTCAAGATTCATACCAAACAGTGCTGGGCATTGGCGGGGATCCGAGTCGGATCCCCGTGCTTGTCGCTCATTGGGAAAGGAAAAATCATTTTTCCTTTCCCGATGAGCAGCTCCGCGCTGTTATCCGCAGCTGACACAGTGCACTGCGATTACCTGCGGTTATGTGCGGATAGCTGCGCTAAATCGCTCCTGGACGCAGTCAATTCTATTTTTTCTATCCGCACAGAACCGCATGTATCTAATTCGCAGCTAAACGCAGTGTGTGAATGGGGCCATAGGAAAGCATTGTGTGCTTTTAGCTGCGGTACAAAATTAGAAAATCCGCAGCTAAAAGCACCATTCTATCCGTCTGTGTGAAAGGGGCCTTACTTGCAGTGCTATCAGAGTGAAGTAAACATTCTTAAAGATAAAAATTTTAAAAGATAATTGTTCATTGATTGATTACCAAGAAATTCTTAATGCTGTTGTCATTTTTTTTATATGCATTCCATATATGGGTGCCGTGACTGTGTAAAACTACAATATTCTTTTAAAATTAATTTCTGTCGAAAAAAAAAAGCAAGTTATTAGTACAATCTTCATTTTCCAATATGACAAAAGTCTCACCAAAAGGTTAAAAACAGTCTACTGCTTTGGCATGATATCCCAGCTATCGGTTGTTGCATATATATATATATATATATATATATATATATATATATATATATATATATATAGTCATATTAGATAGATAGATAGATAGATAGATAGATAGATAGATAGATAGATAGATAGATAGATAGATAGATGTTTATTTATGTATATATATATATATATATATATATATATGTGTGTGTGTGTGTGTGTGTGTGTGTGTGTGTGTGTGTGTGTGTGTATAGTTAAACTTACTTGTAATTTAGTCTGAACACACCTGTTAAAGTCAGGCTTTCATACTGAAAGATCTTTCTCAGACTGTGTTTGAAGAGCAAGCAAAATAAATGTTTACCTTTCTGAAATATTCCTTTGTTAGTTTTCTTTTTGGACAAAACATAACATAGGCTGTATTGTTACATAAAGCTAGCACAAAGCCAACTACATAAATAGCGCTTGCGTAAAAATGTTTTCTTTACTGGAAGAACATGGCATTGCTTAGTTACATAAAGTAACACATTTGGGGCAATACTTTAGGGTGGTATTTAGGTAGCCTTATTTATATGATTTTTTTTGTGATTATATAAGCAGATAGCAGATTTGGTGCTCCTATACTGGGTGGGGTTTGGAATTGATTGCATCAGGAAAGTGGAAGTACTCTGTCCTAAGTAGAAAGGGCTTGGGACTTGTCTAGAGGGTTACAAAGCAGACAATGTCAGTGAGAGATAGTGTTGGAAGTAAGTTGGCAACAGTTAGCATTATGATTGGAGAAAGTGTTAGAAAGCCTGCTTTAGCTTACTGACATGATTGGCAAGTAGTGTTTTATAAGAAATGTAGTCCTAGAGTAGGAATCTCCAAACATTTTAGCATGAGAGCCACACTGTATATTTTACAAATATTCACAGGCTGAAAAAAATAGGAATTTTGACATATCTGTAAATTCTATATCTTGCAGTTTAGTACAGAGCACAGGACTTATTCATAGACCATGGGTTATATGCTGCTAATATCAGATGTTTGGACACTGGCAAAATGAGGCTCCAGTTTTTTTTAGGAAGCAATAAAAAGTGATCAAGATACAGATACAGAGAGATCCAGATACAGAGAGGAGGGGCCTGTGTCCTGTACTGTACTCCACTATGGGACATTTTTCAGATAAGTCAAAATTCCAATTATCTTAACAGGATACAGGGCTGGTGTTCATAGATGGGATGTAGTCAAGCAATAAAACTGAAGAGTAGGCAACAACATAACAACTTAGAACTGCCAACAGACCCACAACAAACACAAGAGTTTAAGGAACACAAACAAATACTCAGATAACATATTCAATCACCTTGCATCAACAGAGGCCTGAATGTCCACCTAGTAGAATTTGGAAAAGGTGTGAATAGAGGACCAAGTGGTGGCCTTACAAATCTGGGATACAGATGCTTGATACTGAAAAGCCCAGAAGATACCAACAGCTCTGATGTAAAAGGGGGGAACCTTTTCTTTAAGGGTGTAGGTCCTGGAAAGAAATTGACTGATTCCCCTGGCAATGGTGGAGCATCCTTTACGAGGGCCCACAGGTAAGACTCAGAAGGACTCAGTCTTCTGAATAGAGACTAACTTTCAGGCCGGTTCTGACAGCCCTGAGCACATCGTAGCAATGTTGGCCAATTTTCTTGTCATGTTTTCTGGCAGGACAGAGAATAGGAAGGACAATGTCATCACTGAGGTGAAAGGGGATGACCCCCTTAGGCAAAAAGGTATCTTTTGTTTTCAAAACTACCTTGTCTTTGTGCAAAGCAAGAAAAGGAGCTTTACAAGATTAAAATAAAGTGGAAATGTGTCAAAGATGCCCCTATCCTTTAGTACTTGGGTTTCAAGAACAATGCAGTTAAAGCCAGTGATTGAGAAGAAGGATGGAGCAGGGGGCCTTGGGCCAGTAACTCTGGTCTGTTTAGAGGAGGCCAAGGCTTGTTCAGCAGAAGTCTGTGTACCACAAACTTCTGGGCCAATTTGGTGAGATGAGAATCACCAGAACCATGTCCTCCTCTATCTTGCACAGCAACCCAGACAGGGTTTTTATTGGAGGAAAGACATAAATCAGCTGGAATAGATTTTAATGAATTACCAGAGTTTCTTTTGTGAAGGCTAGAGGATCCCTGGTCTTGGCTACGATATTGTTCAGCTGATTGTTGAACCTGGAGGCCCGGATGCCCACATTTGGTTTTCTTCAGGATAATAACATCATTAAGGTGGAAGGGGATGACCCCATTAGGCAAAAATGAAGCTTTTGTTTTCAAAACAACCTTGTTCTTATGCAAAGCAAAAAAAGGAGTTTTACAAGATTGATCTGCTAACTCAGAAATATGCCAGACAATTTGGCGACCAAGAAAGCAAAGAAATCAACCATAAAGGCAAGGGGGAGGGAGTCTTGGCTACGATATTGTTCAGCTGGTTGTTGAATCTGGAGGCCTGGATGCCCACATCTGGTTTTCTTCAGGTTTGACAGAGATTTTGATATATCTCTGGGTGCAGAGACCACTCCCCTGGATCTAAACATTGATGACCGCCAATTGTTCACTTCCTGAATGTGGGCAGACCAGAGAGCTGGAATGTAAGTTTCTGCCCATGAGAATATTAGATTAATTTCTTTCAGGGCTGCATGTTGCCCCTTTGATGGTGCCACTGTGGTTGCATTGTTCAATTTGCACTCTAGCTGGGTGTCCTTGTTGAAGGGAGATCCAGTGGTTGTAGAGACAGCCTGATGGCTCTCAGTTCCAAAATAATGATGGGTAGTTGTGACTCCTGTGGCCTGAACAGCTCGGGAAGCTGTAAACTCTGCCCCAGTCTGTAAGACTCACCTTTGTCGGTACCATGTTCCAAGGAATGTTTTCCCCAATTCCAGGGCAGAATTGAAGATCCACCATGTCAGGGAGATCTTCGCCTGACTGAACAGAAGCATTGGGCGATCCAAGGATTGATTTGCTAGTTCAATATGTTGGGGATGTTGGATTAAAGGGACCCGGAGTAAAACTGGGCAAAGGAAACTGCCTCAAAGGAGTCCAACATGAGGCCCAGGACTCTCACGCAGAACATCTGTATACCTTAGAGAGGCAATCTTCTCCTGAAGGAGGAAGATCCTGGTGTGGGTTGTGTTCAAGATTAAAGCCAGGTACTCCAGATGATGAGAAAGCTGAGGGGTGGACTTTGTAAATTTGATTATCTAGCCAAAGGTTTGAAGAAACTGCATGGTTAAAGCAGATAAAACTCCTGGTTGTGGAGTTCATCAGGAAGAGCCAGAAGAGGGTAAGCACATTTTGAACACTTGAGATGCAGAGGAGAGCCCAAATAGTGGTCTGTTTTGGCTGTGGAGAATTAGGTGCTGTTAGGCAAACACTAGTGTGAACTGCATCAATTAGTAAGTCCAGAGTGGAAAGCATTTGACGTGAAGCCATAGTTTGTACCTCATAAGTGACAGGGAAGGAAAATTCTTTGCTACCGCTACTACAGAATCAATGTTCCCAATATTGTCCTCCAAATCTTCAATTAAAAGCAGTTCCACATCAGATTCGGAGAAAAATGAGGAGTGTTTTTGGCCTCTAGAAACCAAAGGTTCTAGACGTGCCAAAATGTTTCCCAAAGAATATGGGAATAGTGGCAGAAAATCTGCTTTTGTCAGACAAGTCTCATGGTGTGTACCTAAAAGGGAGCCAGGGTCAGATGACATTGCACTAGGGCAAGGGAACAGCTATCATCCTGAGCGGTGTTCTGTGTTTCCCGTAGGCCGTCTGAGGAACGCATGCTATTAGGTCCGTTTGTTCCAGCTCTCTATGATCTGAAATTAATAGTAAAGGGCTCCCCAGTGAGGTACTCAAGGTTCAGGAGAGTGGAATAGATGGGGTTAGCATGTCTGGAGAAAGCTATAACACTGGTGCTTAACATGTCTCCATAAACCATGGCAATGCAACAATGTACTGCATGTGTTCTTGGTGGAAGAAGTGGATGGAAACACTCATGTGGAAGGTGTGATGCAGTTACCTCATCCTTCTGAGACCAGATGGGAGACATAATGGTAGGTTATGCCACAATAAAGTGAATAATACTCAATCCTCTGTCCACTAAACTACATGATGTGCTATAACCTGCGGATGTTTTTAAAGCCAGGAACCAGAGTACAGGGAAACCCTGTCTTACCTTAGACACAATGCCATAATAAGGTCCAGGCTTTGTCCATCATGCTGGGCATACCCCCTAAGGGGTTTCCAGGGTCTAGGAAACACAGAAAAGGAACCATAGCACTGGATCTGTATAGCAATCTGCAACTAACTTCATGCTTTGCACTTCATGCCATGTTAAGTGCCTAACCCAGGATCTAGTGCCAAAATCAAACATTAAAGGCTGGCCATACAAAGTGGGGAACGGTTACAAACCCAATATACACATCAAGGATGCCTCTTCCAAATAGGCAATAAGCAGTCAGATGTTGGCAAAAGAGTCAGACAAAAAAAACCTATAACTGTACTACTTCAGAGGAGAAAAGGCCTATCACCTAACCGGAGACTCATTGAGTAGGTGAAGTTGTATGGGTACATTCTAGGGGTGGCCCTGGCAAAAGTTTTTGCCAGTGTCCAAACACCTGAAGGTAGCATCATATAATCCATGAGCTATGACTACCAGTCCTGTGGCCTGTACTGCACTGGAGTTTTTGTTTTTGTTTTTTTGTAAACAGCATGATATGATTCAGAACACAGAAAGAACTTCAATAGAATAAAGAAAAACAATCCAAATAAATGTGAGCTATTATGAAAGGTTGAGTCTATTCCTTTCTCATCAGTGGTCTTTTACTTTAGGATGCCCAACATGTGCTGGAGACTGGGGGTGGGGGAAAGCAGCATCCTGTTTATCTGAATCCTGTGCACAAAGTCTGAAGACTACTGTGAGCCAAAAAAAAGGAGGCTGGATGTGGCCCCTATGTCATAGCTTGGAGACAACTGTCCCATGGGACCCGGGAATGATGTTTCTCAAACTCACTGAAGTTGGCATGGTGTGCCATTGTTCTTCCCTTCTGTCTAATCAGGTCCAAACCTAAGTGAGCCCCATGAGAAACTGGATTTAGCTATAGTTCTTACTGTTTCCTCTAATGCATTACTGTATTCCAATATGTATTTGGTATACCATTCCAATTTGTATTCAATCATATGCCATTGCAGGGTTGTTTTAATGTTCCTAATGGGTACATGACAGTATTGTGCAAACCGTATCACAGATCTGAAATTAATCTGTAGTGTCTTGTGCTGTCTATGGTAAGGCTTCCTGAACCTCTAGGAGCTTGTGAAGAAACTCTGCGGCAATCAGCTAAACAATGAAAGCCCCTAGTAAGACTTACTATGTTCTACAGAAGGTTGGTCTGGTTCATGGTACAACACCCAGTCAGAAAGGTATCTCATCCCAAATGGTAATGAAGCAAAAAGGAAGGGTTGAGGGGATTTTTGCAGTGCCAAACAGAATAATAGAGGAAGATAATAACTTAAAAATATACAAAATACATTTTATTATTAAAAAAATTGTTTTCAAAGATTTTTTACAAAAAAAAGAAGAGTAGTTCACAGTAATAACAATGATATAGTGGTCATATTGGTAGGTAGGTTCAAGACAAAAATGAAAACATTGCACACTAGCCCAACATGTTTCGCTGATTGCTTCTTCAGGGGATGTGAAATTCAGAGAAAGATTGGCATAAGGAACTAAACAAATATAGAAACAAAGCGTTATTGTGGCAAAAACTGTTATTATAGCATTGAATATCATGAAACAAAACTTATAAGTGAGCAAGATCTATATTATAGACAACACAAACAAAAACACTCACCTTACAAAAATTACCACCAAAGACAAACGACAGCCGGGTTCAAACAATCCCTCAAAGACCCCCTAATGACCCCCTAAAGACCCCCTAAATATATTCTACATTATATTTCCACCAATGGTTTAGAAGATGATTTGGCCCAAATCAACCATGATACCCACCAAAAACCCAGTTAAAGTTGCATCCACAGTGCTGTCAAGAAACAATTATCCTGACATTTATATAAGAAAAAACTCAAGCGCTGACGTGGTTATAATTTATCCTGACATTTATTCATCTTTTGAATCTCTGGAATGAAAAAGAAGTGTGCCTTTATACCATTTCCTCCTTTAATACATCCAGACAAATCAGGAAAGCTTTCAGATATATTTTATCCTTAATCCATGCTGTAATCATCAAGGGTTTTGCTTGATCACACTTCCTTCCTATTTTGTCTGCACACAAAGGGCTCTCTGTACACAATTACTGTATATTAAAGAAGACATCCATTTGGATCAGTATACTTCATAATCTACAGTCTACACCAGTGTTTCTCAACTCCAGTCCTCAAGGCGCCCCAACAGGTCATGTTTTCAGGATTTCCATTATTTTGCACAGGTGATTCGATCATCTTCACAGCCTTAGTAATTACCACAGCTGTTTCGTCTAAGGGAAATCCTGAAAACCTGACCTGTTGGGGCGCCTTGAGGACTGGAGTTGAGAAACACTGGTCTACACCATGACAAACTCTCAAGGACGAGAGATTTCCTGTGTGTTTCCCCTCTCCTTTACATTAATTTCCTTTAATATATGCTTTCAGACACTTCATTGGAAGCATATGTTAACTGGAAATGATTAATGGTGCTGATAGAGTCAAAATCCACGGGTGCAAGGAGAAATGCAACTTGTTTTGTGTATAATGTTTGAAGACATGTATAGTGTAGAAATATGGCACCAGGCATTAATCCATTAACAGCACCCATGGTTAAACTGTAGCTAAAGCCAAAACTTTTTAATGGTGTAGGGAAGGATTAGAACCTCTTTCATATTTTGTCTGTGTTCCACCTTCTTGATCATCTATAAAGTGATGGAAAATCCAAGATGTTATCATTGTCACATAACTGTAGTACAGTGGAGAGGGGATTTTCAATAACTTTGGAAAAAAATCCTTACTAGTTTGTCTGAAGTTAGCTGTTGAGATGTTTTGTATCATACTGACTGTGCAGATGCTGAATACATTTGTCAAAATTGCTACTGAAAATATTACATATCAGGTCATTTATGTGGGTTTTTTTTATACAAATTATTAAAACATCTCCTCTTGTACTTGTAAGCAAACCCACCATCCAGGGGCGTAACTAGAAATAGCAGGGCCCCATAGCAAAATGTTGTATGGGGCCCCCCCGCAAACAGCCCCCCCCCCCCACAGCTGCCCTAGTGTCAATGCAGCGTGACTTGTGCCCAATACAGCGTGACCTGTGCCCAATACAGCCTGGTCTGCCTGTGCCCCATACAGCCCCACCTATACAGAGGAAGAGGCAAGCCACCCGGATCAGCAGAGAGCGGGATTGCCCGCTGTAATAGCTTTCATTTGAATTTCCCGTCTTCCCAGGGCTCATCGTCACATAGCCCCACCTCTTGGCCCGACACCTTTGATGACGTCACATGTCCCGCATTGGATCGGCGTTCTGTCTATCAAAGGCACTGGGCCAAAAGGTGGAGCAATGTGACGTGAGCCCCGGGAACCCTGGAAGTTCTACTGAAAGCTATTACATCGGGCAATTCAGCTCTCTGCTGATACTGACAGCTCGCCTCTTCCTTTCCTCTCTCTTCCCCTGGCTGGGAGACTGTGCCGGCGGTGCTCTTATCCTCACTGGGCCCCACTCGGCTGCGGGCCCCATATCGCCCGCATGGGTCGCTATGGTGGTAGTTACGCCCCTGCCACCATCTGTAAAAAAAAATATTTACCCAGACTCAACCTATAGGGCATCATGTATAGCAAAAAAACTCACCTTGCCTGAGAGTTGTTTTGGACATATCTACAATAATTGTTCTATAAAGCTCCCTGCATTATTGTCTAGGTATATATTATGATATCATTTAATGTATAAGTACTTTTTCTTTGTATGTACAGTTATCTACTTTTAATAATGTTTGCAGAAAAGTTCGGACTTAGGGCATGTACTGCATAAATTGAGTAAGCTATTTGCATAAAAGGACAAGACAGCTGGTGTTCCCACTGAGGAGAAAATTATCTGCTGAGGGGGTAGAACATTCAATTCAACAGTGTTTCTAGTGTGTAGTGTCCTTGTAAAGTAGCAAAAATTACTCTGAAAAGGTCATTCTGAAATATAAAACTTGACAAATTATTGGCTGCAACACATAAAGCAAATACAGCTTATTTTAGTATTATTAAGCTCACATTTAATCACATTTAGGCTAGGTTCACACTGCTGCGAATTCTATTGCGAATTTGAGCCGTTGCGATCGCTCAAATTCGCAAGTCATTTAAATTACATAGATTAACATTAGTGCCGTTCACATCGACGCGTTGCGAATATAACCTGCGTGAAAAAAAGGTCCTGTGCGAGTTTACTGCGTTGCGTTGCGAATTTAGTCTCCATAGACATCAATGTAAATCGTTCTTGAATCGCATTGATTGGTTCACATATGTGCGAATTCCACCACACTACTCTCCACAAAAACCAGGAAGTACACAGGAAGTTAAGACCCTTTTTTTTTTTACATTATGATTCCATTGGCTAGACTATCAATCGCAGCTATATCCAACTCCTGAAATTCGCGGTAAAATCGCGGTAAATTCGCGGTAAAATCGCGGTAAATTCGCGGTAAAATCGCGGTAAATTCGCACTGCAGCAGTGTGAACCTAGCCTTAAAGAAAAATAACGTGTGACCTCTATTTTAATTTAGAACATTTGTAGAATAGGAGTAAACCGAGAAAAATACCCAAGTGCTTTAGAAGACTGTTAACCACTCCAGCTAATTTCAGCCTCAGCGAGTAACAGTTATTAGACTCACAGGCATTGTCAAATGAGAGCAGGGATCTTTGGCCAAATGTTCTAAGTGGCAAAAGTTGATTGACAGAGTTTTTCATGTTACCACTACTGTCACTCCGAAGTAGGGATAATAACAATGTTCAGTGAGTAACAATGAACGTTTGGCCAATATGAACATTCATGTTGAAGACTACGACTGTTAAAGGATGCATTATGCAGTAGCCATCCTATGTTTATAGGCAGGTCCAGACTAAAAATCTGTTAACTGTTCTGATATCTGAGGTATTTTTTACTGTTTTTGTCCTGCTAGGAAGATTTCTCTTTATTTTCTGTCTTGGGGATTCAACGGGAAATGAGAGAAAATCTACCCAAAGTGAGAGGAATTCTCATCTTAACCACTTGACCTCCGGAAGGCCATGTTTTGCGATACGGCACTGAGTTACTTTAACTGACAATTGCGCAGTTATGCAATGCTTTACCCAAATAATATTTATGTCCTTTTTTTCCATGAATAGAGCTTTCTTTTGATGGTATTTGATCATGCGTTTTTTTTTTATTTTTTGCGCTATAAACGAAAAAAGGCCGTCAATTTTGAAAAAAATAAATCTATATTTCTTACTTTCTGCTATAAAACATATCCAATAAAAAAATGCAAAAAATATAATTTCTTCATAAATTTTGGCCCATATGATTTCTGCTACATATTTTTTTTAAAAATTCCCATAAAGCGTATACTGATTGGTTTGTGCAAAAGTTATAGCTTCTACAAACTATGGGTTATTTTTATTTATTTATTTTTACTAGTAATGGCTGCGATCAGTGACTTATACTGCGATATTGCGGCAGACATTCAGACACTAGCTGACACTTTTGACACTTTTTGGGGACCAGTGACACCAATACAGTGATCAGTGCTAAAAAAATATGCACTGTCACTGTACTAATGATACTGGCTGGGAAGGGGTTAATATCAGGGGCTATCAAAGGGTTAACTGTGTGCCTAATCAGTGTTTTACTACACTGTGGGAGGTGCTTTTACTAGGGGAAGACATGGATCCTAGTTCCTGCTTTGCAGAAACACAGGATCCATGCTTTCTCTCCTGTCAGAACAGCAATCTTAACCTTAAAGCGGAGTTCCACCTGGGTAAAAAAAAAGTCAGCAGCTACAAATACTGCAGCTCCTGACTTTTAATATATGGACACTTACCTGTCTAGGGAGCCCACAATGTCGGCACCCGAAGCCGACCCGTCCCTCTGCTCCGGGTGCAGGCACAGTTTCCTACTGTGCATTGTCCCTGCTGTCTTCTGAGACCTTTATGTCTTCCAGAAGGCAGCGGGGGGGAGGAGGACCGGACATTGTGTAGTTCGCCGCACAATGATGCGGCGATCTTTCCCTGGAAGTGGGAACAGATACCTGGATTTGACAGGTATCCGCTCCCCCTTCCCCCTGAAAGGTACCAAATGTGGAATCCGATCCATGGAAGTTTTTTTTCTGGGTGGAACTCTGGGTTAAACAATTATCACTGGATCATTTGTTCCTACTGTATGATTAACCCTCACCTCTTGCTCTGGTGATAACTCCAAAATTCTGGATTTCCCTTTACTTTCTGTCTCGGTGATAACGGTTACCTGGAAAAAAGCTGTGTGAATCTCACTGGGATACGGACAGCAATAAAAACTTGCCAAAGGGGCTAACCCTCCCCCTCTCTATTCAAAAAATAACAAGTTGCCTTTATATTTAATAGAATCAGAATTTTGCTTTTTTTAAAAAAATAAATTAATTTAGCAAAAAAAAAAAATAAACACCTCATTGGGAATGATTTACTAAAACTGGTGCACACAGAACCTGGTGCAGCTGTGAATAGTAACCAATCAGCTTCTAGGTTTTATTGTTAAAATTTAATTGAACAAGCTGAAGTTAGATGCTGATTGGTTACTATGCACAGCTGCACCAGATTCTGTGTGCTCCAGTTTTCTGCAGTCTGATTTTTTAAACATCACTCCTAATAAGTACATATCTATAAGCAATAATGCCAGACATTGGCAAACTATACTGTACTATACTGTATATCCAACAAAGAAAAAGACAGTGGGGGTTATTTACTAAAGGAAAATCCACTTTGCACTAAAAGTGCACTTGGAATTAAGGTCGCTGTAGATCTGAGGGGGACATGCAAGGAAAATAAAAAACAGCATTTTAGCTTGCACATGATTGGATGATAAAATCAGCAGAGCTTCCCACTCATTTCAGATCTACCCCTTAGATTTAGAGCGACTGCACTCTCAAGTGCACTTGCAGTGCAAAGTGGATTTGCCTTTCGTAAATAACCCCCAGTGTCTCCAAGTGTATGTGTTGGTGCACTGCAGCCTTCTCGACCATCACTTATTTCTAGGCATAATGATAGACTATGAAACTAAATAGTGATAGCCATCACCAATCTACTTCTGCCCATAACCAGATGCTAAATATACCCCCAGAAGGCTGATTAGAGCTACCCTAGGAGACAAATCCATATGTCAAAAGGGATAAAAAGAAAACAAATTGAAGGTTATATGTGTATATTCTCTCAAAGAAATCAAATATGAGTATTCTATGTTATACTGTGGATGGGCTAGCAGGAGGTGCTATAAGGAGTTGTATCCAGTGCTAATCTTTTATATGTGGGGTTTTTTAACTTTATGTTGGTTGTGTATTAAAGGAGAAGTATGGCCAAAGCTATTTTAGCTATACTTCTCCTGGGGATCATAGGAGTCAGCTCGTTCTACACTCCTGTGACCCCCTTTCAGCCGTTCAAGGCTTTAGTTCGATCTTGGCTTTACAGTCGGGATCCACCCAGATACCTGGACCAGCAGCTGGCTCAGCCTCTCAGGGAGCTGCTGTCAGCGTGAGGAGTAAAAAAAACGATTACCGAGCTTTTGTTTACATCATGTGATCAGCTGTCATTGGCTGACAGCTGATCACATGGTAAGGGGCCGTGACCGGCCCCTTACTCGGATCGGGGATCACCCGAGTCTCAGTGACTTGGTGCTCAGTACCATTTATTGCTTGCTTTGCGCACAGCAGCAAATCCCTTACAACAGTAGTTAGGGTAGCAGCCTGCAGACACAATGTACTCTAAGGCTCCTTATGAGCTCATGAGGGCTTTCTTGGTAAAGGTAAGGTTGTCTATTGCGGGGGGAGGGGGTTTGAGGCGACGACAGGGTATAGGCCTTTTTGCTCCTACACTCTGAACTACCTGACATCTAGGAGCAGCCTGGTACTCCCAATGCTCCTAGAGATAGCCAACAAATAAATTATGGTTTTTATGGCCTGTTTGTGTCTTTGTTAGGCAGCTAGCTCAAAAAAGAGGTCTACCACGACAACCCTTGTATCTCTATCATGGCACACTTTGAAATATTATCTAAAATTATACATATACTGTACATCAGCCCTTTTAAAATCAAGACATAAAACAGTGCAGTGCATTTTATTGATTGATATATGTCCTTCAGTGATTGTAGATAATGCACAAACACGCATATACAAGCCATACAGTGGATACTGCAGAATGAGTAAGCACTCAAAATATCCTGAGGCAGTAGTTTATGCCTTTGAACATTAATCATTTACATCTAACATACAGGCTTTGTTGTGCATGATGTCATTAGCTATTTGAAAGAAAACTTTATTCTCAAACTCACGAATGAGTTGAAATTGATATTTAGAATTAGAAAAAGGTGATCAACCATCATTTTGATATTATATGTTGACCTGCAAGTGCCACTTCACTAGAACTGTAAAGGACTTGCAGAGCTCACTTGAGCTTCTTTTGACTTAGGGAAAGTAAAGTAAATTTCCAGCAAGCACATCTTTTGAGTTATTGTTCCAGTGTTTACCTAAAATAGAACTATTGCTTTGCCTACATAGCAGAGCACAGATTTATTTTTGTAATGCCACCATCGCCCTCTTCCCCACAACTGCTCATACTTACGTTTCCTTCACTCCCCTGCTGCTCTACTTACCTGCAGGTGTCAAAGGAAAAGCAATCAAAATCACTCTGGTTTCTACACAGGCCTAGGGACCCTTTCCCCACCCCTGTGACAGTATTGCTTCCTGCTGATTGGTCACACAGGCACCCTGTGGGGAATTTTGGGCAAAGTATTTGTTAAATTGTAAGTTATTTTTTTTATGTAACTTTCAAAATTTTAAAAATTAAATGGGGGTTATTTACAAAAGGCAAATCCACTTTGCACTGCAAGTGCACTTGAAAGTGCAGTCGCTCTAAATCTAAGGGGTAGATCTGAAATGAGTGGAAGCTCTGCTGATTTTATCATCCATCATGTGCAAGCTAAAATGCTGTTTTTTATTTTCCTTGCATGTCCCCCTCGGATCTACAGCGACTTTACTTTCAAGTGCACTTTCAGTGCAAAGTGGATTTTCCTTTAGTAAATAACCCCCAAAGTGAAGAGAACTCACCGCTCCAGGTGCAATCAATAAGCCCAATGAAACATACTCATGATTGCCAGCCCTGGTTTACCTTTGTGATACAACATCCAAGTGAGAAATGGCTGCACTTCACGTGAGTTCCAAATAATGTTTATTGGGACATCCAAAGTGACGCCAAAGGACACCAGTAGTGGTCTAGGTAGACGCATTTCACACAATGAAGATGTGTTTACTCAATGATTATCTTTATTGTGTGAAACACGTATACCTAGACCACTACTGGTGTCCTTTGGTGTCACTTTGGATATCCCAATAAACATTATTTGGAACTCACGTGAAGTGCAGCCGTTTCTTACTTGGATTCAAAATTTAAAACTCTTGCTTTTAAGCAATTTTGTTACGTTATAAATATTATATTTTCCTTGGAAAAACAAACTAAAAAGATACAGCTTAAAACATGAGAACTGATGGAAGAGAAAATGTCAAGTACAGGATTCATTGGTTCATAAGAAAACTGAGAACAGGAAACCAGATATATTGGATTTTAAATGATATTGTCCATGAAAAATAGTATCATTTAAACCAGTGATCTCCACACCACGGTTGCGGGCCAAATATGGCCCTTTGCTTGCCTTTATTCGGCCCTAGGGGCACTGTTCTTCTCACTGATATGAGGCACTATTTCTCAGGCTGACACCATTGATGAGACACCATTCCTTACACCGACTCCACCAGTGGAGCACTAGTCCTTCCACTGACACCACTGATGAGGCACCATTCCTTCCACTGACACCAAAGATGGGGCACTATTCCTTCTACTGATACAGACAATAGGGCACTATTCCTCCCACTGAATTAAACAATTGGGCACCATTCTTCCTACTGACACCAACATTGGATCCCTATTCCTCCCTCCAATACCAATGATAGGGCACTATTTCTCTACATACTAGGCACAGTCGCCATGTAATTTTTTAATCCCACTGACCACCAAACCTGAGACATTGCTTATACCCACTGACTCCAGTGCATTTTCTACTCCCACTGACCACAGTCCGGCCCCCTAAAGTCTGACGTACAGTAAACTGGCCCTTTGTTTAGAAAGTTTGGAGCCCCTTGATTTACCTAAACCATGGATGTCTATGTGACATTAAACTAAGTGACCTGTAAGAAGCAAACTATGTGGAAGGAGAGATGGTAAAAGGATAGAGCCAGACTATAATGCAAGAGGAATAGAGTAAACAAGGGTCACACTGGGCATTGGACTGAGGAGAGATGATCAAGTTGGGGATTACTGCCAACTTGTGTTGTGGCCAGAATATAGATAGGATTTTAAATGAAGTTCACACATAGAATCTATGGGCTTCATGTCTAAAAGTGAGTCTTGGCGCCTACAAAATATATATATTTTTTTACTTTATTTTTCAAGACAGTCATATCCAATTCATAAGTATCATCATGTAGATTACAATTCATTACATACATTTGATTATAAATACATTATTTATTTCATTCTATTGAAATTGTCATTCTCCAGCATACTATTTTCTAATTTTGCCAAAAAGAGTAATTTCCACAAAAGTAATTTCCAGTTCTTCCGGCTTTTCTGAAATACTTATTTAGTTATAATTTTATGAGTATAAAAACAAATGCTGAGAAATCGCAGGGTGACAGCTGCAGTATGTGTGAATGATTCACTTAATTTCAAGCGTAGTATTTTTTTATTTTTTTTTAAATAATAAAAATAAGGGCCAGCTTTTCGAATCTCATACCAATTTATAATAATTCAGTACCAGCTAAATGTACATAATACTATAGTTACGATAGAGCGATAGAGACCACCATATATTCTCAGAGGGAGATTTGTTTTAGCTTGTCTGCCACTGAGATGAACAAAATTAGTTTTATGATAAGAAAAAGATATAAAATATATGCAGGGACTTTGTTAAGCAGCAATAACCCCACAAAATGCATTCTTCTTTTTGTGTGGCATGTTACAAAACTCAAATACTTTCAGATTTTCTCTACTGTTTTTGACCCCAGCTAGGGGATCCCAACTCCCTCCACTGTCATAACTGGCCAAGCTTGGCTCTACATTTTTAAAGAGACCCTGTCACCAGACCTGACATAATATTTTTTTTTAGAAATGTAATAGTACTTTTGTATGCACTTGTCACATGCTGTGCTTCCATCGCCTGGCCCCTGCTCCACTACAGGACACAGCAATGCTACTTTAGACTATATTTAAACCCAAAACCACAAATGTAAAATATTGCTGTACACTAGTCCTTGTTGTTGTGGGTGCATTCATTTTCTTTTTTCAATCCTCTTTTGTATTATTGTCACCTGATAATCCTGCAAATAACACATTTCATGTCCCTGAGTGGCCATTTCACTCTTATGCCCTGTACACACGGTCAGATTTTCCGATGGAAAATGTGTGATAGGACCTTGTTGTCGGAAATTCCGACCGTGTGTAGGCTCCATCACACATTTTTCATCAGATTTTCCGACACACAAAGTTTGAGAGCAGGCTATAAAATTTTCCGACAACAAAATCCGTTGTCGGAATTTCCGTTTGTGTGTACACAAATCCGACACACAAAGTGCCACGCATGCTCAGAATAAATAAAGAGATGAAAGCTATTGGCTACTGCCCCGTTTAGAGTGCCGACGTACGTGTTTTACATCACCGCGTTCAGAACGATCGGATTTTCAGACAACTTTGTGTGACCGTGTGTATGCAAAACAAGTTTGAGCCAACATCCGTCTGAAAAAATCCTAGGATTTTGTTGTTGGAATGTACGATCAATGTCTGACCGTGTGTACGGGGCATAACACTGATCTATAGAGGGAAACATGGTTGTCAGCTTAGGCTGCTCTTGTGATATGGACTACAAACATGTCCTCATTTCTTTATCTCCATTACATGGTGGGCAGGGCAATAGGTAGTTTATAGAAGATAGTTAGGAAGAAAGACATTCTTAGGTGCAGCGCACAGGAAGGGCAAGGAGACGGCATTTCAGGCTAGATCAAAAGGTATTTTCTGTATTTGCTGAAAATGTTCATATCTTGAAAAAAAGAAAACAAAGGCAGCCAGCAGATCTAAGGACTGTAAGCTGCAACTTATTGCATTTTTGTTCTTAGATTTAGTTATTCTTTAATTACAGGCATGGGGAAACATGGAATAATCTGAAACTTTTGGGTGTGTCCATTCTTTTCATTCTGACTGCCTTCTGCTCCTTTCTTCCCAGTCCTTTCATTGCATGTAATTGACAGTGTTGAGGTTGTGTGCAGAGCTGTTCCTGAACACAGTGGCTGATTTACTATAACTGGAAAGTTCTACATCTGGTGCAGCTCTGCATAAAAACCCATTAGCTTTCAGGTTTTTTGTTAAAGCTTAAAGCGGAGCTCCAGTCACCATAATCAGTTTTTTCCTAAAAGCACCCCCATGATTGGCTCAGATTGCACATTACTATTTGGATACTGTTCCAAATGTATTATGTGGTTTTTTGTTTTTTTTTTAATCTGTAAAAAATGTCCCGATCTCAGGAGCAGGCAGGGGCCATCGCAGTTCTGGGCATCTGAAGCCCGCTCGTGTCTATTTCTGGGATTAGCACCTCCTGAAATTGTGCCTGCGCAGTAATGACACTGCGCGGCGCAGTTTGTTGATTGCAGGTTCCCATAACAATGGCAGGGCAGCGGAAATTCCCACCCCGTTGTTATGACAACCTGTCAATCAAAAGAGAATCAGTTGATTTCCTTAGGCTCCTGGGATTGATGATGCCGATATCCCAAGAGTCCAAGGGAACCGCCTGATGACGACATCGCCTAAGTGGCCAGGCCAGAACTGCCGCCAACACATTTATAATACAGGTAATCAGACATAATGAAAAAAAAAAGAATATCCATTTAGGACTGCACTATGGATGAGCATGTGCATGAAAGCAACTTGCAAAAATGGGTGGAACTCCGCTTTAATTGAACAAGTTGCAGTGAGAAGCTGATTGGCTACCAGGCACAGCTGCACCAAATTACAGCCTCAGCATATACATAAACAAACAGTGATTGGGAGACATTTTCCAGCACACAGCCTCAGGGCATACCTCCTAAAGCAGGATATACATAAAATTCAGCAGGAACTGGACAAATTTTGATGTGTGTGTTCCCATCTCTGTTCAAGAGAAGCTGGTCTAATGAACAGCTTCTGTCGAACGGTCCTGCTGGAAAATCAGCACTTGATCAGCCGCTGCAGCCAATGTGTCAAGTACTTTAGTTAGAAGCCAAAGTGACGAGAGGGCTTCTCCTTGTAGCTCTGGTCCGAGCAGCAAGGGTGCTGATAATCAGGTAGCAGTAGTCTCTGGACTGTAGCCAGCAACAATGGAGGCACACCAGAAGTGGACTGAGGATGGAAGTCCGCAGGATGGTACCAGAAACTGGACCTTGGAAACTCAATACGGAGACTGCGACGGCAGGTGAAGGTACTTGTCAAGATCAAGGACATGGTAAGATGGCAAGCCAGGGTCAGCATGGATGTATAGCAAGGACATAGTCAGCAGCCAAGTAGGAATATGAGGAGCAGAGTAAACGTAGTCAAGCAGCAGGCCAAGGTCAATACTGGAAAGACAGCAGAGCATAGTCAGAGGCAAGCCAGGGTCAGCAATGGGAGGTCAGACAACAAGAGCAAAAGCGCAGGAACACAGGTCATAGGAAACTGAAGAACATCTAGTGATTAGCACACATCAGGGTCTCCTTTAAATAGGCCGCTTGGTGCCATTCCCAGGATTGAGTGTGCGCAGGTGGGCAAGCTGGTTACTTGCTGTATGTGAGTTGGCACATGCGCTAGAGCATTAGTTGTATAAAAATGTGCATGGTCAGATGGCAAGCCAGGGTCAGCATGGATGGATAGCAGGGACATAGTCAGTAGCCAAGCCGGAATAGGAGGAGCAGAGTAAATGTAGTCAAGCAGCAGGCCGAGGTCAATACTGGAAAGACAGAGCATAGTCAGAGGCAAGCCAGGGTCAGCAATGGGAGGTCAGACAACAAGAGCAGGAACACAGATCATAGGTAACTGAAGAACATCTAGCGATTAGCACACAAGGGTCTCCTTTAACTAGGCAGGTGTGCACGCCGGTTACTTGCCATATGTGAGCTGGTACATGCGCTAGAGCATTAGCTGTATAAGAATGTGCACAAGCATTAGCTGCACAAATATTAGTTTCCTGACACAATGGCTGTGGCAATTGTGTGTGTGTATTCTGATTAAGGGGAATCCTTGTTGTCAGAATACAATAGTGCAGTGGGGGAGACCCCTGCATCCACATCTCTTGTATGGTTGCGGGGATCTGTGAGTATTTTTTTTTTTTTTTTTTTTGCATAAAAAACTCTACTGTATGTGTATACCAAGCTTAACTTTCCAAAATGAAAGTGGGATATCTTTTAGCTCACAGTATGTAGGTAAAGGACATGTCCCTGACACTGCCCAGGTTACATGTATCACAAAGATCTAATATACAGAAGAAAATTATTCGCTAAACAGGTGTTTTTTTACTTCTATTGTCCTTTATATTGGTATTTCAGAATAACAAATGCAGTAATTACACTTTTGATAATAAAGTAAGTACATTCTGTATAAGAGTTATACATCAGATCAAATGAGGGGCAACTGATGCTGCACAGGAGACAGAATTATTAGGTCTCAAAAGATGGACAGCCCCTCAAAATAAGGGACATTTGTCAGTTTTCCTAAATGTTTATTGTAATGCAGCCAGATTTAATACAGTAAAGACACTTACGCCGCGTACACACGATCGTTTTTCTCGTCGGAAAAAGATATGACGGCTTTTCCGACGGGATTCCGCTCAAGTTTGCATTGCATACACACGGTCACGCAAAAGTTTGCTGTAATTACGACCGTCAAGAACGCGGTGACGTACAACACTACGACGAGCCGAGGAAATGAAGTTCAATGCTTTCTAGCATGCGTCAAATTGTTTCCGAGCATGCGTAGGGATTTTGAGCGTCGGAATTGTCACAGACGATCGCATTTTCGAATAGGAACTTTTCCCGACCGAAAAATTGAGAGCATGCTCTCAATCTTTTGCTGATGGATCATACACACGGTCGCATTTTCCGATGAAAAACTCTCATCTGTCTTTTGCGGGCCTAAATTCCGACCGTCTGTACGCGGCATTAGGCTACGTTTCCACTATTGCGACCCCAAAGTTGCGTGATTTAGAGTGCGACTTGGATGCGACTTTGAGTGCAACTTTATTCCAACCAATCCAGTCTCTGGATCAAAGTTGCATCAAAAGTCGCATCAAAGTACTGCAGTAACCATTTCAAAGTTGTTGCAACTATAAAGGGGTTGTAAACGCCCGAGGATTTTCACCTTAATGCATTCTATGCATTATGGTGAAAAACCCTCTGTGATGCAGCAGCCCCCCAGAGCCCCCCTTTTACTTACCTGAACCCGCTCTTTCCAGTGACCTGGATGAGCACACCAGCTCTAGCCGGTGTCTCGGGTCCCGATTGGATAGATTGATAGCAGCACAGCCTTTGGCTCCCGCTGCTGTCAATCAAATCCAATGACACAGGAGCTGGGGGGCAGGGCCGAGTCCTGCTGTTTGTGTCAATGGACGCAGCAGCAGGACACAGAGCGCACCCTCACGAGTGCCTCGAGGGAGAGCGGCTCTCCACAGGGGCACTTGAGAAGAGGAGGAGCCAGAAGCACCACTGAGTGACCCCAGAAGAGGCAGGAGGTAAGTATGACATGTTTGTTTTGTTTTTTTGTTTTTTTTAAACTAACCTTTAAATATACTTTAATTTACATAGATTGGAACGGGTGCCATTGAAATCAAAGGGCTGTGACTTTATGTGTCCAAAGTCACATGACAAGTCGCACTAGTTGAAACTGAGCCTAAAGGTGATCATGGGCAAGCCAAAAGTATTGTCTTTTAGTAACAATGAGATACCTTGTTCAAACAGTTTGCACATAAAATAAAAATCATAGATTAGTTTGCTCTAGTCTAAGTTTAATTTTATAATTAATGAAGAAAAAATCTGACTAAAAAAAAAGTCAAAGCAAAAATGGACTCCAATTGTCATTTCACTTTTCACAGAGCTTGTCTTTTTCATGCATGTGTGATCTGTGGGCAATTTAATTCAATTGCTGTAGAGCTTTCTGTTTTTTCCCTGTCAGCTATACTTATACACATCTTAAATGACTGGGACAGCTCTTTCAGTATCCAAAGGCCCAAAACAAAAAAAAGGGAAAATTAATGGAAATCTATCCTGAAACATTAGCCTTAGCTCTGTGTAAAGGTGTCCTTTAACTGGAATGTCTTGGCTGCGTATGAGAATCCTTTCCATTCTTTTTGTCCTGCAGGTATTGCCAACCAGGTCTCAGCAGAGATGCCAGATAAAACACCAGAGGGTACAGAAACCACATCGCAGAATGAAGGTGAGTATTATGTTGCCAATGGAAAGAAGTCTTTCTGTTTCCTAGTTGCACTGCAGTACAATAGAACATTGCATAGTTTCTGGGAGGCATTTTAAACTCTAGTCTAGAGCTTCAGTTTGTTTCATTATGTTTCTTTATTAAGCTCTCATGTTAAAGGCAATTTCCACAGGACAATTTTACTTTTCATTTCTGCTAGATATGTTATGTTCTTTTCCATTCGATTGTAAACTAGGAAATCAAAAGGTCTTTACAATCAAAACATATAATTTTTTTCAATAAAATATACTTAAAGCAGAGCTCTAGCCCCCCTCCTCCCCTCCAAAAATTAAAAGTTAGCAGGTACAAATACTGTAGCTTCTGACTTTTAATATATGGACACTTACCTGTCCAGGGAGCCTGCCATGTCGACACCCCAAGCGTCCATCGGCTCTCGGGTGCTGCCGCCACCATTCCTTGTATGGGAGACCGGCAGTGAAGCCTTTCGACTTCACAGCCGGTTCCCTACTAAGCAGGCGCTGTGCTTTCTGAATGGCCTGGCAGAGGAGGAAGGAGGAGGGGGGCTGAACTTCCTGCGGCGAGGTCTCCCATAAGTAGGGGACGGGTGCCTGTTTTTGGCAGGTACCTGCTCCCCCTCTCGAAAGGTGCCAAATGTGAGGGGGAGGAGGCAGATAAGCAGAGCTTCCACTTTTAAATGGAACTCCGCTTTAAAGTGGTTGTAAACCTCAGTCATATTATCAGCAGAGTCACTTCTGAGAAGTTTTGCAGACACATGAGATAAAATTTGGGGAGGAGAGCTCAACACACAGCTTGTCTATTCAGAATACAGTTCTTCTACTATGTGGAGGGGGTGTGTTCCTTTCCTCCAATCAGCTCACACAGTGTCTCAGATCTCTAAATGGAGCTCTCCACCCCTCCTCTGGGATACAGGAAAATACAGAAGGATTTAATCTAAAATCTGCACTTTCGAAGGGATGTACAAAAGAGAAGACTTCAGATAAATAAGTAAAATTTTTGTAGGAGGATTTGTTTCATCTGAGGCTATTCACGTCACTGAGTACATGAGAGGGTTTACAACCATTTTAAATGTTTTGCATATTTGTGCCATGTATTTCTAAATGTTTTTTTTTTAATGAGGCCTATGAAACATCATTGAAATATAAAGTCTTGCAATGGGGGTTATTTACGAAAGGCAAATCCACTTTGCACTACAAGTGCAAACTACAAGTGCAAAGTGCACTTGGAAGTGCAGTCGCTGTAAATCTGAGGGATAGATCTGAAATGAGGGGAAGCTCTGCTGATTTTATCATCCAATCATGTGCAAGCTAAAATGTTGTTTTTTATTTTCCTTGCATGTCCCCCTTGGATCTACAGCTACTGTACTTCCAAGTGCACTTTCAGTGCAATTTCAAGTGCACTTTGCACTTGTAGTTTGCACTTGTAGTGCAAAGTGGATTTGCCTTTAGTAAATAACCCCCTATGTTTTTTCTTCCATTTGCTAGAATTTTATTAAAATGTCACAAGTGACATGGGGGGTTATTTACTAAAGGCAAATGTTTTTTCTTCCATTTGCTAGAACTTTATTAAAATGTCACAAGTGACATGGGGGGTTATTTACTAAAGGCAAGTCCACTTTGCACTACAAGTGCACTGCAAGTGCACATGAAAGTGCACTTAATGTGCACTTGGAAGTAAAGTCGCTGTAGATCCAAGGGGGACATGCAAGGAAGATAAAAAACAGCATTTTAGCTTGCACATGATTGGATGATAAAATCAAGAGAGCTTCCCCTCATTTCAGATCTTCCCCTTAGATTTAAAGCGACTGCACTTCCAAGTGCACTTTCAAGTGCACTTGTAGTGCAAAGTGTATTTGCCTTTCGTAATTAACCCCCATGGTGTTGTGAAGCAGTAGTCTATGGGGTTGATTTATTAAAGGCAAATCCACTTTGCACTAGAAGTGCCCTGCAAGTGCACTTGGAGGTGCACTTGGAAGTGCAGTCGCTTTAGATCTGAGGGGGACAGGCAATGGGGGTTATTTACGAAAGGCAAATCCACTTTGCACTGCAAGTGCACGTGGAAGTGCAATCGCTGTAAATCTGAGGGGTAAATCTGAAATGAGGGGAAGCTCTGCTGATTTTATCATCCAATCATGTGCAAGCTAAAATGCTGTTTTTTATTTTCCTTGCATGTCCACCTCGTCCACCACCTCCACCTCACACTTTATGCATGACATACATCCATAAAGCCAGTTTTTCCAGACAGTATGATCATCTGCTGACTTTGCACCATCCCCAAGCAGCCATTGGTTCCCAGTGCTGTCAAACAAAGCCAGTGACAAGGGAGTGGGAGGCAAGGCTGAGTCCTGTTGTCAGTGTCAATGCCAAGTGTCCCCATGGGAAGCAGCATCCCATGGGGGCACTGGACAGAGAGGAGGAGCCAGGATCCCCGGCGGGGGACCCAAAAAGAGGAGGTTCGTGGATAATCTGTCTAATTGTTTTGCACAGAGCAGGTAAGAATAGAGAAGTTTTTTGTTTTTTTTAAATACCTTTACAATCTATTTTGGGTCCCATGCACACAGGACGTTTCCAAAAAGTCTTTCTGGATGTCGGATTGCTGGCAGGAAAGCGCTTTTTTCAGCGTTCATCGTTTTTTGTGGTCAGAAGAACTGCTCTTGAATGCGATTTTAGGGCGTTCAGACAACAGCCCATAAGCTCCCCTGCTGATAAACTTCAAAAAACTTCCATGTGTGCATGGACACATAGGATAACACAGAGGGGAGTTTAAGGGCTGTTAAAAAAAAATGCCTAAACTCACAAAAACGTGAGTTTATCAGCCTTAGTGTACAGGAGGCCTAACTGTTCAATAAGGAAAGTAAGTGGAATCCAAAGCAATTTTACTTCAGATAAGTGCAGTTTAGAGGATGTTTTTCCATACATTGAAGTGTGAAAGACAATGATTACCTAATGATTACCTTAAGACCCCTTTCACGCTGAGGCAATTTTCAGGTGCCCTTAAAGCGCCTGAAAACTGCCTCCCCTCTCTGCAATGGGCGCTTTCACACCCGAGCGGTGCGCTTGCGGAACATTAGAAAAAGTCCTGCAAGCAGCATCTTTGGGGCAGTCTGGGAGCGCTGTATACAACACGCCCCTGCCCATAACAATAAAAGAGCAGCGCTTCTGAAGCGCCAGAAAAGCGATGCAACACGGAGTTTTTAACCCCTTTTTGGTGCTAAAAGCGGACAAAAAGTGACGCAAAAGCGACACTTAAACTGCAGTTAAGCACCGCTAAAATGAGCAGCGCTTTACCGCTAATGCACGGGTGGCCCCAGTGTGAAAGGGGTCTTATATATAAAACCTAATAAGCTGTCCCACCCAAGATGGCTACCTTGAGCTCATAGCAGGTGATAAACTAGTCATCATTGGTCCCCTGCCAGCCTGAAGAAAAAGCACAGTGCCAGCTTCAGGTCGGAGGATATACTGCTTCCCAACATCTGTCTATATCCCACTATGCAATATGAATGAGGCTTGAAGTGGGACACGTTTACATGAGGGGGTTGACTTGGATAATGCAAGAGCAGTTATAAATTCCAACTAAAGTTTCATATTCAGATACAGCCCAATATCACAGACTGCTCAAAAATAATGCATGTGTGTTTGTCAAAATGTGTAATCACATGTAAACAATAGCTTTAGTGCAGTTATCAGTGCAGGGTGCAGGGTGACCTCTGACCTTCATACTCTGTAAAAGCATATTCCACCTTCCTAACCATGTAAAATGTTAAACTCATATTTAGAGTGTAACATGAAACATGGTCACATTGCACAACCCCAATTATGAAACCATCCATGCATTACACCTGTGATACACAGCTCGCAGTTGCAATGCTTTTGCAAGCTTAAATGGAAAAATCTAATAAATGCACATTCTTTATTTCATTTATGTGGATGCATTTATTAAAGGATAAGTTCACCTTCTGTAACATGTTTCACGTTCCATCCATTTTTAGGGTGGAACATGAAACATGTTCCCACTACTGCAGCCTCTCCCCGATCCGCCGCCTCTAGAGACAGCGAGCCGAGGATCATTTTTCTTTAGGGATAACAAATAAAGAGATCTTTAGTAAAATGCAGCACACATTACACAAATTAACACTTGTTAGGTAAATGTGTAACTCCTTGATTACCCGAGATGTTAACCTCTTCCCAGCCAGTGCCATTAGTATAGTGTATAGCATTATCACTGATCACTGAATTAGTGTCACTGATGATGTCAGTGGCAGTTAGTCAGTTCCCACTCAGTGTCAGTTAGTGTCAGATTGTCTGCCGCACTATCACAGTCCCATTATAAGTCGCTGATCACTGACATTAGTAGTATAAAAAAAAAATCCAGTATATATATATATATATATCATAACTTTCACACAAACCAAATCAATATACACTTACAGGGATTTTTTTTTAACCAAAGACATGCAGCAGAATACATTTTGCCCAAAATGTATGAAGAAATGTAATTTTTTTACATTTTGTTATTAGATATGTTTTATAGCATTTATATAATACTGACATATAATCACACACATAGGTTGGATTTGATGGACTTGTGTCTTTTTTTCGACCTCACCTACTATGTAACTATGTAACACATTTTTTCTAAATGTTTGGTCTGTTTTCCTTTATATAATAATAATAATACAGTAATTACAAAAAACAGAGGTGATCAAATACTACCAAAAGAAGGCTGTTATTGTGTAGAAAAAAAATGATATAAATTCTGTTTGGGTACAGTGTTGCACGACCACGCAATTACCAGTTAAAGTAGCACAGTGCCAAATAGCAAAAATGGCCTGGTCATGAAGGGGGTAAAACCTTCCAAAGCTGACATGGTTAATTTTTTTGCAAAAAAAAAGTGAACTATGCCTTTAACACTGGAGATTCCACAGGGGAGCCTACAGAGAGCCAGTCTGGTACTGGTGATAAATACAGCCCCCAACTGGAGATTTGAAAACTGATTTTAATCTTTGCACTAGGGCTTTAGAGATTTTAAGATGGTTAACATGAGTATACATGTGTAAAAATGACGGTACATCTTTCTGACAGCTCAGTTTACAACTGCTGTTACTTTAATGATTGTGTTAGTTTTGTTTCTTGATGAACCATAGCAACAGACACATACATCATTCTGACATTGAGAAAGAAATGAGGAGAATAGCAGAGAGAACTCATTTCTGTTGTAAAGCACATGACTGTTCCAGGTTTACAAGGGTATAAGCATGACTCCAGACCACCCAATGAAATACATTTGAAGAATACAGGGTCACTCATCAATTTGGCCCATTAAGTCATAAAGTGGAGTACAGATTTGTCTAAAATGTCTTTGTTTTCTAATGTTTGTCAATAGAGATTGCATGGCTACTGTATGTGCTTGATTTTGCGCACATGTATTTGGAATGGAATGTCCAACAAGTTCATATACTTTAAGTATTAAGGTCAAGTGTCCACCATTTTTTGCCATATAATGTAAATATATCTTAAAATATATGTGTTGAATGCGCTACTTTACTTTGGATACACCTCTCTATTAAATTTCATACCTGTACAAACATTTTAGCCCCCAAGACCCTATATCACATGAAACAGTACCCCAATTTTCCACCCTACTAAATATATTTCAACATAAATAAATACAACAATTAATATATAACATAAGTATCCATACTGTAATGTCCAAATTCATGTGAAAAGTGCAGTGTGCAATAGTTGAAGAGATTTCTATAAATCCTTCCTTTAAATTTACAATGTGTGTTATCCGTGACTCTTCGTGACACTTTCACCACTTGCGTGACAAGACCACCACCACCTGGATTAGCCACTCACCAGATGCCAATGAACACTGCGCCTTTGGTTCATTCAGTAGGGATAACCACACCACCTGCACCGTTTCTTTGCTGACCCCAATGCGTTATATATGAACCATGTCCTCATTTCAAGGTGCCCGTAAGCCGGCACCAAGCTATTCCAGCAGTTAATGATGGGTGTAGAGATGGCGTTGTGTGATTTCCGTGCCGGCGTGTGGTGCTAGCCTCGTTTGCACCCAGCTTGGGCTTCAACCCTCGCTCTCGCCTAGCCCGGAAGTGACGTATTGACGTGACGAAAATCCCCCAGCAGCTTTTTTCACCTAGTGGTGTTCTTTTTGATTGCAGCAACTTAATTTTATATTTTGTATTGATTTTTTACGCCGGTGACACATATATGCTCATTTTGTAAATATATCTTGCATGATGTGTTATAAAATCAACAAAAGATATAGTCATGGTAGTAAAGTATACCCCTTGGTGCTTGGATTATGTGTTGTCAAAAGCATATAGGCGATTTTTACTTTGCAAAGTTTTTTAACCGCTTAAAGTGACATTAAAGGTAATTTTTTTTTTCAAATAACAAACATGTCATACTTACCTCCACTGTGCAGCTTGTTTTGCACAGAGTGGCCCTGATCCTGCTCTTATGGGGTCCCTCGGCGGCTCTCTCGGCTCCTCCCCACATCAGATAACCCCCTAAGAGAAGCCTTGAGGTTACCTTGCGGTCGCGCTCCCTATTTCAGCATTCAGCATCCATAGACGCCGAATGCAGGACTCGGCCCTGTCCCCCAGTGGCGGCGTCATTGGATTTGATTGACAGCAGCGGGAGACAATGGCTGCGGTGCTGTCAATCTATCCAATCAACAGCCGAGAACCCCCTAGCAGAGAGACGGCGCATCCCTGTGGGACAAGTTCGAGGGCTCAGGTAAGTAAAACGGGGGGGCTGGGGGGCCGGTCACTGACAGGTGTTTTTTTACCTTAACCTCCCTGGCGGTTTTCCCGAGTGTGGCTCGGGGTTAAATTTAAGCACCATTAGCGGTAACCCCGAGCCACACTCGGGATTACATTGCAGGATCCTGGTGCGATATACTTACCTTGTCCCCAGGATCCTGCGATGTCCCCCCGCTGTGTCTGTGGGCTCTGTCCTCCGCCCGATGCCTCTCTGTGCCAGGCTCTGTTCCCTGCAAGCGCCGCGACGCATTGGGGGCGGAGCCCAACCGCAAATTCAAAAAAGTGAATAATCAGAGAACATACAGTACACTGTAATCTTACAGATTACATTACTGTATGAAATTATTTCACATCCCTTTTGTCCCCAGTGCTTTGTCCTATGCCCTGCATGCAGTTTTATATGATATATACTGTTCTTTCTGCCTGGAAACTGGGGATTGTCCATAGCAACCAAAAAGCGTCCCTTTACGTCAAAAGCGGTTTTAGACCAGCTAGAAAACAGCGATAGTAAATTAGAACACTTGCAGAATTGAGTGATAGTCAATCGTGGGGAAATTAATTTTATTATTATTATATTATTATATTTTTATAATTATTTACATTTATTTATTATATTATAATTTATGATTTTGTGTTTCAAACTTCATCATACCGGGGATATCTACTAGACTCTTGGTGGACAGATCTAAGTGTGTTATTGCTAAGAATTACAGGCCCACAATATAAAATGCCAAATTTCTATGCAAAATAATTGTACTGCTTTGAGACGCAAAAATCTGACATAATCATACCGCCAGGGAGGTTAATGCATAGGATGCATTAAGGTGAAAAAACACGAACCTTTACAACCCCTTTAAGGACTGGAAGAATTTACCCCCTTAATGACCAGGCCATTTTTTTGCAGTTCGGCACTGCGTTAATTTAACTGACAATTGCGCGGTCGTGCGACACTGTACCCAAACAAAATTGATGTCCTTTTTTTCCAACAAATAGAGCTTTCTTTTGGTGGTATTTGATCACCTCTGCGGTTTTTTTATTTTTTGCACTATAAACAAAAAAAGGCCGACAATTTTGAAAAAAAAAAAAACAATATTTTTTACTTTTTCCCATAATAAATATCCCCCCCAAAAAATAATTGCTTTATCAGTTTAGGCCAATATGTATTCTGCTATATATTTTTGGTAAAAAAAAATCACAATAAGCGTATATTGATTGGTTTGCGCAAAAGTTATAGCGTCTACAAAATAGGGGATAGATTTATGGCATTTTTATTATGATTTTTGTTTTTTTACTAGTAAAGACAGTGATCAGCGATTTTTAGTGGGACTGCAACATTGCAGCGTACAGATCGGACACTTTTGACACTTTTGGGACCAGTGACATTTATACAGCAATCAGTGCTATAAAAATGCACTAATTACTGTATAAATGACAGGGGCGATCAAGGGGTTTAATGTGTTCCCTGGGGACTGATTGGGAGTACAGAGAGATCGCATCCCTGTCAGAATGGGGATCTGTTTGTTTACATTGACATATCTCCATTCTGACTCTCTGTGGAGCAATCGCAGGTGGCCAGCGGACATCGCAGCCACCGGCCATACGCATCAGCTCCTCTGTCGTGCTACTATAGCTATTGAAGAGATCGACGTACGGCTACGGCGATTTGCAGTTAAAATAGTCTCTCTCTGGCTGTGCTTGTTTGAATCAGTTTGTTAATAAAACAATTTTTTTTCTATAATTTTTGTGTATCTCAGTGACTATAAAGTCCAGTACCAATCCTTTCACTACTATATTCAAAAGATATACTCAGTCATGACTGATTTGGAGAAAGGCAGAAAAAATCTTCCAAGTTTCCAATTGTATAAATGACTGACAGTCACCAGCTCTTTGCTCTGCCCCTCCAATGCTCACCGGAGCACTGGACTGTGGAATGGCTGGGAGCGACTGGCTCAGGATCTCAGCGGTTCACTGAGAGGCTGAGCCAACTGCCGGTCCAGGCATTTGGGTGGATACTGACCATATGGTCAGGATCTTTTCAGAGCCTGGACCAGCTCTGCGATGTTAGTGAGCTTTAGCCCGCTGTCGGCTAAAAACAAGTCACAGGAATGACCTGCACTCCTGTGATCCATAGGAGAAGTACAGCCAAAAAAGCTTTGGCTACACTTTTTCTTTAATATTTAAAACATTAAAAAAACATCAGTTCACTAAATTATTTTTAGCAGAGGCATGCAAGGTAATTAAACAAATTAAATATATATACTGTAGAAATTAATATAGTGGATGAGTGTGCTCGAAAATAGAAAAAAAACGTTGTTAGAAGTATTCCTATGTAGGTTGGTGCATTGGATGGATTTTTTAAAAATTAGAACAAATAATAATAGGTAAATGTATGATTTTGATTAGGAAATTGTGAACTCTAAATAAAAACGAATGCATTACATATACTGCATTAAGAAAAGTATACATTTTTACGGTACCTGTCCCTGACTATATACAGGCTTTGCCTGAGTAGTGTGTTCACTGCAAAGACAGCAAAAGGCATGTAAGCTGTCTGCCTGGTCACCAGCGGACAGTCCACGTCATAATTATAATAACAGAAATATGTATCTGTGAGTTAACTGTATGTTTAAAGAATATCCTAGCAAAACTCTTTTTCTGTAGTTTTTAAAGTTTAATATTAGACACTTTTATAAACATTGTCAAAGCGTGCGCCATAATGTGAATAAGAATCAAAATATTGGTCCTCATATGCATATTTTATTTCCTGCGGGTTCCGCTATTGTTATTATATCCTTGCAAAATAACAAAGAATGATGCCATCGCAATCATTGTAACAGCACAGTCTTGTAAGCTTTAAAAGCCTTTGTACAAGTAAGGTTTCCTGTGGCATCCTCCCACATTGGCAGCCATGGACAATAGAAGTCAGAGCTGGGTCCTTTCCAGGCCAAGAGCAGCTGCAGACCATATTAATTAATGGTATTAGTGTAGAAAATTTAGCATTTATAGAAAGGCAAAGAAAATGTTAACTCTTTTTTTTCTAAGATTGTTTCTATATATTTACACAAAGTGTAGCAGTCCAATTTTCTCTGATCCTTAAAAAGGCAAATAGAATTGTAAAGAAAAGGCAGAGAATTAGGTGATTTGTTTTCAGCCCAACTTTCTTATCTGCACACATGTTGCTGGCCACCGATTTAGGAAGAATCAAAACCACAGACAGCCAGCTAACTAGTGTTTTCTTAAGGGGGTCTTAAAGAAGAACTCCAGCTTTTCCTCCCCAAAACAACAGATGCATTGTGCATGTAAATGAATCACAACCCCGCTGTCAGATTGTATGTAACTTACCTCCTGTATAAAGCAGATTTCGGTGTCCGTGATGTCACTCTGACTTCCTGTTTCCATTCCTTTTCCAGTCCTGATACTACATATCCCATGATCCTTTGAGCCTCTGTAGTTTCAGGACAGGCAATGGAAGTCCCTTGTACCAGTTGTGGGAGTTGATGTGGGTGGGTCCTAGGATTACTGTGGGTGTTTCTGGGCCTTCATGTGGGTGGTAAAACGTGTAAATGTGTCATGCCTCCTCCTGTGTCATTCCTGTTTTGTAGCATCCCAAACAATAATGACTTACTGCAAGGCTACAAAGGAAGGGCTATGGCAGGTTATTATGAAGGTGTTTCCTTCAGAAGTAAATTAATCACTTTACAGAGAGCAGGGCTCTGGGAGAGTGGGATCTGAGGGGGTGGACTCTCCCCGGTCACACTGGTCAGCGTATTTAATTGAGCAGCAGCAGCACAGCTAGCTTTTAGAACAGGCTGCATATGAAGGGGGTTTCCTTCTTTAATAATGCTGTGATCTGTAAGGCGGGACTTGGGAGGCTTGGACTCTTCCTGTAGGGAAGTGACTGGGCGGGGCTGAATGCTAATTAGGATGCATTTAATCCCACCCACCATCAGAGCTGTGAAGGAAGGTTCATCATTTGCAGATTCTGAAAGAATACAAAGGGGAGTGTTACAGACTCTAGCTGCTGCAGGAAGTGTCTGTAGAAGGGACAGAGTCTATCAGCAGAATATACAGAGAGTCACATGATACAAATCCACAACTAAACCCAGAAGCAAAATGGTACAGAGGTATGACCTATGCTGGGATTGATCATTCCATTCAATTCTAGTGAAAAGAAAGTTGGAATTCAGCTTTAAGGAGGTCAGCAATGGTTGCCTACATATTTTTCCTAGTGCAGCTTCCCTTTAAAAAAATCGAGGTGATCAGCAGGTCCTGAGGTATAATTAAGCCCAAATTGGAATTTTAGTTTAAATCAGATTAGTACATTCTAGGTGCATCAAAACAAAAGGTGTGCAAAGACTCACACTTTGCAATCAACAAAGCTCATACTGCCGGTTAATTGGTGAGCCCTAGCTCTGACTTAGCCAGGGGTGTGTGAGACCTCTGCAGAGAGAACACAGGTTCTACATATAAAGTAAGGATCATAGGCGTGCCTGGGCACACCCTAATCACTATGTGCATTGCCGATTCCCCCTACTCCTCTCCTCTCCCCCCGGCTTCTGAGGGGAATGTTTCAGGATGGAGAGCTGGGGAAGGGGCTAGTAAATATGTAATTTACTGGCCCCATCCTTTTCTAAATGAACTGAACACAGTGAACACACTCGCTCACTGTGTCCATTCACAACTGAAGCATAGTAAACTGTATTTACTAACCTTCCGTTTGTGAATGAATAGGAAGCCACTCAGCACAGAGCACTTCCTATTCATTTACTGCCCCTTTCAGCTGAGGCTGCAGAGAAAGGCATGTGTGTTTGCGCTTTGGGGTGCACACCCTAATGCAATAGGCTGCGCACACCTATGGTAAGGATCCTTCTCTGCAGCATGCTGGCCGAGCTGTGGCTTTTCTACTTGGGCTGTAACTTCTTGCTAAACAAAACAATCTGTAAGACTTTGAACACCTTTTGTTTTGATGTATCTAGAACATATTCAGCCGGGCTATAAGCTTTCTGATGTACTAAAACAAGTTTAACAAAGTATTATAAAAAAATGACAAAATGCTCCAACAATAATTTTACAATACAACATTTTATCAGAAACTAGTAAAGGTAACTACACCCTGTAAACTCAAACCACATTGGTCATAAGCACAAGATTGCTAAGTATTAGCTTTTCTCTTGTAACTTCAAGAGCTTTTCGGGCAAACTTTCCCACAAGGTTCTAAGCTCCCAGCACAAGTATTTAAATATACATATGTAAAGGTAAGGGTTTAGACATGTTAAATAGTTTGACATTTCTTGCAAAGAAAAGAACCAATATACATTTCTGAAGTCAAGTGGGGAAATTCCACCTAAAAGAACATTGTAGTGGGAATCTTGGAATGGCGGATGGTGTAAGGAAGCCTTATCCACTTAATCTGGATTGAGCTCAAAGGGCTTTTATGGTTTGTGGGAAAGTTCTCTTGATGCCTAAGTACTGGGCATGTTTACTTTTACTTTCATTTAAATTTCTAGCAGGCAGCAATCGGGCGTGCAATATTACTTTAGAATTAGAAACACAGAAGCAAAAATGGACATGGCATTTGTTTTAACAGCAGCGTTAGAAAAATAACATATTTGATGCTGTTTTTATTACTACATTTCACAAGGGAATAGCCAAATATCACAAGTAATGTTAAAGGTATCAAAAATTGCATATTATTTGCAGAAATCCTTTCAGAGCTTTATTGCTACTCTGTAGGCCAACATCAGTTTTTATTGGCAAAAATAATACAGTAGCTAAGGTATTGAATGATACAATCTTAAGAGGGCATCATCAGTATGTTTGTATGGTTGCTTCATGTAATGAGCCTTGGGTGCCCAATATGAGCTTCCAAACCTAATGTTCAAATGTAACAAACAGGTGGGGCAAATATATCCTCCATTTTTATAAAGAATGTGATACACTTCACCCTTCCTTGGGTTCCCTGCCCACTAGACTAAACTTCATATTAATTATTATTTTGAAATTTTGCCCAACTTACTATGTCACTGTTCTATATAAACTCCAGCCTCACCTGTTTCTGCCCATCTGCAGAAGCAGCACATTTGCTGTCTGCATACTCCCAGTCCCCTACAAGACCAACTAACTGTTGTAGAACTGGGCTTCAGGAGGTGTTGGTCACTGCTTCTGTGTTCTATGTGGTGCACATAACTTCCATAGAGCCAGCTTTATCTGAATTAAAAAGTGCTACTGTAGAGTCTGCCCCCTCTGCACATTAATGTGGTATTAAACCCAAAAAAACAAACATTTAACATATTGCAGTTTACCCATTCTTAGATGAGGTGACTGCAGTACCTTTTTAGGCTTGTTTTTGCTTTATTTTCACCTGATGATCTGGCAAGTAAGTCTGCCATTTTTAAATTTTCTTTCACAGACCAAGATATCCAGCAAAAGTAGCAACTACAGATTTGAGACAAACCATTTAACACTGACAAGGATGCTTACAGTGGTAAGCATTTATTCATTTATGTAAAACCTTTACCCCAAAAGTACATGTAGCATTGACCTCCGAAGCAGCCACTGGAAATAAACTGGGTCCCCCTTACCTGTTCAGAAGCTGTCTGGCCTGTTTCTGGTCCCAAAAGCACACCGACAAACTCAGGCTTCAGTCAGATTTATTGCAGGTCTTGAATAAAAATGCAGGCAAAAGGTTTGAGGGTGCAGGATACCAAAGGCACTCAAAATCTTGGAGGACAGCTTCCTGACAATCTTGTCCTAGAAGTATTAGGAGCTGTAGTAGCAGCCTTAAAAAAATACTGACAGAAGAGAAGACAGACAGTCACAGTCCTTTAGCTGCAACTTCTGGCATCTAACCCTCAAAGAGTAGGTCCTTACCTGGAGCTGTAAGCTAAAGGTCCACCTCTCCAGCCCAGCTTTCACATGTAAGTTTCCACCAGGCCCACAGCCCATAACACTGCCTGAAGCCTAGTACCAGTAGCTTCTCTTTGAAACCCAAGGAAAGAGAACAACTGATCAGATCTTCTCAAATATTCATCTTCTCCCTAGCCACAGCTTCTGGGTCACCCTCCCAGGGATTGGCTAGGGTCCAAAAACACTCATAACCCCACTGATTTATCCTCACACTCTATTTGCTGGAATGTTCTTCTAGCAACAGACAGGAGCGATTAACCACCAGGTTTTGGAAAAACCTGAGCAGACCTAAAAGATAAAATACAGCTTAAAGCAATATTACTATATTTAGCTAAGCCCAGGGCATGGGTGCTACAAACAAAATAAATGTTGCTGTAACTAAATGTTGCTGCTGTAATTCAGCTTTAAGTAAAGTCCATCTAAATCTGCTAGTGCATCTAACACGACCCTGTCTCTAGATTGACAATGCTGCTGTCCAACGGTGTCTCCATTGCTCCTTCAGTCTAATGGAGACACCCTAAGACAGTGATGGCGAACCTTGGCACCCGATATGTTTTGGAATTACATTTCCCATGATGCTCAACTACTCTGCAGAGTGCATGAGCATCATAGGAAATGTAGTTCCAAAACATCTGGGGTGCCAAGGTTCACCATCACTGCCCTAAGACATGAAGCATGTTTTACCCAGTGAAAATAAAGGGGAAAAAAGCCTAAAAAAGGAAACAAATGCAGCCACCACATTTAAGGATTTGTAAGCTGCAATATAATATATCACATTTTTGTTTTTGGATTTAATACAGTTTAAATTTTAGGACTGCAAATAAAAATGTACAATAGGTTGTGTTGCCCTCTACGTGTGAATGCAGTGTGTTTCTCAGTGTAGAACTGACTAGCTTTGCTCCTTATTTTATTAAGTGATATTGTGTGCTGTTTTATCTAATTATACAGAAGCGGTTAGAAATATGGAAGGGGAGCTCAGGATAGTACAGTGGAATCAGGACAGCAAACGCATGCAACACACAGTATCTGGTTTACGATCTTCTACTGTTCATATTTAATAAAAGCTGTGCATGTAGTTAAAAAATGGTTATAAAGTCAAAATGTTTTTTTATTATAATGCATTCCCTGCATTAAAGTGGTATTAAACCTAAAATCAAACATGTATTATATTGCAACTCACCAATTCTTATGCCCTGTACACACGGTCAGATTTTCCGACGGAAAATGTGTGATAGGACCTTGTTGTCGGAAATTCCGACCGTGTGTAGGCTCCATCACACATTTTCCATCGGAATTTCCGATACACAAAGTTTGAGAGCAGGATATAAAATTTTCCAACAACAAAATCCGTTGTCGGAAATTCTGATCGTGTGTTCACAAATCCGACGCACAAAGTGCCACGCATGCTCAGAATAAATTAAGAGATGAAAGCTATTGGCTACTGCCCCGTTTATAGTCGTATGTGTTTTACGTCACCTCGTTTAGAACGATTGGATTTTCCGACAACTTTGTGTGACCGTGTGTATGCAAGATAAGTTTGGGCCAACATCCGTCGGAAAAAATCCATGGATTTTGTTGTCGGAATGTCCGATCAATGTCCGATCTTGTGTACAGGGCATAAGATGTGATGGCTGCATTCGTTTTCTATTTTAGGTTTTCTCTCTTCCATTTTCATGTGGTGATCTGGCCAGTAAGTCTGTCGTTTTTCAAAAGAACCAGCTCTCCAGCAAAATGTATTATTTACAGGAATTAGATAGACCATTTAACACTGACAGGGGTGCTTCCAATGATCAGCTTTTATTTATTTATGTAAAAACTTTATCCCAAAAGGGAAAGAAGCTGTTTGCTGTAACTGCGACTAAAGTGTTAACTGGAGTTTGGCTTCAATTTGTTAGTGTATCTAAATATGCTAATACATTTAGCACTACCCCCCCCCCCCCCAGACTGACCATGCTGCTCTCTACTGTGCGTCTTGTACTCCTTCATCCAGAGTTTTAGAGAATTGAAATCATGTATTCTTAATTTCTGCTGTCTATACAAATGTTCTAGTGCTCTCACATCATGTTGCTCCCATTACGCATTTCGTCTACACATAATTGCCACCATCTTTTGGACAATCTATATATCACATATGGGTCACGCTCCCTTCATCTCTGTCTGATACTGGTGCAATCCAGTGTTTGTTTGCAAGTATTGTAGAGTTATGGTAGTTATTCAAATATGATTTTCAATTATTTGCATTTTTTTATATTTATTTTATTCACAGGCTCAGTGTATTGGCAGTAGTGGTTATTTGAGCTACAGATTGGGGATTATGTCTCCTTGATTTGTATGGGCTGGAGGCAGAGAAGGCATTAGAGGTCCAATTGACCCCAGATGTCTCCATGTACAGTATGTGTGAATGCATTTTTGCAATTGCATTAGAGTTTGTATAGCCCTCTCGTGATATTAATAAATATATTATTAAAATGATTACAAATATTAATCAATGAACTGAAGATAACAAAAAATGTAAAAGACACATTTGCACACAGTTACACATGTAAGTATGTGGACGTCTATTGCAGGAGACATTTTAGGTATAAACCCACAAGCTAAAGATTGAATATTAATTTTAGGGCAGTCAGTTTTAAATGGCATGCAATTCTGAAGGGAGATACATTTGGTATTAATGTTTTGGCATAGTCTCATCTTTTAAATATAATTACAAATCTGGACATTACATTGTGCTTGTGCGCAATAATATATATTTAGATTTCATGAATATTTCTGCAAATATATGAATATTTTAAGGGATGTCCTAACTAAATGACCGTTTTAGCCCTCGTTCACTTCGGTGCAGCTTTGAAATTGCACTACTTCAGCGCAATTTTAAAGCTGCACATCAGTGCAAGTTGCACTGGCTATTTCATTGCGGCTTGCAACTTCATTTAACAGAAGTCTATGAAAGTCACAATGAAATCGGTAAAAAAGTAGTGCAGGAACCTTTTTCATAATCGCCGCGACATGAGTCGTGGCAATATGAACAGTTCCATTGCCGGCAATGGGGCGCGACTTGTCATGTGATTTGGAACTGTCAAATCACTTGACAAGTCTCACTGGGGCTTATTCAAGAAGTAGAATATATAAACACCACAAAAATGATTTAAAGATTTTTTTTATAACAAAATCTGAAAAGCAGGTACACTTAGTCCTACGGAATGCTGGACTGGTACATCACTATCTATCCAGGCCACTCCAAGTGGTTCCCGTGTGCAGAGTGATGGGGTCTTAGAACAATGCAGCTGTGCGAAATCACATGAGTGTTAAGCCCGCCATCATAGCAGCAGTTAATTAACTATTGATACTGTGGAACTTTTTGCAAGTGGATTCCAAATTAAGTTTCAGCCAACAACACTGGATGATTTACAGCTAGACTTGAGGACTTTTAAAGCGGTTGTACACCCGTGAAATTTTTTTACATCTTTTTTTAAAACCTATAAGGCAAAAGCATAATGAGCTCATTATGAAATACTTACCTTAGAACAAGGCATCGGCATCTGATCCCGGTCACCGCGGGAGTCTTCATTCCAGCAAGGTCTGTCAGCGTCTGCCGGACCTTTAGAGCGCATGCACCGCTGATGTCAGGGGCTGCATGCAAAGTGAATATCTCCTAATCCCTACAGGTAAGCCTTATTATAGGCTTACCTGTAGGTAAAAATGTAAAAATTGGGTATACAACCACTTTAAATACATGTACAATGTTTATATGTATGTGGGAGACATATTTATGATCTTTGAACTTTGACCTGGGGACTTCTGCGTACATGTATTTAACACTTGAATGTGACAGTGCAGCACATCTACAAAGCCCATGTGTAATAGATGTATTCCTGTCCAGTCATCATCTATGGACTTAGTATACAATTTGATGGATACATGCTTGGATGTGCAATCATTATTCCTGAATCCCTGTTATACAGCAATGGAACATAAATACATGGACATGTGCAGACTGTAATGCCGCGTACACACGGTCGGACTTTCCGGCATACTTGGTCCGGCGGACCAGAGTGTGCCGGACAATCCGCCCGTGTGTGGGCGGCGGCGGACTTTTCCGGCGGACTTCTTCCCAAAAGCCCGCCGGACCTAGATTTGAAACAAGTTTTAAATCTTTCCGTAGGACTCAGTTTTGGGCGGAAAGTCCGCTCGTGTGTGTGCTGGTCCGACGGAAAGCCCGCTCGTGTGTAGGCTGGTCCGACGGACCAGATACGACGCGAGGGCAGGGTATTGCATCTCGCGCTCTCTGCAATAGGAAAAACAAATTTTCCTATTGCGGTGAGCGCGGTGCATGCCAGGCCCTTAGGTCTGGTATGGATTATAAAGGGAACCCCCTACGCCGAAAAAACGGCGTGGGGTCCCCCCTAAAATCCATACCAGACCCCGATCCGAGCACGCAGCCTGGCCGGTCAGGAAAGGGGGTGGGGACGAGCGAGCGCCCCCCCCCCTCCTGAACCGTACCAGGCCGCATGCCCTCAACATGGGGGGTGGGTGCTTTGGGGGAGGGGGGCGCCCTGTGGGGCCCCCCCCCCAAAGCACCTTGTCCCCATGTTGATGAGGACAAGGGCCTCTTCCCGACAACCCTGGCCGTTGGTTGTCGGGGTCTGCGGGCGGGGGCTTATCGGAATCTGGGAGCCCCCTTTAATAAGGGGGCCCCAGATCCCGGCCCCCCACCCTATGTGAATGAGTATGGGGTACATGGTACCCCTACCCATTCACCTAGGGAAAAAGTGTAAGTAATAAAACACACTACACAGGTTTTTAAAATATTTTATTAAACAGCTCCGGGGGGGGAATCTTCCTCCGGCTTCGGGGGTCTTCTTCCGGCTTCGGGGGTCCCTCCGCTTCATCTTCTCCCGGCGTCCGGTTGGTTCTTCTCCGCTCTCTTCTCCCGGTGTTCCTGTTCTTCGGCCGGCTCCTCTGCTGTCTTCAAGTAGCTCTCTTGCCAGCAGAGGTCCGGACTTCTGGGCTTCTGGGCTTCTTCTCTTCTCTTCTCTTCCCCAGATGTTGACACGACGCTCTCTCCTGCTGGACTGCTCTCCGAGGGCTGCGTTGTGACTTATATAGGTGGAGACCCCGCCCCCTTTTGATGTCACAGTCCCTGGGCATGCTGGGACTGTGACGTTTTAGGGGGCGTGGTCACTGGGTGATGTTGACCACGCCCCCTAAAACGTCACAGTCCCAGCATGCCCAAGGACTGTGACATCAAAAGGGGGCGGGGTCTCCACCTATATAAGTCACAACGCAGCCCTCGGAGAGCAGTCCAGCAGGAGAGAGCGTCGTGTCAACATCTGGGGAAGAGAAGCCCAGAAGCCCAGAAGCCCAGAAGTCCGGACCTCTGCTGGCAAGAGAGCTACTTGAAGACAGCAGAGGAGCCGGCCGAAGAACAGGAACACCGGGAGAAGAGAGCGGAGAAGAACCAACCGGACGCCGGGAGAAGATGAAGCGGAGGGACCCCCGAAGCCGGAAGAAGACCCCCGAAGCCGGAGGAAGATTCCCCCCCCCGGAGCTGTTTAATAAAATATTTTAAAAACCTGTGTAGTGTGTTTTATTACTTACACTTTTTCCCTAGGTGAATGGGTAGGGGTACCATGTACCCCATACTCATTCACATAGGGTGGGGGGCCGGGATCTGGGGCCCCCTTATTAAAGGGGGCTCCCAGATTCCGATAAGCCCCCGCCCGCAGACCCCGACAACCAACGGCCAGGGTTGTCGGGAAGAGGCCCTTGTCCTCATCAACATGGGGACAAGGTGCTTTGGGGGGGGGGGGGGCCCCGCAGGGCGCCCCCCTCCCCCAAAGCACCCACCCCCCATGTTGAGGGCATGCGGCCTGGTACGGTTCAGGAGGGGGGGGGCGCTCGCTCGTCCCCACCCCCTTTCCTGACCGGCCAGGCTGCGTGCTCGGATCGGGGTCTGGTATGGATTTTAGGGGGGACCCCACGCCGTTTTTTCGGCGTAGGGGGTTCCCTTTATAATACATACCAGACCTAAGGGCCTGGTATGCCCCGCGCCGGGGCTCGCAAGGTGTCAATCTCGCCGATAAAAGCGGCAAGATTGACATCCTTTTCTAGTCCCGTCGCACCTGAGTCACGTTCAAAATGAACGGACTTGTCCGTGTGTGGGCAAGTCCGTTCATTCTGAAAGTCCGCCGGAACTCCGGCGAAAGTCCGTCGGAAAGACGGGCGGACTTAGCCCGCCGGAAAGTCCGGGCGTGTGTGGGCAAGTCCGTCCGTTTTAAAGTCCGGCGCACCTGGCGGACAAAGTCCGTCGGAAAGTGTGCCGGACCAAGTAGGATAGAAAGTCCGACCGTGTGTACGCGGCATAAGTCTCCCTTCCATTAGGGAATATAGATACCCCTTAGATATGTTTCTATATTTACTTTCAATTTATTGCTACAATCATTGCTGAGCATTTAACTGCTAGCATTCTGCCAGAAGCTTTCTAGCTGCATATAAAGCTGGCCCTGCCAACTCATAGACTGAGTCTATAGCAGGACATTACCAACTTTATACTATATGCTTTGCAACAGTTCTAGGCCACATGAACATTTATTGCCAGCCTCTACATATACCCTTACAAATCACTGGATGCACTTAAAGTACTTTTAATCCCTGTTGCTATGTGGTCCCTTCTAATCTTCCCCTTCCTCACCGCGGCTCCTGACGTCACTTCCCTCGGCTCCTCTGCTCGCTACTGCTCCTGGGAGATGTGTGTGTCATCATTTCCCAGGAGTCAGTGGGCAGCGCCGAGGGCTAGGTTGCCATAACAACGAGGCAGGAACTTCCTATGACACTGCCCGTTGTGATGGCAATCTGTGTAGTTTTCAGCGCCGCTACGTGCTGTTACTGCGCATGCGCGAGAATGGGCAGTGCATGCTGGGAATACAGCAGCGCCGTATCCCAGAAGAATATGCTTGTGGGCTTCTCCGACCCACAAGTAAGATGGGAATCCCCAAGAAGGCAACGTGAAAAAGGTATTTTTTCCAATAAAATAATCATAAAGGCAGCGCTAAAGACAGGAGTAAGAATTGCTAAATATGCATTATGCAAGAGTAAGAGTTATTTTTTAAAAATTAAAGCTGTGGGTGGAACTCTGCTTTAAAGAGGAACTGAAATTTGCTCACATAATTTGTAATAAAAACATCTTTGCCATTCTGAAGCTTCCCTCCAACCACTTTGCATATTATGTTATATATACTGTGATTCTGTACTTGCCAAATGTGCTGCAGAAATCTCCCTCCACTAAGTCTGGCCGCAATCATTTTAACTGTGGGCAGCTGAAGCTGCTGCCTGTTCACTATCCAAAGTTAAAACAACAGGGGGCAGATGATTTAAAGTGGTTGTAAACCCTTATAGAGCACTTTGACCTACAGGTAAGCCTAGATTAAGATTAAGGCTTACCTGTAGGTCCAAGAAATATCTCCTAAACCTACACGGTTTAGGAGATATTTGCAAAAAGACAGGCACCGCTGTCTATGGTGCATGCGCCATAGACAGCGGCGCGCAGGCACACTGAACATGCCGCTGCTAACAGCGATATGCCGTTAGTGGCGGCTCCCGTGCGCATGCGTGGGAGAGATGTCATTGCGGCTCCGGCCAGTCACAGCGCCGGAGCCACGATACCTGGAAAGAAGATGGACGCTCCGTAGCAGAGGGGACAGCGGTGACATTGCACGCTCCCATCAGGGTTTACTTCCTCTTTAATAGATGGAAGGATGAAAAAATGACTGAAGTTCCACTTTAAGACTTGGTAGACCTGCATTTCCTTAATGATATATTGCCATTATATAAACAACTACACATGCTCTATAAGATTCAAAATATATTTTGATGGAGGAACTACCTCGATGCTTCTGATATTACTTATTTGATCCACAATTGTCAGTAACCAGTGTGGTTGCCTTGGAGATACATTTGTGCTTGGAAGGAATCTTTTAAGTTTAAAGAACTTTGAGCTGCACTTTTATACAGATTTGCATAACAATGTGTACAATACACCAGATGCAACCACAGGAGATGATTATTTCAAATAACATTTTAGCTTTACCCTTAGCTTCCTTTTTTTCTTTTGGTATTATTTTAGCATTTTTTTTTTCATTTTTGTATTCATTTATTGTCTTCTTTTGAGATTATTATACAGGATTTATATAGCGCCAACAGTTTGAGCAGAGCTTTGCAACATGAGGGCAGACAGTACACTTACAATACAATTCAATACAGCTGGAATTAGATGGCCCTGCTCATTAGAGCTTACAATCTATGGGGGAGGGTCAAGTGATACAAAAGGAAATAACTGTGGGGGATGATCAGATGGAGAAAATAAAAGTACAGTTGTTAGGTAGGTATAGAATAGGCTTCTCTGAAGAGAAGGGTTTTCAGGGATCGTCTAAAAGCAAAAAGAGTAGGAGATAGTTGGACAGATTGGAGTAGGGAGTACCCTAGGATGGGTGAGGCTCAGGAAAAGTCCTGCAGGTGAGCATGGGAGGAGGTGACGAGGGAGCTAGAGTGCAGGAGGTCTTGGGAGGAGCAAAGAGAATAATAACAGGTTAGTGATGCTGCTGGGAGAAGAGCCAATGGAGAGATTGGCAGAGAGGAGTAGCAGACACAGAGCGGTTGGTAAGATGGATGAGTCTGGTAGCAGCATTCATAATGAACTGAAGCGGGGTTAAGGTAATCCAATGAGAAGGGAGTTGCAGTAGTCAAGGCAAGAGATGACCGGGGAGTGAGTTAGGAGTTTAGTGATGTCATTGGTTAGGAAGGGGCGTATTTTGGAGTTGTTGTGGAGGTGCAGCCGGCAAGATTTGAACAGTGATTGGATGTGGGGCCGAAACGATAGTTCAGGATTATACCTAGCACCCTGGCATGCAGGGATGGGCTGATAGTTGTGCTATTGATCTTGACAGAGAGTTATTTTTGTATATTTTTGTTGTGTTAATATATTCTTTTTCTTATATAGAAAGGTCATCCAGGATATCCTTGTTTGGGACTATAATAAAGTTTTGGCATTCTTTTTCTAAGGGAGCTGACTAGTCCTATGGGTAACAATATATTTTCATTTTTTTCCCCTAATATTAACCATTGCACAACCCCTAGCCCCATTTAGTTGCATTTTAGTACAAGTATAGAAGCTGACATATTTCTATACACTTTAAAGAGCAAGCTCGATCATCCTTAATCTTACTTAGTGAGTCACTGTCCTGGAACAAGTATGCAGGTCATAAGTGTTGATTTTACTGGCTGCATGCTCATTTTGAGTCAGTGACATACAAGGTAAGAAATTATGAGAATGAAAGTACTGGAACCTACACCTTGTAACAGTGACAATTTCCATTTCAAGTGGTGGTAAAGGTTAAAGGTTTTCTACCTGAATGCATTATCTGCATTAAAGTAAAAAAAAAAAACCTTTTAGATGCAGTTCCCCCCTACCCACTAAATACTTACCTGAGCCTGATCTCGATCCAGCGCTTTGCTCGAGAGCATTGGTGCTGCTCTCTCTCTCCCTGCTCACTGGACTCAGTGAAAGCAGCAGGGGTCATTGGCTCCTGCTGCTGTCAATCAAATCCAGCGATGATTGAATGGGGGGGCTGGGCCGAGCCGCACTGTGTGTGTCAATAGACGCGCACAGTGCGGCTCAGGATCGAGTCCACTCGAGTGCCCCCCTAGCAAATGGCTTGCTAGGGGGGTAAGGGAGGAGCCAGAAGTGCCGGCGGGTGACCCCAGAAGAGGAGGATAGGGATTGCTCTATGCAAAACCATTGCACAAAGCAGGTACGTATAACATGATTGTCATTTATAAAAAAAAAATCCTTTACACTGGAAAGGTGAAATTCTACTTTTTTGTATATATTTAGAAGGTATTTTCTTATTCTGTAGTTCAGCTTTAAGGATGGTAATTATTCTTGACTAGTTTACTTTTCCTCCTGTGCAGGTGCAGCCCATACTGTAGCCAAAGCTCTGACTGATAACAAAGAGTTATCTTCCTGGTGAGCTAATATGCTTCACATAAGTCAACAAACAATTCCAGGACAGTCTGACTTCATTTGTGCTGCAGGAGACTGTAATTTGAGAATTTTATGGCAGGTGGTTAGAAATATTATTTATGGGCTCTGCAGAGCATGTATAAGCAAATGCAGACAAACATAAAATGAACATCTTCCTTTTGTATCCAGCTTTAAGACTAAGGTTTGAGCTACACTGGTGATTAGAATTCTTGCTACACTGCTAGAAATTTGAAGTGTATTTCTGGATCAAAGAAAACCAAAAAAAAAAAAAACAAAGCGAAAAAAAAAAAAGCTTTTTAGAACTTCTATCCAATGCATGCACTTTTCTCGATAGCTATTTAACCACTGTATATGCTTTATGGACCAGAGCAATTTTTACATTTCTGCTGAGGACCTGTTATTCAGAAAACCCTTGGTTATTACTTTAAGTGTTACTAAACCCACAATAGTAAAATCAGTCTGTATATGCAGTAAAGCATGCTTGTTATACTCACCGTGAAACCTAAGGGGTTAATCCTCCGCATTGTGTAAGGAGGAGATTGTAACCTCTAGCAACTACTCAGTGAGCCATAATGATATAATGTAACCTTTAGCAACAAATCAGTGAGCCGTTATGATGTGCTGAAAGCTCTAGCAACTAAGCAGTGAACAGTAATGATATGCTGTAACCTCTAGCAACTAATCAGTGAGCAGTAATGATATGCTGTAACTCTAGCATCTAGTCAGTGAGCGGTAATGATGTGCTGTAACCTCTACTAACTAATCAGTGCATGGTAATCATGTGCTGTAATCTCTAGCAACTAATCAGTAAACGGTAATGATCTGCTGTAACCTCTAGCAACCAGTCAATGAGCAGTATAAATGTGCTGTAACCTCCAGCAACCAATCACAATCATTGCCTGATCTGCTGCAGTAAACTGATTTTGAGTCTAGCTGCTATTTATTTTATGTCTCAGAGCAGGTGGAGAGTAAAATTGCATGGTGTGTGTGTGGGGGGGTCCCAAGAAAAAGTCTGCCTAGGGTCCAATCAATATTAAAATACTTCCTGGAATCCATCTGCCCTTATCTCAGGCATAGAGGAAGGGGAAAAGTAATATCTAAAGGGAGAAAGGAGTGGGACGTGTTAATTAGGGCTAATTTGAATTAACTAAAGGTTAACAAGGGATTAAACTGAAACTTTACTCTCTCAATCAACATAGACTATTTTTTATCCTTGTCCTGCTAGTATTAGTAAATAGATAGGAAAGTAGATTATATTTACTTGTTTTATTTTATTACTTGTAATAATGTTACTTTGTATCTCTAAATTCAAAGTCTCAGAGTTTATAAATACTGAAAAGGACAGTTTTTTTTTTACAGTGGTAAATAAACTATTTGGCTAAATCAGCGGCAGGAGAAGCAGCAGGAGGAGGTTGAGGGCATGCTACATACATTCAGTGAAAGATTTTTTGGGTGAACATGGCACGCCTAACCTGCAAGAGTGATTAAAAATGCTGAAACTAGAGAAAATACTTGTTGATCCTTCCAAAAATCCATTGAGATCTTAACTTCAGGTGTTCTCTGCCCCTGCTGCTCTAATATACCATACAATGACATCAGCCCCGTCTAGCACATTACTGTGGACTACAGAAGGAGAGGCCTTTTTCACTTTCTGAGTTGCACATTATAAACTGAGCAAGAATTTTATTGCATCATTATTTCCAAAACAAAGTAATTCATGCTCAACACTGTATTCAAGATCTCTAGGCAAGTCAAGAATTAGCCCCACACTCTTTCCCATAATTGTCTAATTACGCCTAAATTTGGAGCCCCTTGCACCAACAATCACACACTCCCCTCTAGGGGGTCTCTTCTCTTTTGCAGTTAGGGTCTCTCCACAGATTGCTAGAGGTTCCATTTGCAATTTCTGCCTCGCAGATATGTAACCACATTTTTACTAGATAATTACTTAGAGCCCCCAAACATTATATATTTTCTAAAAGCAAAGGCCTGGGAGAAAAAAATGTTGGTAGTTGCAATTTTTTATGTTGCACGATATTTGAGCAGCAGTTTTTTAAACTGCAAATTTTGGAGAAAAAATACACTTTAGTGAATTTTAGTGTTCAAAAAACAAAACATAATACCCAATTTTTGTGTAAAATATAAAAGATGATGTTGCACCAAGTAAATAGATACATAACATTTCACACTTTAAAATTACATACACCAGTAGAATGGCGACAAGCGAAGATATTTAAAAATATTCCAAGGTGACGCTTTAAAATCTTTTACAGGTTACCAGTTTAGAGGAGGTCTGGTGCTAGAATTATTGTTCTCACAATGACATTCGCAGCGATACCTCACATGCGTGGTTTGATCACCGTTTACATATACGTTCGGGCAGGGGCGTATCTACTGTGAGACACACAAGGCGTTTGTCTCGGGTGGCATTTTTCAGGGTGACGGCACCATGCCTAGGCAGAAGGGACACTACAAGCAGGGCTGATGCAAGGCATAGGCAGCTTAAGGAGCTGCCTGAAGGTGCCAGGAGGGCGGTAAAATCAGCGGTTTATACTGGGAAATTCCACCTGATGCCCGCCCTGTCAAAATGAAATGTTCACCCTGGCCCCACATCAGAGGAGGAGGATGTAACCTCTTCCTCTTGTCCCAACTTGCTCCACCTCCCTTATGCTGGCCTGGCAGAGAGACATGCTGCCCAGACTCTGGAGGGGGACCTTCCTGGAGGACACTGATCATGTAAGGGAAGGGAGGGCTCAGTGTAAGTCAGCCAGGGAGCAATCAGGCTTCCGTTGTGGTCTTCTTGTGCTGTGCATGGGGGGGTCTGAGGAACTAATGGCAGCACAATGCAGGCATTGGAGTGCCAGGACTGAGATATGGCAGCATGCTATGCTGAGACTTGTAGTGCCCTAGACTGTGTGGGGCTGAGGAATCAGTGGCCCCCCACAGAGGGCACTACAAGTCTCAACACAGCGGCCTGTCATTCCTCAGTCCCCTACACAGGGCACTACAAGTCCCAGCATAGTGGCCTGCCCGAGGAATGACAGCCTGCTATGCTGGGACATGCAGTGCCCTCTGTGAGGGGCTGAGGTACAGAGTCATGGCAGCATGCTATGCTGGGACTAGCAGTGCCCTCTGTGGGGGACTGAGGTACAGAGTCATGGCAGCCTGCTATGCTGGGACTTGTAGTGCCCTACACTGCGGGGGACTAAGGAATGGCAGTGTAAGGGAGAAATCTGGGAACCCTGATGTAAGGGGTATCTTATAGATGAAGGGGTGAATCTTAAACAGGAAGGGGTGGGACAAATTTAGATAAAGGGGGTGCCTGATTTTAGTCTTGCCTAGGGCAGCACAAAACCAAAACTTCTGTGTCCATGTGCAGGATGAAGGCCAATCAAGTGGCCAAAAATCAGGCTCCCAGAGAGAAGATGACAACGGCTGGCAAGGAATGTAACTGCTGCATCGCTGAAAGGTGGAGGTGAGTATATTGGGAAGTTTAAGTGATACTAAAGTCTCATTTAAAAAAACAAAAAAAAAAAAACAAACATGTTATACTTACCTCCTCTGTGCAGTGGTTTTGCAGAGAGCAGCCCAGATCCACCTCTTCTCTGGTCCCGCTTTGCTGCTCCTGGCCCCTCCTTCCTATTGAGTGCCCCCCCAGCCAGCAACTTTCTATGGAGGCACCCAAGCCGAGTCAAAGCTCCGTGTATCCTTTCAGACACAGAGCCCTGACCTGGCCCCACCCCCTTTCTCCCCTGGTTGGCTGACTGACTTTGACAGCCTTGGGAGCCAATGGTGCCACTGCTGTGTCTCAGCCAATCAGGAGGAGTGTCCTGGACGGCTTAAACACTTGTGGACATCGCTGGAGAGAAAAGGGGCTCAGGTAAGTAACTAGGGGGTGCTGGGGAGGCTGCTATACGCAGAAGGTTTTTTATCTTAATGCATAGAATGCATTAAGATAAAAAAAATCTTCTGCCTTTACAACTCCTTTAAGTTACACTTTAATGAACATAAATCATGGAGTTCTCACTAAGCAACAGCAAATATTTCCAATTCCTGCTAATTTACAATACCTGCTAGCAGCTACCAAAATGTTATAGCAGCACAAGATAATATTAGTATTTTATAAATCATTTGTCTTTGCCTCATTAAAGTGTATAAAAAGCCAACATGTTTGAATTGAGTAGGGAAGCATTAAAACCCTGTCTGTTTATGTTCTGCTAAAAACATCTACATGTGTGTACATTCATGTTTCTTTAGTCCTGTGAGTTTTTATGCATTTGGGACTATTTCCAAGTTTTTGAATTAGTGGAATTATCAGTTTGTAATTATAACTTCAATGCAGAGTTGTAGTGTCAAGCAGTTTCCAAATGTGAACGTGGCTAAACCACGTGTTGCTTTCATAGCCATATAAAGTGTCATACGAACTTTTCTTCTGCCTCCCAGTCAAACATGTGTCTGCTGTACATCCCCTAGAGGAATGCAACTTGGTATTTATAAGACATTTTTGCACTTTAACTGGAACAAGGTGAACAGAAGTGAAGAAAGACAAGAAACAGTTTGATTTAAAAAAACTCATCAAAATATATTTTTAAAATTTAAGCAATGTAAGCACCTGAATTTGACCTTGTATCAGCCTTTAGCAATCAGTGTACAGTGGAGGTTCGGTGTAAGAGAAAGAAGCAGCACAAGGAGCCAATCAGTTGATCGGAAGTATGTTGATAATATAGGAAGCTGATAGGAAGAGAAAGCAGAATAACAGAAAGATGAGCTCATCAGTGTGTTGGCTCTATTCTCACTGTCCATTCACAGGCTGAGGTGGATCCAGGAAGACCTAGGCTCAGATGAAGTGGTTTGAATGATACTGGCCATCAGTTTGAGGACATCCAGTGGCAGGAAAAAATACTGCAGGGAAAATTTCTGGACTGAAGCTAAATTTTGCAGCAAAATATAATTTCTTTTATTATTTAATGAGCTGTTCATGTTTTCATGCAAGAAAATACATTTTAGGTGCAAACTTCATTCTTTCTATCCCCTTCTCCTCTGTGGTCCCCAGGCTCTCCCGCTCCTACTGGGACCACGTCCGGGTTCAGAGCTGTCAAAATCCCATTTGAAAAGCCAGGTAAACCAAGGATCAAGCAAAATTGGTGCTTGATTGACTGGATCAATGGGCAGGGGAGACATTAAGGACCTAATAGACCCCTGATGTCTCACTAAAGAGTACCTGTAACCTGCCTAAAGCTACCAACAAAAGAGAGAAATTAAGTAAAATGGAAATGTGTTAAAAATACATTTTTATAAAACAAATAATAACAACAAAAAAAAGCATCTCTGTCACACTGCATGCACATATACAAACGCAAAAACGTATAATGTACACACGCGTGTGTAAACAGGGATTGTGCAACACATATTGGGTTATGCAAGGTTTTGAGGTCTGACATATTTGGTATCTATTGGTGTTCTATTGTTGATATCAGTGGGTGAAATAGTGCCCCGTCCTTGGGTGTCAATGGGAGGAATGGCGCCCAATTGTTGATATCAGTGAGAGGAATAGTGCCGCATTATTGGGTGTCAGTTGGAGGAATGGTACCCAATTGTTGATATCAGTTGGAGAAATATTGTTCTATCGTGTATATTAGTGGGAGGATTAGTGCCCCATCACTGGGTTTAAGTGGGAGGAAATAAGCCCCACTGTTGGTGTCAGTGGAAGGAATGATGCCAGATCTTTGATTTTTAGCAGGCAGAATAGTGCCTTGTATCAGTGGGAGAAATAGTGTCCCAAGGGCTGGATATATGCAAGCAAAGGGCTGCGGTTTGAAGATCTCTTAGCTCATAGGTGAGAGGGTCCAACAGAGTGGGGAGAGGGCAGAAGCGAGTTTCCTTAGGTGCAATGAATGCTGAGATTTGTAGAGTACAGGAGAGTACTTCCTCCATACTCGTTCCTCTACAGGAGCCTGGCCGGACAGTTAGTGGTGATGTAACACTTTTGTTGATTTTAGCAAAATAATTAAGTTAAGCAGACCATAGAAAAGCTTTGTTTATATGGATAATTGCTGATTTAATATACTGTATGTCCTATGCTTATTAGAGTAATTTTTAAAACAAAGGTTTAATTGTCCTTTAAGTGTATTATAAGCGCAGGTAATGGCTTGTCTCCAGAAACATAATAGCAACACCTACCCAAAATTTGTCTCAATTAGTGGCTTAAATGCCCCTTTTTACCTCTGTTATTCTCTCCTCTCTGGTGATATCAGCACCACTGACCCCAGTTCCAAGTCATGTAGGGCCCCACATGTTCAGCAAAGAAAGGAAAGGCCTACCCAGTCCTGACCAAATGGCATCTGATATGGTACCCCTCTTTATGGTCCTTAAATTATTTAGTACCTCATGCAGCAACATAATTTGTGTTGGCAGTGCTTCTGCCCTGCTAACTAGCAAAACAAATTTGAGCGGTAGAGTGGGGAGTTGGGCTGCGGCGATTCACTATTTTCCGCACAACCATAAATCTGAATAACGCAATATTACAAAAGCAAGTGAAACTCCCGTTATTAAGTAAAGCTATAGTCTTAAATTCCGATATGCTTAATTTGTATTGTCTGATAAATGTGAATAGTCTTAAGTACAATGGTCGCTATGGTATTTCCTTGGCTAAAAGCCAGCTAGTGTTAAATATTCCAGTCAGCTACACCTCTTCAAACATATTTGGAAACAAGAGCCAGACTAAGTACTTGTTACAGGAGATGAGAAACCTGAGTAAATGTAATAAATTTACTGGCATACCGGCCTTTCCACAGCAAGCATTTTACATTTTTTAAGAATGTATTAATTAGGGTAGCAGTTTCTCAGAAACTCAGATAAGTCCTGGTCATTAAATATGTCTTAAAATAGATTAATTTACAGTAGTATATTCTTACAAGTGTTGCATATTGTTAAGGATGCTTGTTGTATTTATTCGCTGAATTATAGGAGAACTTAAGTTGTAGTTTTTAACTGGAAGGTATTGTCTGCAGACTGATATTTTAATATCCAATTGCCTTCTGGTGTATCAGAAAGGACTTTATTCTTCCCCCATTGGAGCAAATTGGACCATGATTTATAGGGGGTTTTTTTGCCTTCCTCTGGATCAGCTATGGGTATAATTCTGTATATGGAGGTTTTCTATTTATTCTAGTTAATGGTTCGTGCTGCTCAAATATGAGCATCTCAACTCAACGCAAAATTAAAACTGTTTGAACAAGTACATTCTGGTTTTAGTTTTTATTCTCTATTTGCAAGTTTTTAACTGATAACACTGCCAGTATAAGATATCTGTACTTCCAGTGGAAGGCCATCAACTGTAAAGCTGCTCTGTTGAATTTGTGGCCTCATTGATTGCCCTTCAATCCACATTTCCTCTCTGCAGAGATGGGTGCCATCATATTGACATCTGCCACCTCAAAGGTGCTGTCAACCATCGGGGTAGTGTTGACTCTGCCTTGGGAGTTAGAGCACTTAGACCCCATCCAGTGTCCAGAGAGGAAGTAAGCCAATACAGATATTGGCTTTTGTGTGATCACAGCTAAATATCCATAAATATAAGCTAAAATTTACAGTAAAGTTTAGATTTCAATCTGCAGCCAGATATAATTTTTTTAAAATGAGAGAAAATTTAGACATCTCTTTTTTGCAACCCCTGGCTTTGGAGTATTTTTTACTCTGTTTGTTTATGGGTGGATTTGAGTGAAGATGTACAACTCCTTTAGGAAATAAGTCTGCAGCTTTGTCATTAAAACACTGTTTTAATGAAGTTTGATCCTCCCTTAGATTGCTAGTTATCAAAGCCTGCAATACCACCAGGCACCACTAGAGGGTGACTCTGCAAATACTAGCTATCTGGACACACAAGCAAATCTTGCATACAATATGGTGTATTTGAGGGTTGTGTAGCAGCTAAGAGATTCCCACACATTTCTGAGAATCCTCAAGCTATGGTGTGAGCTAAAATCCTTGCATAATCGCTTTTCCTATTGCCCACAAATTATGCACAAATACATGTCAAACACATGGTTCACAGAGTGGAATGCCACCACCTGATGTCTCTACGCTGACTGGTCTGCTAGGCAACCATACACACGCTCAGATTCCTGTTGCTGACAATAAAGCCGCGTACACACGAGCGGCAGAAAAAGTCAGACGGAAGCTTTTCATCGTATATTCCGATCGTGTGTGTGCCTCATCAGACTTTTTTTTTCAAAAATTCTGACGGACCTAGAAATAGAACATGTTCTACATATTTCCGACGGAACCGATTCCTATTGAGAAAACCGCTCATCTGTATGCTGTTCCGGCGGACCAAAAACGACGCATGCTCTGAAGCAAGTACGAGACGGAAGCTATTGAACGTCCTTTTTTCTAGTCCCGTCGTACGTGCTGTACGTCACCGCGTTCTGGACGGTCGGACTTTGGTTTGACCGTGTGTAGGCAAAACCACTTGAATGGAATTCCGTCGGAGTTCCGTCGGAGAAACCTTCGGAGTTTATTCCAACGTCAAAACCGGTGGTGTGTACGCGGCATAAGACATTTCCCTGCCTATGGGAGAAAAGATAACTTCCACATACTGACACTAATCTGCATGCAATCAGCTTGACCGTCTTGTGTCAGCCATTCACTTCAAACACAAGAGCGCAGCCACATGATGCAATGATCACAGAGGTTAGCAGAACATTTACAACAGAACATACAATATGACAGTGCCTAAGGGAGTTGTCTTCTCTTAGTACTCTGAAGGTCACCTACTAATTTTATATTTATATCCTCTAGGCAGGGCAGTGCATGGAGATATGTACAAAAATAATAATTACAAAAGACAAGACAGAAAATTATATACACCAGTATTGGTTATTTGCTAAACAAAAAAAAGGGAGAAAAACAGAAACAAACGTTAAACTTTACCATTTGGGCAGTATCACTTTATTCTGTTGAAGGGAGCATGCTAGAAGTTTAGTAACCGCCTTGTTTTCAAACAAATTCCATACAATCGCTATATTTATTTTCATGCTACTTAATTTTTAGAGGCGAAGATTGGGATGGATTCTTTCCCCTTGGGAATGTACCTAAGGAGGTGATACAACATCTAGTGGGAAGAAAGTTATTTGGCTCTGTAGTGGCCATCCTGTCAGAGATTCATTAGTAACAATGTGTTGACACCTCAGATCACTGTTTCTCAACCAGGGTGCCATCTGGTTTAAACCGGGATGCCATGACAACAGAACCCAGGTTGCCCTGGATCAGCGTCATGAATTGCCATGGTGTGGATGTGCTGGCCACCAGCACCATAACAACCAACGACTCTGTGATGGGGGACTGTGTGATTTGGGGGCTCTGCGATAAGGGGGAGGGCTCTGTGATGGGGGATTTTCTGATGGGGGGACTATAATGTGATGGGGGACTTATGTATAGGTGGCCTTTGATGTATAAGGATGACTCTCATGTGATGAGGGGTTCTCATATAGAAGCTGATGTCAAGGTGTACCTCTGACATGAAGCGTTGACTTGGCCCAATTTGCCTATTCATATTCTGATTTGTGTACATTTGCTCACACACAAAACTCCTTGGATGCCTCCATATGTTATTTTGCATACCCTGTCTCTTTGAACTGTCCATTCTCAAGCCCTGAGCTATGCTAATTGGACAATCACAAGTACTGAGCTTCACCCATCTAAAAACTATATCTGCAGCCTACTGTATATCTTATTATACAAATTTATTTTAATCATATATGTTTTCAAACAGCCCAATTCTCATTATGCATCCCGTTTTGCAAAGACTTTCTTCAGAAAGCTTTCTGAAATACACTATATTGTCAAACGTATTGGGACGCCTGCCTTTGCATGCACATGAACTTTAATGGCATCCCAGTCTTAGTCCGTAGGGTTCAATTTTGAGTTGGCCCACCATTTGCAGCTATAACAGCTTGAACTTTTCTGGGAAGGCTGTCCACAAGGTTTAGGAGTGTGTCTATGGGAATGTTTGACCACTCTATGAAAAGAGCCTTTGTGAGGTCAGGCACTGATGTTGGACGAGAAGGTCTGGTTCACAGTCTCCACTCTAATTCATCCCAAAGGTGTTCTATCGGGTTGAGGTCAGGACTCAAACTCGCTCTTCCATGTCTTTATGGACTTTGCTTTGTGCACTGGTCCAAACCATTTGTTGGAGGGGGGATTATGGTGTGGGGTTTTTCAGGGGTTGGGCTTGGCCCCTTAGTTCCAGTGAAGGGAAATCTTAAGGCATCAGCATACCAAGACATTTTGGACAATTTCATGCTCCCAACTTTGTGGGAACAGTTTGGAGATGGCCCCTTCCTGTTCCAACATGACTGCACACCAGTGCACAAAGCTAACTTCAACCTGATAGAACACCTTTGGGATGAATTAGAGTGGAAACTGTGAGACAGGCCTTTTTGTCCAACATCAGTGCCTGCCCCCACAAATGCTCTTCTGAAAGAATGGTCAAACAGTCCCATAGACACACTGCTAACTTGTGGACAGCCTTACAAGAAGGAGTTAAAGCTGTTATAGCTGCAAAGGGTGGGCCAACTCAATATTGAACCCTACGGACGAAGACTGGGATGCCATTAAAATTCATGTGCGTCTAAGGCTTGTGAATTCACACTTGTGAATGCAGCGGCTCACAGCAGGAGTTTGGTGCGTCTCCATTCACCGTTTCAGGTCCGATTTCAGCCCAAATTGTGGGCTGCAACCGGACCTGAAACAGACCAAAAGATGGACAGGGCTCCTGTGCATATCACACCAGAGCCGCTGCGGAGATGTGTGAACTGGCTCCATAGAGAGCTGGTCACAATCTCCTGCTATGCGAATTGGATGCGGGTAAATCCGCATCCAGTTCGCAATAGTGTGAGCCCAGCCTAAAGGTGGGTGTCCAAATACTTTTGACAATATAGTGTATGTCAATTTATGTATGCATTAACCCATAGCTGAATTAATTTTATACTAGTCTGACTTCAAAAAAATGGATTCTAAATGGTCCTTTTCTTAGGGCCTTTTCACACCTTTGTGCTGCAATAATGCCTAATGAATGGCACTCACTGCAGGGTGCAGCCCTAGCAAAAATGCAGCAGATGACATTTTTGGTCTATTGTGATGTTTTAGGCAGCCCATTTAAATTAATAGGCTGCCTTAATGCTTTTTAACGAGCAGCATAACGCGCGTTAATGCACAAGTGTTGAATGCACCACAATGGGCCACCCCAGTGTAAAAGAGCCCTTCAGAATTAGCACTAAGGAATTAAGAAAGCTTTATTGAAGAAGAGCATACGGGGGTTTATCAAAAACATCTTCTTAATCTAGCTACAGAGCATCAAGGGAAAATGATATAAAAGTTGAATTCAGGCAATTAGGATAAAATAGGCATGTGAAGTTCTAGTCCTGTCTCTCACGCTGGCTGCCCTAAGGGCAAACATACATAGCAGACATTTACAAGTAATGCATCCAATTCAAACATCACTTGAGCCATTTGAGTTAACAAAGGAATGGTAATGAGTACTTGAGTATATTTGTCACTGCTCCGATGTTCCTGGAGATTGGCAAATATCTCTGAATGTTTTGAGACTCTAAACGTTATGCTGTCTATCTTTTCAAACCCCCCACACCCAGTAATAATACCCCAGCCAGCACTCCCCAGCTTTTTCTTCCTGCATGGCAGTCGGTGACAATACCTGGCACTTAGGGGTATGGGGAAGTATATTATCTTCTCCCATGTGACGATTGCTAACACTAGCTGACACTACAAATTTTAGAGCCGACTGTCACTGGGGAAAGATCTACAGGCACTTTTGCTCAAAATGGGCAAAGTCAAATTGTCTTTTTTAGAGTCCCTTTCACATGGTGACATCTAGCTGCTGTGCATCCCTCCCAGTGTTTTAGTGCATCAACTCTATGACAGTCTACGACTGGGCAGGGCTGAATGTTATTCAGAGTGGTACATGCTTTAAAGGCCCTATATGTTTCTTGAACTCTTAGGGCCCTAAACGCAAATACCATTTGGCACAGCTGTCCAGCCACAGCCTGCCATAGACTTTGACAGGCTGCAGGCAGAGGGGCTGGATGCTAAAACACCAGGAGGTACGCACAGCAACCAGACACCCCTGTGTGCAAAGGGCCTAAACCTTCTGCTTGTTAGGTTATGAACATAATACAATAGTATAATGGTATCAAGTAGATGTCATTTTCCCATAAAGTTCAGATACAATGCACTATTTATTTCTGTTTGAGTAATCATTAACTCACAATTATATAGATTAGCCATAAAGGTGTTCATTATGTTGCAATTGATTATGTCTGGACTTTGTGTTTCATTAAAGCTGGACTTTGGAATGACAAGAAACTTAGCTAATAATCAAGGTATATTTATAGAGAGATGTTGATTAGCCATATATCAACTTCTGTTCTTTAAAGTACAGCATTAAAAAAAAAATGTTATATTGCTTAGTAGAAAACTGGATGTTGTCCAGGAAAAGTGTTGGCATTAAAGAACGCTGACACGGCCTTTAGGAAATCAAAGATATAAGCACTAACTTGTCTGCCACAGGCCTAGTTACAGTGATGTCATCTCACACCCTTGGTATTGCCATACATTACTGTTGTGCATGGGTAAAGCTTTTAAAGGGAAATTGTACAGAGAAAAATGAGAAGATTGCCACTGCTGATTTCCTCCCAAGGATGCTGGTTTCTTGGCTTCTCTGGCTTAAAGTTCTTTCTAGGTCCTTCACTCAGATTTGAAAATCAGAATGAAATTTCCTAAGTGTCAGATGGCTGTGTCCCGCTCCTAAGTTACTGTTGATTAATGTAGTAACTTAGGGACCAGGGGATGTAACAACATTGTGTGGCAGAGAACACAGACATCAGACAACCAAAAGTGTTGAATGTTGAAGAGACAGACAGGGGCTACAGTGATGGAACAGAGCAGAGGTAGGAGACATGGACCACCAGAGAGGTGAATGTCTTACCTCTTCTGTTGCAGAGACCATCCAATAAGATTTGCTTTTAGCCTGACAAGGTAGCTTTATCTCTTTCTGCCCAGGCCCTTTAAGTGGGTCTTTACACTCGGGGGGGCAGCACAGAAACTGCAACTGTTTATGGACGCATTTGTGCAGCATGAGGGCTTTAAAGTCCACCCTCTTTGCTGCCACACATATGCTTTACATGGACAGCAAAGGGGTTAAAGTCTGCCTTCTTTCAAACTTCAATACTCAGAATTTTGGCGCATCCCTGGAAATTCCATCATAAAACTCTCCATCCTAAAAGCTTTCCCTATTAGGTTCCATACACCATAAACATCACTGGTTATTAGAAGGCTGTCGGCTAGGAAGCCAACAGCGTCCTTAATAACCAGTGATAGTTGGCGAGGGGAGGAGGTAGTGGCAGCAAATATGCCTCCTGCTAAACATAGTACAGAGAAATGCACACTGCCTGCCTCTGTTGGTCTTAATTACCTCCAGTTTCGTTATCTACTAACTAGAACTAGAGGTAATTATTTTTGAATTTGGTGCAGAAATAGCACCAGTGGCAGCTGGTGGTTTTTTGTTTGGGGGGGCAGCAAACAACTGAACCCCCCCCCCCGCAGCAACTCAAACCCCCCCATTCCCCCTCGTTATCTGCCGGTAGTTTCACCGGCACTTATCCTGTCTAGGCAGCGGGGATCGGGCATCAGCGGGCACATGAGGAACAGTGGCTGGGATCGGGCATTCCGAGGAGCGGCGGAGATCAAGCATCCAAGGAGCAACGGGGATCAGGGCACCAAGCAGCGACAGGGATCGGGCCCCAGGCATCGGCCAGCAGCTCTTCTCCTCCTCACTTCTGCCGTGCGTCTCCTCCCCTCCTTCTTCTAGGCGTCCAATAGGATCACCTGTCCTTTCAGCCAATTGGGTGACGGGAATCAGACCCACTTGCTGATTGGCCGGGAGGAGGATCAGTGTAGCAACAGCAAATATTCATTAAATATTCATTGAATATTCACCCATTCAACTGGGTGGCCTCAAGACGCAATGCTCTGCGTCCCGAGCTCACCCTATTTTGAAGCCTATTAGAGCCTCTGGCTCTAATCAGGTGCTTAAAAAAATAAACCCTGCTGCTGTAATTCATGCGCCCGCTGCTCTGAAAGAGGCCGGGCACGTGGATAGGGAGAGCGGCGGGGCATGGATAGGGGGCGGCGCCCGAGCACCCACAATGGACGGGCCGCCCCTGAATAACACCACTTTGTAACATGGCACTATTAAGAACTACCTGAATCTGCTGCTGGTGTCAGTAAAGCTACCAAAACGTGTAACAGGAATTTTTAAATCTGGCACATGCCACTTTACAGGGCCATACCATCAGAAAAGTGTTGCTAGGACGGTATTGATTTTCCCTGACTGTTTTTGCTAAAACGTGAAGCTAAAGGCATGGTTCACATATACCAAAAAACTGCCTATGCAGGTTAGGGGAGCCTGCAGATAAAAAGAAAAACTGTGCAGCTTTGATTAAAGATGAATAATGCCCGTGCTATTGGTGTAGGCCATTTACATCTTCCCGAAGACTGGCTAAAAAAACTCCTAGCGTATGTATCCCCTTGTCCTGCCTTGTTACTAAGACATTGCTAAGACACTCCCAGCGATTACTACTCATCCTCACCATCACCGAAGTGAGCTTTTACTCCGATTCAACCCCCATGTACCATGTGCCCCCTCTCCCTTGTCGCAGTAGATCTTAGCTCAGCAATGCTGTAATGGAGGAGAAGGTGAACTGTGCATGTGCAGGGGTCTGAGAGCTTGCTCCTGTGATGATGGAGGTGAGCAGTAACAGCTGGGCATCCAAGCAACAAGGTAGGACTACACATTATAGAGGGATATGCTTTGTTCATATTTCATGTCTGAGGTTTACAACAACTTTAAGTAAAACCTGACAAGCATAAGTATAAAGCCAAATGATCATTTGTCCATATTGCCTTCTAAACTAATGCCATGATGATATCTCCTGTGTGCATCATGGTCAGGCCATTCAAACGGCCAAAGAGTGTGAATCCAGAAGGAAAACCTGGGAGGGCCTAATTTGAAAGGTAAGTCTGTCCTTATGACATAAACCTGCATAGACCCATTGCAAAATAAATGTTTGATCGTGTTGACTAGCACCTTGGAACAGATGACATTGCAAACAAACACTGCATCCTGAAGGTGGCAGTGTTCATCTGCTGGCTGGAGGCCTTCATTTTTGCCAGTGAAGCCTCCAACCTGCATGTGATCACCATGTCAGAGCTGAAATAATGGACACATATTCGGGATCCACTGTGATTGGTTCCTGATCGTAAGTGGGTATCCTGGCTTTCAGTGACAACTGGCAAAGTCTTGGTTACTTGTTCTCAAAGGGGAAGATGTTTATTACCATGTCCTTGTCACAGAGCATTGTAATAATGAAAGTTAATAAACAGACTGCAGCTGAGAAAGAGTTAATGTATTGCAAAGGCCTATCACATTTAGTATCAAAACATGAGATTTGAAATATAATCACATTTCTGATACCAGGAATTCTTGAAGATTACCGATTACCCGACTTTGAGATGAGATTTTTGGACCATTAGTTTTATTAGTTCAAGATAAGAAAGATTCCTAAAGTCTCACGTAAAATCTAGTCTAATACAATGATTTGTTTTATCGTGTTTACCTTTGGTGATCACTTGAAGCTCCTGGCATTGAATTGTTATAATGACTTCCTTGTTAGCGTTCCAGCTAGGGAAGCCTTGAACACACATTTTGCAATGTTAGCTCAAAGAAACATTGCACCAAAATATAATAACCTAAGCAGGAACTGGGAGACATTTTGTTTAGTGTTACTTATACTGTATATTTATTTCCACATTGTATTTCAATTATTTCTAGCCTACTCCTACTACTTTGAACAATATTGATGTTTGAACCTTACTTTGTGAAGATCACTACATATTACTTCTGTGACACATATTCAGTATGTCCTGTGAGTAGGCATTGTTGTGTCACGCAATTCACAGAGCCTGCCTTCTGAACTACAGTGGTGCTGAGTGGGGGGAGGAGTTTCGGGAGTCTGAGTCAGTACAGGAATCACTGCTGGCAGGCAGCAAGGTACCATGGGATATGTAGTCTTCAGAAATTGAAAGTAAACAGCAGAGGAGAAGCTGCAAAGCATGCAGGGAATCCAGGATGTTATTAAAAGAGGGACAGGCAGAACTTACAACAACAACAAAAAGGAGATTTTTCAAGTAAGCTTATATTGGATTGTCCAATATAACTATTGTTTGTATTGCCATTCATTGCAATACTGATGTTTTAAAGTGAAAGAGTATACTGTGATCATAGATTTCCTTAAATACACTGTTAGCATTTTTAAAGGTAAGCTGTCCACCAATCAGTGAGCAAAGGCTAAAACTGATCAAATTGCAATAAACATCTAACCAAAATATGTTAAAAAATAACCTATCAATAATCCTAACAGAATGAATGTAAAAGGTAGGCCGTTAGACGTGTTCTTTTCCGGGACTGTTGGACAGACATGGCCTGTTAAAGTGTAGCGTTCACCCCCGAAAGTTTTCGCTGATTTTCCCAGGGTTCTTTCTACAGTTCAAGGAGTCAGGCACACAGCAACAGCCACTCTTAGCCCCCCGCTCACACTAGTGTGATTTGACAGTTCACACCCCGTCAGCATGGGGACCATTCAAATTGCCAAGACTCATGTCGCAGCAACTTTAAAAAGGGTTCCTGCATTACTTTTTTCCAATTTCATTGCGACTTGCATAGACTTAAATGAAGTCGCAATTAAATTGGAGGTGCAAACCACACTGATCTGTGGCTTTAAAATCATGCTGAAGTAGCGCAATTTTAAAGCCACACCAGTGTGAACCAGCTCAATTAACAGCCTAGGGGTTGCTTTTCGTTTTGCTGAATAACTGGGATAGGACGTAGGGAGCTGTGGAATACTCCAGAACCCTGAGCAAAAGCAAAAAGGACACTCTTCACTCTGTAGCTACTCCTCGGAACAGTCCCTTCAATGATAGCTCCAGCTATGGACAGCACTGAGACACCATATGCAATGTCCCAGAGTAGGCAAACTTTAGCCTTTATAAACAAGGATTTGCAGCAGCAGGAGACAGGATCCTGCCGATAAATCTGTACTCACAGTGTCCCTGCATACTTGGATGCCACCTTCTAATATCCAAAGACTTTCCTTAATATACCTCCAGACCAGATTCTCAGAAGAAAATCCTTTCTATAGCTGCAACGAGTCTCAGCAAGCAGGCCCCCCAACTCAGCAGAAGCTAAGACCTCGATGAACACAGGCAGATTTTCAGGCTGGGAACCTATCCTCCTGGGCAAGAACAGGGCTACCTCAAGCCCCAGAATATTTATGCTCTCTGCAACCATCTACTGGGCACCCTGGCTGGAACCACATAAATATTCAGAATGTAAAAAGGTGTTCTTACGGGCCCAAAAGTACACCACTCAGCGCCAGGGACAGATGTCGTTCTGAAGCAGGAATGTAATGAAGATAAAATACAAATAACACCAATTTGCTGTCACAATAGGTACAAGGAGGTGCAAACTAAAAAAAATTAGTATAAAAGCAGCCGTTTAAAAATATGGATAAATCATAATAAATAGTGGTATACAATAATCAGCAGACAAGACTATAAGATCACACTAAAAACAGCGCTAATGTTGAGCTAAAACAAATATACATGTAGCCAACTTCACAAGCAAAGTCCTTTGAGAGAGGCGGGTAGTTGAAAAAGTGGTTCAGAAAGTGTTCATAGGTGATCATAGTATAGAAACTCAGTGTGCACCTTCCACCGGTCACTCTAATTCCACCATGTGAGAACACACTCCCCTCAGGGGGTTAAACTCACCAGAGCTTAATAGTAATAAGCCTCCAAGGAAAGAAACATCCAAGCCACAAGCCACTGCCAACACCGCTCTGGAGGAATCTCAGATGATCAAGGCTCAGAAATAACCCAACAACAAAAGAAAAGCGCACATAGCGTAATCCTGTTTATTGATTAAAAGCCCATCACATCACACAAAAATCCCCCCTTCAATAAATATACGTACATCAACACTGCAATCAATGGAGCACATCAAAGGAAGCTTTTAAATCGTGCACTTCACCATGCTAGACGTCAGCCGGCTCAGCTTCCCAAGGAGCGATCTCCACTTCCTGGTTGTGAGTCAGGCTGTGGTGGAGTGCAAACGTCACTTCCGGCGTCGTGTAGGCTACGCCCTGATGCGTTTCGTCATATCCTGACTTCAACAGAGGGCGTGCCTACACGACTGACGGACAGGTTTAAATTATCCCACCCCATCCTCCCTAGCCAATCAGAGAAGCGTTCGGCGTGACGACAGGTGCGCGTCATCCGCCGAAATACACACTGATGGCTTCCTCCTGGAGGGGGAGAGGAACAATTAACCATCCTGCACTACATGCATCAACTCAGTGAGCAGAGAGGGACCTGTCATCCGCCAGCTCAGCGGAGATCAACGGAGAGATCTCCCTCTGAGCCGGCGGACTGAGGCGGGCTCAGTGGAAACGGAGTCCGCCTTGTGTGAATGAGGCCTTATTGTTTCACTCCCTTAACACCCATAAAAATACATTTTGGCAAATTAGGTACAGAGACGTTTTTTGTATTGTTTTTTTTACTAATCTAAATGCATCCCATTGTTTTTAATAGGCATGTACAAACAGGTGCATAAAATTGCACTGTGTATAAATACCGTATATACTCGAGTATAAGTCATTCCGAGTATAAGTCGAGGCCCTAATTTACCACAAAAAAATGGGAAAAACTTAGTGACCCGAGTATAAGACAAGGGTGAGAAATGCACAGCTACTGTAAGTGGAAAAAGAGGGTCAACAATGCCCATTTGCAGCCGCAGTGTGCCCATTTGCAGCCATAGGTCCCCCAAACTTCAAACCCAGTAGTTAAGGGTTCCTAGATGCCCCCTAGCTGCAGCCAAAAAGCTTTGGATATGTTATGGTACCAGTTCCACTGGGTTTGCACACCAAATTTGGGGTTCCTAGCACCTAGTGGCCCTGAGATACGTGGCCCCAAATTTGGTTCAGAAAATGTCAAGCACTTTTCTGCAGCAGAGAATGACATTTTCCAAACCGATTTTGGGGCCCCGTATCTCGGGGCCACTTAGTGCTAGGAACCCCAGCTTTGGATATGTTCTGTTACCAGTTCCACTGGGTTTGCACACCAAATTTGGAAAATGAAATTTTTTGCTGCAGAAAAGTGCTTGACTCGAGTATAAGTCGAGGGGGGCACTTTCAGCACAAAAAAAGTGCTGAAAAACTCGACTTATACTCGAGTATATACGGTAGATAAGTGAAAAAAATTACAAAAATCTGCATTGCTTTCACGGTATTTTACACATATATGTGTATATGCATGCAAATACCTGCATATATGGGCGTACACCACACCCCAAGAAAAGCTAGAAGAATTTTTCCATATGTGTACGCATATGTGAAAATACACGCATTTACTATACAGCCTATCCTTGCATTTATACGCTGGAACTTCCTGCAGGGATTTGATGTTCATACATCATTACCGTATGCAAGAATAACCCTTACTAAAGACAAATAGGCTGTTCACTTTGCAAGGGAAGTTTCACTTTGTAAGGAAATTAGTTCCAGAGGTTAGTGAAAGTGGTAAAGTTTCACTTTGCAAAGAATACAAAATAACGTGCAAGAAGAATAAGAAAAACAGCATTTAATGCTTGCACCTGATTGGATGATGGGAGTCAGAAGAACTTTTCCTCATTCACTAAACATTGGGGCAAATTCCCTTGCAAACTTCAACTTTCCTTGCAAAGCGAAGTCTATTTTCCTTTGGAAAATCAACCTAATGGAACAGTCACATACATAAATGACTTAGTTTAGTTAAACAGTAAGTCTGTAAAAGGGTGACCTCATCTATTGTAAATATTGTCATTGTACTGTTTACTTCTTACAGTAGGTCGATTTAAACCAGAATCTTGGACTGAGCATAGTAACCAATGTGCTGAAACGGGCCACTCCTTAGACTAGCTACTTGGATTTCTGCTGAATTGGACGAAATCCAAGCCATGAGTAGCCCTACTGTCACCACCCAACTTAAACTGATTAAAAAAATCAGAGGGAGCCAGCTGGAAAATTGTTATAAAAATCAGATACATTCATTTTTCAGGTAATACTACAGCAGACAGTAGTGTCTATTCCTCCATCTACGCTGTTTATCATGAATGAGGGATTTAAAGTATTACTAAACCCAGGACCCTGCATTCACTATATCTGGTCTTCCACAGTACACAGGATATGGAAATGCAATTGTTTTAGTAAATATAAACTACTAAATACCTTTTCTCATCAACAGTACAGTAAAACCTTGGTTTGAGAGTAACTTGGTTTGAGAGCGTTTTGCAAGACAAGCAAAATAAGACAAGCAAAATAAATTACATAAATACATTTTGACTTGATATACAAGCGATGTCTTGATATAAGAGTAGCGTTGTGTCACAACTGAGTATAAAACAGAACAGAGTGTAGTAATATGGTTACATTTAACCCTTTCATGACTAAGCCTATTTTTGAAATTTGGTGTTTACAAGTTAAAATCCGTATTTTTTGCTAGAAAATTAATTAGAGTACCCAAACATTATATATATTTTTTTAGCAGAGAATCTAGAGAATAAAATGGCGATTGTTGCAATATTTTTTATCACACGGTATTTGTGCAGCGGTGTTTTAAACGCAAATTTTTGGAAAAGGGACACTTTCATGAATTTTAAAAAATCCAAACAGTAAAGTTACCCCAATTTTTTTTTATAATGTGAAAGATTGATGTTACGCCGAGTAAATAGATACCAAACATGTCACCCTTTATAATTGCACGCACTCGTGGAATGGCGACAAACTACGGTACCTATGAATTTCCATAGGCGACGCTTTAAAAATTTTTTACGGTTACCAGGTTTGAGTTACAGAGGAGGTCTAGGGCTAGAATTATTAGACCCCCCATCCCTCCTTTACACTTCAAAGTATTCAGATCGCCGAAAACGGCGATTCTGAATACTGTGTACTTTTTTAAATTCGGCGCCATTGGCAGCCGAGTAAACAGGAAGTGACGTCATGACGTCGCTTCCGCATTTACAACGAGAAGGCTGGAACGAAGCCACCCACAGCTTCGTTCCAGCCCGCTCCCAGCCGCCGAAGGTACCCGATTGGACACCGGGCCTCCCGATCGCACGGGAGGCCTGGTAACAGCGGCGGGAGGGGGGGTGTCCCCTCCCGCTCCTCCGGTATAACAACCGAGCGGCTTTTAGCCGCATCGGTTGTTATACTCGGGTAGCCGATCGCCCGCTGGAAACAACGGTACCGGGATGATGCCTGCAGCTGTATAACCCCGGAAAGCCGAGTACGCATATCTGCGTACGGTCGGCGGGAAGTCGTTGAAGGTACAACATTTAGTAAGTCACATGGTTGATTAAAACAGGCACATCTAAGCAAGCAGGCATCCGGGGTATAGCTGTCCACATAGACCGTCCTCCACACCACCATCAACGTCATCTCTTCCACGAGCGCTTCAAGCCTCGCTTTCAAATCACTCTACTGCACGCTAATCTTTCCGATCACAATTGCAGACTGACAGTGGTGGGAGCCGGCGGTGCGGAGGACAGTCTATGTGAACAGCTTTAGGGCTCATGCACACAGGAGGACGTTTTTACAGCTGCTGTTAGGGGCAGTTGACGTTTTTTTTAACTGTCTCTAAAAGCCCCTCCATGTTAGCATGTGTCCATGCACATATTAAGGCTACTTTCACACTGAGACGCTTTACAGGCGCTATAGCGGTAAAAATAGCACCTGTAAAGGGCTTTCACACTGGAGCGGTGCGCTGGCAGGACACTAAAAAAAGTCCTGCAAGCAGCATTGTTACCACTGAACTCAATTTTGCAGCGCTTTGCGGGCGCTTTTAACCCTTATCGGCCGATAGCAGGGGTTAAAAGTGCCCTGTTAGTGGCCAAAAAGCACTGCTAAAATGACGGTAAATGCTGCTAAAAATAGCAGCGCTTTACCACCGACGCCCCAGTGCCTCAGTGTGAAAGTGCCCTAACTGTCAGAGGCATTTAGGGGCAGTAAAAAAAAAAAATGACAGCCTGTGCTTCCAGGAGCAGTAAAACCGATCTGTAAAAATTAAAAGTGCCAAAAAACTTGCGTTTAGCGTTTTTACATTATAAAGAGTGTTCTTAATGAAAAACGCCTAAAAACGAGGGAAAATGCGTAAAAACTTGGGAAAACACACAGTAACGCTAATGTAAAAATGTGGCTAGCGCTGGCATTTTTAAAACGTCCTGTGTGTATGAGCCCTTACCCTGGATGCCTGCATACTTAGATGTGCCTCTTTTAATCATCAACTATGTGAGGTGCTAAATGTTATACCGTCATTAAATGTAACCATATTGCTACACTTAGCGGCGCCTTCTCTTCTCTTTTATACTCTGTAGCTCCTTCTGGATTTAGCTTCTAATCCCCTTGTGGAGGCTTCCATTTGTGGATGGACATTTTATGATTACACAACCTATCACATTGCTAAAATCATTTTATATGTACTATAAACTGAAGGATTTATGAATAAATGGTTGTGGAACGAATCATCCGAGTTTCAATTATTTCTTATGGGGAAATGTTCTTTGATATACAAGTGCTTTGGATTATAAGCATGTTTCTGGAATGAATTATGCCTGCAATCCAAGGTTTTACTGTATATAGCAGTCTTGTGACTTCTATCGGTGTCTGGTTAAAGCTTGTAGGAGGAGTTTTCATTCTCCTCTGACTGTCCTATGAGGCTGCATGACCCCTGACCCTCTGTCTAGACAGTGCTGATTGGTCCTATGCTAATCACATGCCCCCTGCAAAAAAAAAAAAAAAAAACCTCTCTAGCAATACACACCAAACTGAGCATATGCAGAGTGTTCGGTATTATCAGCAGATGGATTGGGGACTGTAGAAGAAAGGGAGGATCAGAGAAGACAGGATCAAGCAGCCTTTTTACACAATGCGGATGATTAACCCCTTAGTTTCCACAGTGAGTATAACAAGCATGCTTTACTGCATAACCAGACTGATTTTACTGTTGTGGGTTTAGTAACACTTTAAGTAATTTCTCTTGCTCGGCCTGCGAGGCTGAACAAGAGAAATCTAGAAGTGTATGGCTAGCATTGTTCCTATTCCTCCCTGTAAGTAAAAGAAAATGATCTAAAAGAAATACCATAACAGCAATTTGTAAACTTCTAATTGTTTGTATTACTGTCTGAGACATCGAAGTCCATTACTGCAGAAAATTCAAAAGCAGAGTTCATAGTTTTCACAAGTAGGTGAGTGGAGGAGGGTGAAATGCAGCACAGATAACTTTTATGGCTTGTAATTGTATACTTATTGTAGTGAATTTTCATTTAAAGAAAGAAAGTTAAAATTGTGTTCAAACAATTTAAATAATGTAAATGTTAAATTCCTGGCATCATTAGCAAGTAATCAGCAGTGGAAAATATGCAGGCTTTTAAGTCTTGTATTTAAATGTCCGTAAAAGACAAACCTGCATGGAAATTAGGAGCCACACTTTATAATTACACAGTAAAATGAATCTGGGGGGGAGTTTGTTTGTTTTTTTGTTTGTTTTTTTTTTATAAAAATAAAAAACTGTGGAGATAAAAGACTAGTCAAGCATTGGACTAGACAACATTTACATATAGCTGTAATGAATCAGTCTGCACCAGGCTGGATATTAAATCTTGCAGATTGATTTGCTATGTACCCTTGAAGATGTAATTTTGCACAGGAGTACAGCTTTCCTCTGGAAAATAAAATCAAATTATTATTAAATATGTAATTATTTCACTACAGCAGAGCTAGATCAGATGATTTAATATACCGGTATTCTATTTCTTAACCACTTCCCAACTAGAGCAATTTTTTTCATTTTCCGCGCACATGTTAAAATCAGCATTTTTGGCTACAAAATTACTTAACCCTGCCAAATAAAAATATATACATTTTCTGAAAGCAAAAATCCTGCACAAATAATGGATGGTAATTTAATTTAATTTTTATTTTTTCATGATCTTTGTTGAACTGTTTATCAAATTTATATTTTCAGTATAGAATACACTAAAATGAATTTTACTTCACACAAACACAATATAATCCCCCCCCTTTTTTTTTTTTGCACAAAATAAAAGATAGGGTAGTGTCGAGTACATAAATACCAGAAATGTCAAGCTTTAAAACTGCAAAATTCTGGCAAATTACAGTACACAAAATTATTAATAACCAACATTTTAAGTGTTTTACAGCTCATTTGTTTGGGTCTAACCATAAATGAAGGACCTAGAATTAATATTCTTACTCTGGCGTACATGGAGATATGTGTGGCACAATAGTTTACATACAAATGTGCATGCTACCTGCACTTGTGTTTGGATGTCTGTGCGCAGGGCCGTTGGGAGAGGCGGGTTAATTTTTTTTGTGCATTTTTTTTGTATTTTCATTATGTACAATGGTTTCACTTTATTATTGTCACAAGGGGGGGGGGGGGGGGGGGGCAACAAGGCTTCCTTTGTGATAGCATTGGGCCGATGACAGGTTCTTAGGTTCTTATTCACCCCATATGTCTTCCCTGCCCACTACTCCAGTCAATTTAACACAGACGTGTGCTCGATCAGCTGTTTACCCAGTTTTCTAGCAGGGACACTGACAGCTATGAACCAGAAGTGCTCAGAGCTGAGTGCTTCCAGTTCACACTTTTGCTCAGAGAACAAAGGTCACTGTGCAAGTACTGTAAAATCAATCAGCTGCCCAATTACTTTTACATAAAATCCAAGAGCCAGCTGAAAAACAAGAGACACAAGCTCATGGCTGCTATTGTGGCCATGAGCTTGTTTTCCTGACGCCAAACATGGCAGCATACATATAATATAGTTCCACCCTTATATCCACCCACAGGACCTGTTCAAATCTATAAAAGTCTGACTGAGAGCAACCTTCCCCATTCACCTTTTTATCCTTAAGATATGCACCCGCAAGACAGTGATGTTGCGATAAGTACCTGCCTGCCGACTGTGTCGGTGTCTGTCTGGGTTCAGCTTCTCCCAGGCGCAATCCCACATTTTAAGTTGCTAAATGCACCAACAAGGTGGGGAGCCCCTTCTGGTGGTCTTTTGGGGCTGAGGAGTTCTCTAACTAGAGACATCAGAACCTCATGTGGGGCACCTGAGTTGGTGTTTGGTTGCTGGAGTCTATGATGCATGTGTCTCTCTGCACACCTGAGATGGCTGCACACTAAGGATGAGCTCAGGCATGTTCGCAACCCGCACATGCAGAGCCCGCCAGGAAGTCGGCACTGCACAGCGCTAATCACAGGCAGTGAGACATTTTCCCGATCCGCGGCTGCAGGGATCGAGAAATGTCTCACTGCTTGTGATTAGCGCTGTGCAGTGCCGACTTCCTTTCAGGCTCTGCACGTGCGGGTTGTGAACACACCTGAGCTCATCCTTACTGCACACCTGAGATGGTGTTTGGTGGCCAAAGTCCATGATGCATGTGTCTCTCTGCACACCTGAGATGGTGTTTGGTTGCCGAAGTCCATGATGCATGTGTCTCTCTGCACACCTGAGATGGTGTTTGGTTGCCGGAGTCCATGATGCATGTGTCTCTCTGCACATCTGAGATGGTGTTTGGTTGCCGGAGTCCATGATGCATGTGTCTCTCTGCACACCTGAGATGGTGTTTGGTTGCCGAAGTCCATGATGCATGTGTCTCTCTGCACACCTGAGATGGTGTTTGGTTGCCGGAGTCCATGATGCATGTGTCTCTCTGCACACCTGAGATGGTGTTTGGTTGCCGGAGTCCATGATGCATGTGTCTCTCTCTGCACACCTGAGATGGTGTTTGGTTGCTGGAGTCCATGATGCATGTGTTTCTCTGCACACCTGAGATGGTGTTTGGCTGCTGAAGTCCATGATGCATGTGTCTCTCTGTACTCCTGTGCTGAATCCTGATGCTGGTGTCAGTGCTGCATTTTCTTTTCTCCTACAGGTATGTGCTATCCCTTTTTGTTTTCCTCCATTGCCTCTAACTTCATTAGGCTTAACATTTAATTGCAGATCTTTCTCTGCTTGTTGTTTTGTGCTGCATACACACCACAAGAGTAGTTCTGTCCTTGTCAGTTTGCCAATTAAATTCAACCAATGACCCCATGCACTATTATAAGTGAAATGTGTTTTATGATCACAAAACAAAGACACGAGTTCACTGCTGAGATTTCAGTTCACAATTCTCAACTCATACTGCACATATTCCATTGGATGGGGTCAGCATTTCCTTTCACATCTGTTTGAAAAGATCACACCACACACACTGTACAATTTTGCACATGATAATAATCTCACAATGGGCTGGTACTAGTAATTTGTTTTTGTGTTTTTTATCTGCAGTTTTTTTCCTTTCATCTGTGACTTTTCCTGCGACCAGCGTGCATGCATGATCCGGTCCATGTTTTGTGGCTATTTCTGGTCTCAGGGCCAGCTTTGGCATCCATACATGCACTGTGCAGAGGGCCTTGTGTGGCAGCCATCTTTGCTATGGCATGTCCAGGCTCACACATGCGTGAGGTGGTTTTTGCACTGGAAACATCTTCTGTTTTCCCTTGCTTATGCTGCAGGTAAATGGGGGAGGGAGGTTATTCAGGCACATGTCTATGATCTATTTGCTTTTTTCTCTCCTTCTTTTTTCTTTCTGTGCAGTGCTGACATCCTTGCTTCAAAAGGAACTTTCTGCCACACAGCCAAGATCTCCATGTGCTCAGGTAGGGACCATCCTTCTGGTAAGTAAGATCATTACTTGGATGGTATTCTACGGTTGGCTCAGAGTCCAGGTGACCTACTAGTTCAAAAGGGGATTCTTCTGGCCAGCCTGAGAAGTTTAGGTTGGATAGGAGGTGTCAAGACAGTTGGAGCAGACCTGACTAGTCATTGATACAGAGGCCGAGTTCAATGCTCATGCAAGGAATTTTCTCCTCCTTCTTTGAATGGGCAAAGCAGTTGTCAGCTTCCCAATGCAGGGGCCTCCTAGAAATGATGATGTCTTGCATCCCTATGCTACCCGGGGCACACTGGATTCTCTGGACATTCCAAACAATTTCCTTTTTGCAATGCAGAAGGCAGCACTTGAGTCAATTCAAAGTGCTTCTTCCTAGATGTGCAGGAGCCTCTGGTGATGGGTATGCTGGGGGACCCTCACGTAATCCCATCCGGTAGGTTCCTTATCCGGGACCATTGTCACCACTGATGTCAGTACTTGGTTCCTCCCATATCACTCAAATATGGGGCCACCCTCAGCTGAGTCTGTTTGCATCACCATCCATTCGCAAGGTGCCTCGCTTTCCTACCCTCACCTGTTGGTGGAGGAAGTGGATGCCCTCACTCACCCAAGAAATAGTCACTTAACAAATGTCTTTCCTATACTGTCTTTGGTCATGAAGCTTAATGGGAGACTGTTGTCTGAGGGTCTCACTGTGATAGCAAGCATGCCGATTGGCCCGCAGGTCTTTGGTTTATCCTAGCCATGGAACCTAGTCAGGACCAATCACTTCAGCTACCAGTGTTTCCACAAAACCTGTCCTACGATGGACTGTAAATCGAGGGGGAAAGATTGGAGGACTTGGCCTGTCTTCTGGAAATGGTTCAATCCTGACAAGGTTCCAGAAAGGACGTCAACAAATGCTATTTACTCCGAAGTCTGGAACAGGTTTGCAACCTGGGCAGAATATTGATCCTCACAACCCAGAGGTTGCCAGGTTGCTATAATTTCCCCATGTGGATCTGGATTTGGGGTTTAGCCTAGTTCTGTAAGGGCTCAGATTTCAGCCATTTCAGCTTTCACCAGGGAAAATGGGCATGTGAGCTGCCAAGGAAATGCTCCACAAGGTCGGTCCTGAGATTTTGCCCTGAGGAGAAATAACGTTCCCCAGTTGTTTTTTTTTTCTGATCCTGGATTTCCTTGCCAGGACTCTGTTTGCATCATCAGAAAGCAGTCCTCAGAGGGACATCATTTGAGAGGCAGTGTCCTTCGATAACTTCAAGCGATAACTTGGGCAGAGGGGCAGAGGGGCAGAGTATCGGCTCTGCAAGCACTTGGAGCTACAGATTTCTACATCTTATTCCTTGCAGACAAGTTGGGACCTATGCCTCCTCAAGCACCTTTGTTCCCAAGGTGGCTTCTGTTTTCATTTTACAAAGTAGTGGTTCCATCCTTTCCGGCAGAGACAGTACCGAACCTACACTGGATGTACCAAGTGTCCTAAATGCCTACCTTCAAGCAGATTCCTAGTTAAAATCCTCTGGAAGGCTGTTTTTGTTTTCATCAGGCAAAATTCAGGGGAGGAACCTACAGCAAAACCTTGTCATCTTGAGATTGTCAGAGTTAAGATCATCCAGAAAACTGAATTCCTCCAGGCAAGAGCCTCCAGAAATGATACAGGCTCATTCAGCTAAGTCCATTTTTACATCTCTAAATTCATGGCATTTGCCTATGGAGATAAAAAGCAGCAGGCTGGTTGACGCAGTGCACCTGCCTCAGGCACTACAGGGAAGATCCAGGGGCTTGTACATTAATGGACTTCAGCGGAATGATGGTCCAGGCTTCCATGTCCATTGTAATAAAGTTTGATTATACATTTTATACCTCCCTGTTTAGCTAGCTATTTATCACATGTATGTTGCCATGTTGGCATCAGGAAAATGGAAAATTGTATCAAATACTTATCGTAATTTTCCTTTCCTGATGCCAATCCATGGCAACATATGAACCCTCCCTTTTTTGATCTTGATATTTTTACCAAGAATGGGGGAGGTTGCTCTCAGTCAGATTTTTATAGATTTGGACAGGTCCTGTGGGTGGATATAGGGGTGGAGCTATATTATATGTATGCTGCCATGGATTGGCGTCAGGAAAAGAAAATTACGGTAAGTATTTGATACAATTTTTCGTTTTAACACTTGAGATCCTGGATGTCCAAAGAGCTCAAATTGTTAAAGAATTATCACACTTATTTTATATTATTTAGTTCCTGATGAGACAAAGTATATTTAGGCTGACACCTCCCTCTGCATTCCTCATGCTGGTGCTTGCCTCAGCCAGTGCTTGAAGCTGGATACAGGTGCTACAAAGCAAAGACGTAACTTCCTTTTTAGCTGTGGTGTTGGGCAGCCATGTGCAGGGCTAAGGGGCACTCTTTTCGATGTCACAGCTAGGGGTTTAGGGCACCTAGGAAAATGGGACAAAGTACTGCATGTACTTTATCCAAAAAGGGAACTGCTGTAATGTAATGTACATTAAGCAGCTTCCAGGGAGAAACTAATTAGAAGAGAAGTATGGGCCTTTTTTTCTTTTTTGAATCATACTTACCTAGGTGGAAGCAGAATCAGTCTAATGCTGCATCTGTCCCCCGCCAGCTCTAAGGCTGAAAACCAAGCGATCAAACACCATTGATCACTCGGTTCTCAGAGCTCCCTGAGCAGAGAGCTGGCGACTGCGAGTCACCACTGTCTGCTCTTCCATCCCCCCCCCCCTCTCACTGGGCTGTGGAGGGGTCGGGAGCGGCCTGCTCGGTCTCTCAGTGGCTCGCTGAGCTGGGTGGAGGTCCAGGCATGTGGGGGGATACCGACCGTATGGTCACGATCTTTCCTGAGCCTGAACGGCTCTGTGATGTCAGCCGACAAAATATGAGCCTAAACATCATACCTATGCTAAGGTATTTTCAGGGTTTTAGGAATGTATTGCTCTAGGCTTCTTTGAAAGACTAACACTATAAATACTTACAAATGTGATTGCAATATTCTTGTATCCTATTGTACAATTAGGATTAGGTATGAGTGAATCTGCGTGGATTTCAGTCTGCCAAGGGTTTAGTGAATCCTATTTGAAATTAGCAAAGCACCCCATTGAAGTCTATGGAAGGCGATTCCTGTGTTTAAGTGCTGGGCATTTTTAGGACTAATAAGTAAATGACTGTAAAATAAGTCATGGGAAGCTGGGTCCTGCTTTGGGAGACACGTACTAGAACAGAAGTATGGTATTCATTTTTATTTAGACTAGGTGGATGCAGCAATCGGTCTGGTGCCTCATCTGTCCCCCGATGGCCATTACACTGAGCAGAGAGTTGGTGACTGTCAGTCACGTGCTCTTTGCTCTGCCCCCCCCCCCACTCTCACTGGAGCGCTGAGCTGTGGAGGGGGTGGGAGTGGCTGGCTCAGGCTCTCAGCAGCTCACTGAGAGGCTGAGCCGGGTGCTGGTCCAGGCTCCTGGGTGGATCCCAACCATAAGGTTGTAATCTTTCCTAAGCCTAGACCGACTCTGTGACGTTGCCGGCAACGGGCTTTAGCCCACTGTCTGCTGAAAACAAGTCACGGGAGTGCAGAACAGTGAAGAGAAATATAGCCAAACAAGCTTTGGCTGTATTTCTATAACTGTATCAAACCTTTCATGCAGATCATGTGTATATGGGAATCTACTGTATGGTTCTGTTTCCCAATTACAGGTCTTGCTTAACGTGTATCCAAAGCCAAAACTATTTTGTTTTGGATAGTGAGGTGAGGATTTATTGCTCTCTGGGTCCTCACTAGGAAGAGTCTCTCTGTTTGGCCTAATGATGACTGTTATTGGGAAAAGAGAGGAAAAATCAAACACATTTTGAAATATCATCAGAACAGGAATACAGGGGAAATCTTTCAATGGAGACATTGCCTACACTTTCCAAAATGATAACCAAAAGTGTTGGCTATCAATATACTTATTGTATATAACAATTAATATATAAGAAGTGATACTCACTTGTCCCACTGCCCCTGCCACCAAATGTTTTGCATTGAACAGATAATCTTACTGAAAGATCTTTCCACGCTTACGGGAGTGTTGGATGCTGGCCTCCCCTGCTGCACTTTGTGGTTCCATCTGCTGGCCCCTACGCCACTACAGGACACATTAGTGAGGGACTCAAATATGTGTTGGGTTCTAAAGTTCTTCAATGAAAATTATTGCTTGTTCTCCCCTATTAAAAACAATATTAGAGTCGCTTTAGCAAGTGGCAAAAGGGTTTTATTTTTATTACACAAGTTGTCCCCATGTACAATAGTGATTTTAACTCCAGCAAAATTGACGTGTATCAGTTCAATCTCTTCCATTATAAAGAGCTTTTCATTCTCTTTAGATAAGCATAGTGCTTATGGTTGTGTTTCCCATCAATATAAATGACTGTGCCCAGGGCTAATTGACATAAAGCAGACATGGGAAATGACACTAGAGGTATTTTGAATGTGTACATTTAACATTCACATTTTTTGATGTGTAATTGCAAGGCAAGTAATTACACAATATAAATATTTCCTATTGCACTTAGTAGATAATGCAGTGCTGTAAAGTGAACAGTTCAAAGATCAAACAACCAGTGTATTCCCACTAGGTGGTTGCAAAGATAAACTGTCATAGAATAAGCGAATGCATTTTACTTTAAATGAGTTTTTCCAACAAAGTGGCATCAGAAGGAATTTGTTTTAACCCTATGATGTAAAATAGCCACAGCTGACCAGGGAAAGAGATTGGTTTGGCTTCACTTTGACCAACAACCACTTTTTTTTGCCGAGTTGACTTTCCAAGTTCTCAACTAGCTCTGAAACTTGTAATAAGGTGCACATCTCCTTAATAGATTACTGCAATAGGCACTTGTTCTTAGCTTGGTAAGAGCAACAGCAAGTAAGCTGCTGAGTTGGTGGTTTTGCTATCACAGCGAAAGATCAGAGTCCTTTAGGTCATAGGTCAAGGATAACAGTGACCCACCCCTTTATTATCTCATAATATGGAGGTAAAGCGGTATTAAACCCAAAACCAAAAAAATTTAATATATTGTAGCTTACCAATCCTTAGATGGTGTGGCTGCATTTGTTTTCTTTGTTTAGGCTTTTTCCCCTCAGTTTTCACCTTGTGATCTGGCCAGTAAAGCCAGCCATAGATGCAGCAATTTTCTTTCCTGCACCCATGGGTTGCAGCTAGATTTCCCCACCAACACAGTCAGTGTTGATGGGGAAATCCCTCCCATGGAGCTATTGTGTTCTCTTGGCTGGGGGAGTCGTCCCAGTCTGGAGAACACATAGTGATTAATGTAAGTGGCTGTAGCCGCTGGCATTAATCGCATGAAGAATCTGATATGCTGGTTGTACCCAAGTTGACCAATTGATCAACTTAGATACAATAAGCCTGCCCATATATGTTTTGAATTTTGGCCAGTCTCTACTGAATCTACTTAAAACACCTCTTGTATTATAGTGCCTCCACTCTGAATGAAGAAGCACAGGAAGCACATTTGGACAGCTGCATTGTCATACTGGGGGTAGGGGAGTGTTAAATGTACTAGCAGATTTAGATACACTAACAAATTGAAGCAAACTCCAGCTAACATTTTACAGCAACAGTTTTTGTTAAGTTTGGGATAAAACCTTTACATAAATAAATAAAACTGATCATTGTAAGCACCCCTGCCAATGTTGAATAGTTTGTCTCATCACTCTAACTGCTACATCTACAAGAGAGTGTGTTCTTTTCAAAAACAACAGACTTACTGTTGCCAGATCACCAGATGAAAATATAAGAAGAAAAGCCTAAAAAAAAAAAACTAATGCAGCCATCACATCTAAGAATTGGTAAGCCTTATCTGTCAATCAGGGAGGGGGGCACCCATTTCCACCTCCTGTAAAAGCAATCCAGTGACTAATTAGCCACTAGGATTGCTTTTACAAAAAAAGTCCATCGCTGGCTGAAAAAAAAGATACCAGTATGATGCCTGTAGCTGCAGGCATCATCCCAGTATAACTACTTCAACCCCCGCAACTTACTGATACAACGCTGGGGCTGAAGTGGTTAAGCAAAAGCATTCTTGTACCCATAAAATATGCTTAGATTGCTGTGCCACATGTATGAGTCTCATAGACATGTATAAACCTCAGCACAATAATTTTTTCTTTTAATTAAAACGCTTCTATTACATATACGATTTTGTGTACACTGAACTGAATGGATGCCAACCCTAATGCCGCGTACACACGGTCGGACTTTTCGTCTACAAAAGTCCAACGGACGCTGACGGACTAAAGCTGGCTGGTAATCCGATCGTGTGTGGGCTTCTCCGGACTTTCAACGGACTTTTTTAGCCTCAAATCCGACGGACTTTAGATTTGAAACATGCTTCAAATCTTTACGTCGTAAGTACGACGGACCCCGAAATCCGCTCGTCTGTGTGCTAGTCCGACGGACAAAAACCCATGCTAGGGCAGCTATTGGCTACTGGCTATCAACTTCCTTATTTTAGTCCGGTGTACGTCATCACGTACGAATCCGTCGGACTTTTGTGTGGTCGTGTGTAGGCAAGTCCGTTCGTAAGAAAGTCTGCCGCAAGTCCGCCGAAGGTACGTCGGAAGTCTGTCGGACAGGCTGTCGGACTTTTGTAGACGAAAAGTCCGACCGTGTGTACGCGGCATAAGGCTACCTTCACACCAGTGATTTAGGCTGGTGCGCATTGTAACGGCAAGAATCTTCTGATTCCTGCTGCAGCTCTGAGTGGCTAGGTGCGGCCACCAGACCCATTCACTATAATGACAGGTTGCTGGTGGTATTAGCAGCTCTCTGCATAATCAGCGATTACCTGTGGTGATCCCTGCTGGGAAGCACACAAACTGCATCCAGCAGTAATCACTGCAGGTAATCGCTGGCTGACAGAGAGCTGCTAATACCTGCACCCACTGGCGACCTGTTATTATAGTGAACAGGGCTGACAGCCGCACCTAGCCGCTCAGAGCTGCACCAGGAACCTATGATTCCTGTTGCTACCATTCACACTAACCCTAATAGCCTTACTGTGGAAAGAGTGATTCCCTGGGCTGATGACACCAGGGGACCAGCCCTGTGATAGATATGTCAGGCAGCCCTCTCTGTACACAGCCCAAACACATGACATTATACAAGTGCTGCTTCCAGGCACAGTCAGCCTGCTGACCCTCCTTCACCCCCCGACCAGTCTCTGAGTATGCGCCGAGACCCCGACTTAAATTAGCGGGGTTAGCCGCCTTCCACAAGTGCCTCCTTTCTGTTTCACTCCCCTGCCATAGCTGAGGTTTGCCACTCCTTGGGTCCCAGGTATGAGCCCTGGACGGTGTCAGTCAGCGACCAGCCCACTCCTCTCACTCACCTCATGGGTGCTCTGCCTCCCGGTGAGTGTGAATGGCGCTCTTGCAAACTCTCTGCAATCTTGTTTATGCGCAATGATGCTGCAGCAGGCATGGTAAGAGCAGGGCTGGCATAGACTATGAGTCCAGCCCTGGGATAGACTGGGAGCAAGGGTCTGACACACAGCTAGGACTGAGGGTGAGGAAAGGAGGCAGGGGGCCTCACACACAGACCAGCACAGGGCCCCCCGCACTTTTATTAGGTGTCTGTGTGTGTTATCGAGAAACATACTGCTGTCTGGGAGGACCTGGAGCTCTGAGCACCCTCGTATAATGTGTAAAGGTTTCAGGTGAACTGAAACTCGGACATATGATTCAAAACACAGACTATCAGGGTGAAACCTGGGACAGATGGCAACCCTAACCTGAGCATAGAGAGTAAATGGGCAATACACAGTAGGACCTACAGTATCTCACAAAACTGAGTTACACCCCTCACATTTTTGTAAATATTTTATTATATCTTTTAATGTGACAACACTGAAGAAATTACACTTTGCTACAATGTAAAGTAGTGAGTGTACAGCTTGTATAACATTGTACATTTGCTGTATAAATCAACACATAGCCACAATGTCTAATCCGCTGGCAACAAAAGTGAGTACAACCCTAAGTAAAAATGTCCAAATTGGGCCCAATTAGCCATTTTTCCTCCCCGGTGTCATGTGACTCGTTAGTGTTACAAGGTCTCAGGTGTGAATGGGGAGCAGGTGTCTTAAATTTAGTGTTATTGCTCTCACTCTCTCATACTGGTCACTGGAAGTTCAACATGGCACCTCATGGTGAAGAACTCTCAGAGGATCTGAAAAAAAGATGGCCTAGGCTATAAGAAGATTGCCAAGACCCTGAAACTGAGCTGCAGTATGGTGGACAAGACCACACAGTGGTTTAACAGGACAGCTTTCACTCAGAACAGGCCTCACCATGGTCGACCAAAGAAGTTGAGTGCACGTTGAGCCAGACATATGAGTGCTGCCAGCATTGCTGCAGAGGTTGAAGGGGTGGGGGGTCAGCCTATCAGTGCTCAGACCATACGCCGCACACTGCATCAAATTGGTCTGCATGGCTGTCGTCTCAGAAGGAAGCCTCTTCTAAAGATGATGCACAAGAAAGCCTGCAAACAGTTTGCTGAAGACAAGCAGACTAAGGACATGGATTACTGGAACCATGTCCTGTGGTCTGATGAGACCAAGATAAACATATTTGGTTCAGATGGTGTCAAGCGTATGTGGCGGCAACCAGGTGAGGAGTACAAAGACAAGTGTGTCTTGCCTACAGTCAAGCATGGTGGTGGAAGTGTCATGGTCTGGGGCTGCATGAGTGCTGCCAGCACTGGCGAGCTACGGTTCATTGAGGGAACCATGAATGCCTACATGTACTGTGACATACTGAAGCAGAGCATGATCCCCTCCCTTCAGAGACTGGGCCGCAGGGCAGTATTCCAACATGATAATGACCCCAAACACACCTCAAAGTCGACCGCTGCCTTGCTAAAGAAGCTGAGGGTAAAGGTGATGGACTGGCCAAGCATGTCTCCAGACCTAAACCCTATTGAGCATCTGTGGGGCATCCTTAAATAGAAGGTGGTGGAGCGCAAGGTCTCTAACATCCACCAGCTCTGTGATGTTGTCATGGAGGAGTTGAAGAGGACTCCAGTGGCAACCTGTGAAGCTCTGGTGAAATCCATGCCCAAGAGGGTTAAGGCAGTGCTGGAAAATAATGGTGGCCACACAAAATATTGACACTTTGGGCCGAATTTGGACATTTTCAATTAGGGTGTATTCTTTTTTGTTGCCAGCGGTTTAGACATTAATGGCTGTGTGTTGAGTTATTTTGAGGGGACAGCAAATTTACACTGTTATACAAGCTGCACATTGTACTGTATACAGCTGTACTGTATATTAGATTTTTTTAAAGCAGTTGTTGGGGTTTCCTGATAAGTCAAAATGTTTCTCTGTATGGCCTTTCGCATGGAATGGCGTTTTCAAGAAACTTGACATCTATCAGATAACAGATGATTGGAGTCCCAAAAAATGGCATAGTAATACTGGAGCTTTGTATGTTACGCACCTGAACCCCAAGAACAGATTTAACTGTAGGGTGAACCATAAACTTTTCTAATGCCGCGTACACACGAACGGACTTTACGGCAGACTTTGCCCGGCGGACGGGATTTCGTCGGACAATTTGATCGTGTGTGGGCTCCAGCGGACTTTGTTTTCTCAAAAGTTGGACGGACTTAGATTTGAAACATGTTTTAAATCAATCCGTCGAAATCAAGTCCGGTCGAAAAGTCCGCTCGTCTGTATGCTAGTTTGACGGACAAAAAGCCACTGGCTATGAACTTCCTTGTTTTAGTCCGGTCGTACGTCATCGCGTACGAATTCAACGGACTTTGGTGGATTGTGTGTAGGCAAGTCCGTTCATTCAGAAAGTCCGTCAAAGTCAACCGGGCAAAGTCTGCCGTAAAGTCCGACCGTGTGTACGCGGCATAAGTATTGAATTGTTTGTAAGCTTGAAACCAAGCACCCCTTCTCTCACCAGGTATGGCTAATTTTGCAAGATTACTTTGAATACATTGTTCATGTAGTGTGTAAACTGTCTACGAGCAGATAAACCTCTGAGAAAAGTAAACATACAAATGCTAATGTTTTATCAGTTATCTGTTAAGTTGCTATCAGCTATCCAACATTCAACCCATCTGGCCACACACCATGACAAGTCCCAAAGGACAGGTCCCATTGTCTGTAAATTAAATGGTTATTTGTACAATATCTATGGAACAGTTATAAGTGCATCATGTGGAGCCACATGTGGTTTCAATAAACAACAATATACAGTACTTCGTTTGTGATCTTGTAACAAGTAGATTTGCAATGAAAACAATGTTTTAGAGGATGATCAGACATGCAGGTACACTCTGACCACATCAAGATTTATTTTTGGATGATTACTGTTTAGGACAATGGAAGAGAGATGAGGAGCCACATGCAAATATTTCCAATGTTGAGGAAAGCAGTAGCACCAAAATAATGTTTTCTAGCTTGCCCATTTTTTTCTCTTGATATCACTCATTTGGGTTGCCATGAGCTGTCCCATAGATATCAGATGTTGGTAAAACACCACTCTCTTTTGATATGCACCAACCCCTAGCAACCACTTATCATCAGTAAGCAGCAGCAAAAAGCTGATTTCTCTCATTTCTGATTGGTCACGATGGCCCTGTTATTAAATTGGTGAAAAATATCTAAATTAGGCACACCACATTCAAAAATGATTTTGCAATAAAGTTATATTTGACACATAGAGTATAAAAGCACTATAGTACTCTAGAGCGAAATATCCAAGTATGTCAGACCTAGGAATGAGCGAACCAGGCCGGGTTTAGTTTGTGAGAGGTTCCCTGAACCCAACAGGCAGTTCCAAACCCCAAACTGAAAGACTATGGGAGGCAAAATTGTTATTTTTTTTCTGGTCTTTTTCAAGGCAAATAGGCGATCTCTTGGTCATGGGGAACTGGCCAATGTCATGAGGGAAAAGCCATTCAGCAGGAAGAGGGTCTTTATTTGTGGCTTAAGGGGAAAGGTTGAAAATACACAAATCCTTTAAAGTATAACTTTACTTTCGTTGAGAAAAAACAGTTCCCTCTGGGTGATATACAGTATGTACGGTACATTGCAAGGACTTCAATGAACTTTGTAGCAGATTCCTACCTTTCTCTGTTTTGAAGAAAAAGCTGTTTTGTACTTTCAACACTCACTTCTAAATGGGTGGGTATGGTTTATTATAAGCACCTAGTGCACTTTCAGTGTTCTATTGAGAAAAGGTGCGGTGTCAGCATCACTTTAGAAGTATTTGATCCTATATAGGAACTATATCACCAAAAATTAAATTCCAATTGCAGTGCATACAATTTTTAGGCTTTTTTCCCTCTGTCTTCACCTAATATTCTGGCCAGTAACACACCTTCTGTATTAGGGTGCCTTCAATCTAGATGAAGAAGCAGCAGAGACATCTTTGGACAGCAGCACTGTTAGTGTGTGTGTGTGTGTGTGGGGGGGGGGTTAGATACACTAGCAGAGTTAACTAACAAATTGAAGCTGAACTTCAGTTAACACTTTATAGGCAGTTACAGAAGTTTTATTCTATTTGGCATAAGGTTTTACATAACTAAATAAAAGCTGATCATTGTAAGCACACCTGTTGGTGTTATATGGTTTGCTTCAACCCACTTAAGTCTATCTGTCAGGATGACCTGGTGAAAATAATAAATCCTAAAAAATAAAACAAATGCAGCCACAAGATCTAAGAATTGGTAAGCTGCAATATAATACATGTTTGCTTTTGGGTTTAATATTGCTTTAATGTTGCATGTGAAGTTATGGAACAGTAATATGTAGTCCTTTAAAAGTGACATAAAAAAAGATTGGATGGATTCCCACTAAAATATCAACAGGACCCTTATCCATGCATGCAGACTGGGTAGTTAGGAAAAGAGAGTTCAATAGACTTTTGACCCCCACTTCTTGAACCATACCAGGCCACATGCCTGTACACATTGGGTGGGTACTTTCCAAGGGATAGGGGGTACCCAGAAGCCTTTTCTGTCCTACATGGCACCTTGTCCTTTTTTTTTTTTTTTTGACCAGGGGGCCCCCAGATATCCACCCCTGCCCAGGGGAATGAGTACAAAGATACATTAGTACCCCCTATTATACAATCCTAAACAAAGTGTAAATGTAAATAAACACAGACACTGTGAGAAAATCCTTTAATAAAATTGCACTTCAAAATGTAAATAATGTTCCCTGGTGTAAATCCAATATCAATCATATCATTCAATGATGTAAATCCTTTGCCGATCGTAACAACACTTTTATACTTCCCTGCCACCATGCAATGTTTCCCTGCTGCCACAAGGACCTGACACCTGTTCATGCTTCACGGAAACAGTACTGTCCCTAAATGACAGCTGCAGGAATGTAAAGAAACCAAGGATCCTAGGTGACATTGACCATTTTTAGTTATGACCGTATGTGGCACAGGATGTCACCCAGGATCCCTGCCACTAGGTTTACATTACCGCAATGCTAGTAAACCTAGTGGCAGGGATCCCGCTTTGTCATATAGCAACGGCAGTGTGAAGGGGAAGCATCATAGGACGGAATGTCTATTGGTGGCGACTAAACATCATTTGGGTATTCAGCTGTGGGGAAGAGGCTCTTGTTCCTTAACAGTGGGATAAGGTGCCTTGATTGACTTCTTAGGCAGGCCATACATGGTGCAAATTTCTTTCCTGCAACCATGGGTTGCAGGAAAGAAATTTGCACGATTCCCCCATCAACGCAGACAGTGCTGACAGGGGAATTGCTCCTGCCAAGCAATCGTCTGTTCTCAGCGGGGGGAACCGTCCCTGTTGGGAGAAGACAGTAATTATAATAATCACAAGAGAATCCAGTAAGCTGGTTGTACCCAAGTTGCTCAATCGATCAACTTGGTACATTCAGCTTGCCCATTAATGGTTCAAATGTTGGCCAGTTCCTGCTGAACCAGCCAAAATTTGAACAATATAGGGCCGGCCTTAAGGTTCCCAAAACCTCCCACCCCCCGCAAGAGTACACAGTTACATAATTAGTTACATAGTTAGTCAGGTTGAAAAATAAAACACAAGTTCACCTAGTGCTACCAATAGAATAAATAAATAGAAAACCTCAGTATACAGAACACTATACCCAAGCAAAAAACCCTATAAAGCATGGTCCAATTTGCTCCAGTGGGGTAGGCCCATGCTTGCTGCCATCTCTATTCTGGCCAGCTTGAATAAGGTTCTGGTTGGAAGAGGAGAATTTCATACCTTTTTTTTTTTTTGTTTTTTTTTTTTTTGTTTAAAGGGAGAGTGCACATAAAAAGGGGTTGGGGGTGATTTGGGATTCCCCTAAAATTCCAAGTATACCCTTATATCCATTATCCAAAATAGAGTAATGAGAGAGAAAGTAGAGCCAGACCCTGGTAGAAAAAGAGAGAAATATGAAAAACCCAACATTTTAGGGGGGAAAAAGCTTGTAATTAAATGACACCATTACGTTTGCTGGGTTATTTAAAGTGTTACTAAACCCAGGACCCTGCAATCACAATATCTGGTCTCCCACAGTACACAGAACATGGAAATGCAATCGTTTTAGTAAATATATATACCGTATATACTCAAGTATAAGCCGAGTTTTTCAGCACATATTTTTGTGCTGAAAATGCCCCCCTTGGCTTATACTCGAGTATCCTTCCTCACTGTGTCCATCTGCAGCCTTATGATCTCCGGGCTGTCCTGTCAAGGTTTCTGCCTGCAGTGTGGTAATGAAGGGTAATGGTCTGGGGGAGGAAGGAAGGAATTAATTCTCTACGATCTCCCGGCGCTGTGATATGTAGTCTAGACCAGTGTTTCTCAACTCCAGTCCTCAAGGCGCACCAACAGGTCATGTTTTCAGGATTTCCCTCAAATGAAACGGCTGTGGTATTTACTAAGGCAGTGAAACTGATCAAATCACCAGTGCAAAATTAGTGGAAATCCTGAAAACATGACCTGTTGGTGCGCCTTGAGGACTGGAGTTGAGAAACACTGGTCTAGACAGCAGCCAGTGTAGACAGTGTACCAAAGCCCCACCTCCTCCTCGTCCTCGCCCATGATAGGCTGAACACTGACTCCCTGCTGGGAAACGGAATCAGTGTTCCCACATGGACGAGGATGAGGAGGAGGCGGCTTTGGTACACTGCACGGCCGCCGACTAGACGACAGCTGTTCATCTTCGGCTATTTTCGGCAGTTCGTTTGTGGTTCGTACTGCGCAAGTGCTGCGCCTGCACAGTACAGGTGGGGCATTATCCTCCGGAGGACCTTTTTCAGCAGGACACTGGGAGATCGTAGAGAATTAATTCCTTCCTTCCTCCCCCAGACCATTACCCTTCATTACCACACTGCAGGCAGAAACCTTGAAAGGACAGCTGGGAGATCGTAAGGTTGCAGATGGACACAGGCTGTGCCGGGAGCTTTCCCTGATGACCAATTAAACCCCACTGCAGATGCCTGTAAACCCCCTACAGTAAATGCAGCGTTACATAATGGAGGACAGTGAGGCTGAGGCATGCATATGGGCACAGTGAGGCTGAGGCATGCATATGGGCACAGTGAGCATAAGGCATGCAGATGGGCACAGTGAGGCTGAGGCATGCAGATGGGCACAGTGAGGCTTTGTTGACCCTCTTTTCCACTTACAGTAGCTGCTGCATTTCTCTCCCTCGGCTTATACTCGAGTCAATAAGTTTTCCCAGTTTTTTTTTTTTTTTTGGTAAAATTAGGTGCCTCGGCTTATATTCGGGTCGACTTATACTCGAGTATATACGGTACTGCTAAATACCTTTTCTCATCAGCAGTATATAGCAGCCTTGTGACTTTTATCAGTGTCCGGCCGAGCACTAGTTAAAGCTTGTAGGAGGAGTTTTCTGACTGTCCTATAAGACTGCAAGACCCCTGACCCCCTGTCTGGGCAGTGCTAATTGGCCCTGTGCTGATCACATGCATCCTCCCAAGAAAACCAAATTCTCTCTAGCAATACACACCAAACTGAGCATGTGCAGCCTGACTCCATAGACTCCCTGTTATCAGGAAATTATTAGGAGTCTGTGGAAGGAGGGGAGGATCAGAGAAGACAGAATCAAACAGCCTTTGTACACAATGCGGAGGATTAACCCCTTAAGTTCTACAGGGAGTATAACAAGCATGCATATATAGACTGATTTTACCATTTGGGTTTAGTAACACTTTAAGTGTAGTAACTTGAAGAACCAACTAAAAAATTAGTTTAACGGATCTGCCCAGAAAAAAAAAAAGACTGGTTGCTGTGGCTTTCTCCACTTTACACATTGTCATTGCACCTTGTACTTTTTTCATTATTAAATAGGTTACTGCTTTGATGCTTTGATGTAATAGAGCTGATGTCAATTTTTTTTTATTGTTTTAACAAATTTAAGGTTTAGTATCTATTAAAAGTGCGGAGCCATAACAGTTAACATTATTATCCTTGTAATGATTTACACATCAATCGATTTGGTTCTGCCATAAATTTTATTTGAAAGATAAATGGAAAGTTTTTCATTTATCATCAGAGTTGAAGAGATAAAGACGCATTTGATTTTCTTTTTGATTCGGTTTAAATGCTGAAAAGGTAAAAAGAAAAAGCTTTTATGATGCCTTTGACAAATAATCACACCTCATCATTCTTATTTTTACTGTAAAAAACATTTTTTTTCAAAAGGTCAACAATGGCATACAACTTTGTTACAAAATCTAGAACTATTTTTCTTCAGCAGTAACAAATTGACCACACCTGGGCAGATCTCCCAACAACCCAACAAGACAATGAGGTAGAAGACTGTGCACAGCCAGATCTCTGATTCCTTTGACATTTTGACGAAGAGCAAATAGGTTAAAATAATTATTCCTTTTTTTCTAAAGAAATATTTGAAATAAATTACAAGGTAGAATGTTTATCCAAGGAGTGCCCAATTACCTTTGGGGATCTTTACAAAATGTTTCCCCTACTGGAGCAAATTGGACCACACTTTGTGAAGATTTTTTTTACCTTTTTATGGATCAACTTCTAGTTGAGGTTTTCAAGTGTGTAGGATGTTCTGTTACTTGTTTTGTATTTTTAACCAGACTTGCTATGCAACTATCAGTAGAATGTTGTACCGTGTTTACCATTAGTAGTAGTAGGAAAGTAAAAATGTTGGTAATATTTTGGGAACAAGACCAGTCAGTAGATGGAATTTAGTAGGAAAACACTGTCAGGGGAATTTATAAAGACTGTCATAGACACCCTTTAGAATTCCGTTGGGGTGCATCACCAACACTTTCAGTGTTGCACCCCGTTATTTGCACTTGAGTCATGTACCTGTCACAGACAGACAGATTCAGGTTCTTGACTATAACGCATGTGCACACCTGCACACACACAGCCTGCTGGTCTCCAGTTAAATCTGGACAAAAAGTTAGAGATTTCTTCCCTCCCAAAGTTCTTCAATGCCTTTTTTCTTCTGGACTCTAGAACTCAATCTGGGAATTACAAATTCCAGGAAAAAAACAACAATATTCTCAATTATAGCAGTCATTCTGGAGCCTTTCTATTTGCATCCTTGAGAATCATGCATGCCATTTACCTCTTTGTACACAGTGCCAAGGCCCAACACTGTCACACCCTCTATTACTGTTCAGGAGACAACCCAAAATATGGTATTTTCCATTACTTTTACAAAGTTGCAACTTGGAGATTACACAAGGATGATGACTATCTCTTCACTCTTGAAAAGAAAACCCCAGTTTTGTGTGAGCACTTCTGGCTTTGCCATGCATAAGCAATTTAAAGGTTTGCTTTAGACCCCATGCACACTGGGTGTTTAACATGAGACTCCAGCATTTAGGTGCAGGTGAAAGGAACAGGTGCACTGTCCAGCCCCACTGACGGCAGCCTGTAAAAGTCAATGAGAGGTTGAGAGCTGCTGCGGCTGGGTAGGGTTGGATGGTATAAACAGCAGTACTTACATTTTAGTGTAGTATGTACCCAGGGATGAATGTCCAAGCAGTCTGCATTCCAGACATTTGTCCCTGGGTGCATACTGCACTACACATACAGTAAGTACCGCTCAGTACACCATCCAGACCCACTAAATGCTCAATGTGCATAAGGCCTAAACACTGGAGGCTCATACACTGGGGCTAAAAGCCTAGTGTACACAAGGCCTTAAACAGGAACAAAATCACACTCCCTATAGAAAAATGGAACTGCAAGCACATAAAAATGCCAAAGTCATTGCAAAAATTAATTTCAAGGAGACGTTATAATAATAACCTTTTTTCCTTTTTAGTTCTTCTTTTCTTTCTTCTCGAGATCAGTCAGCGATAACAAGTGTCTTCTGCTCAGGCAGGATCTTTATCAGACTATTTTTGTTTTCTTTTTATTATGCAGTTCTGCCTGCTGTTACAGTGTAAACCTCCTACCGTGCACACTGATTGCTTATGCTGTCTCTCAGAATGGATGGAGTTGCTGGAGCTCAAGAGAAAATGACTTCAAATGTTACTCAAGCAGAGTGCCATTACAGGAAATGCAATTTACTAAGTAGAGCATTTAATTATATTAACCAGTAAGGTACACTTGATGGTAAGAGGCACGCAGCCTTTTTTGTATGCAGGGTAAATAGACCTACAGTAAATGCTCTAAAAGGTTTTATTATAGTTTCAGGATATTTTTTTAGTTTACCACAAAAAACAAAAAAAAAAAACAAAAAAAAAAACCATCTAGTACCCTTTACAACATTATCAGTCTCACAAACAATATCTACTTTTCTTACAGGATAATTTAACATATAGTTGTACTACGCCCATTTCTCCCCCCATGCCTTGCCCTCCCTATCCACAGAGACTTTGGATCAGCTGTATAATAAAGATTCAATCTCCTTTCAGAGTTGGTTGATGGCTTCATTGATAATGTTTCTAAAAAATAATTATCTTTATTATCTGTAAAATTTAACCAATCAGGACAAGAGACATCAAAATTGCTACATGTTGCAAACAGCTTGTTAGACCTTAAGATGACCAAAATAAACAAAACATAATGTTCTGCTAAATGCTCGATGCAATAAAAGTGTGTACCAGGGATACATTTTTGTGTTGAATAACCGGTAAAGTAAGGCTGAAGTAGGATAAATGAAGTAATGGCAGGGATAGAGATTGGGCGATCTTGTTTGAAACTGGAGAAACAAGCCTAAAATCCTTCATAAAGAGGTTTACAACAAAGCCTTGTAGTATTAGTGCTTCAACAACTCAAAAAAAAATTATCTCCATAGGGGTAGTATTCTCCCACTCTTGCCTTCCCCACCCTCTTTTCTTCTCTCTGTCTCTCTCACCTTTTCAGTAATTGACATATTCCTTAAGGCTAGGCTCACACTGTTGTTCTGCAGCATTCAAATAAATGAGTTGCCATAATACAACACATTAACCTGCAAAATGATATGCATTGATGTACCACAAGGATGTGTACCCAGCCCAATTCCACTCTCACAGTATATGGAATGTATAAGCCATTATAACTTCTTGCTCACAAGGTTTCTTGAAAATATGTGGATGCCTTCACTTCTCAACTGTCTTTAATATTTTCTTTTTTTATAATGGTATAGACCAGGGATCTGCAATTAGTGGACCTCCAGCTGTTGCAAAACTACAAGTCCCATCATGCCTCTGTGTGTCATGCTTGTGGCTGTCAGAGTCTTGCAATACCTCATGGGGATTTGTAGTTCTGCAACAGCTGGAGGTCCGCTAATTGAATATCCCTGGTATAGACATTACCCTCTGATGCCCAGAACATGGCCTAATGGGTCATGGGAAGGCGTTGGACCCCAGCAGTCAGCAGCAGTCAGTATCTGGAGCATTGATTTCTACGGGGTTATAATTCCAATAATTCTTTGCAGCCTTATGTGCCCCAGTCTCTGACTATCCTACAGCATGACTTCAGTCTCCAACCACTCCTGTAGCACAGTCTCTGACCATTTGCTCCAAGTCGTCAGTCTATGACATTTTTTTGTAGCCCTACATATAATACTGTATGCTGCCCCATGGTAACCCTAAGAGGCCACATTTGAGGTCCCATACCTTGTAAGTTAAAAACCACTGCCTAAACACTCAGATCTTAGAGCCTTCATATCACTGTATTTAGCAAAAATACCACAGATCCAGGTATTATAACAGAACAACAGGAATGTTACATAAAAAAACAACAGGGATAATAAACTTTTATCCCTGCTTATCCAAGCATGATCTCTTGGACATGTCTACCGTAAACCAAGTCTGCTCATAATCTTTAGAGGACAGTTAAATGTACAGGCATAACATGACCGCCCTCAGGGCGAAATGTGTTCAATAAATACATAAGTTCAGCTCTGTCAAGTTTACAAGTTTATTTCAACGACGAGAAGAAGAGGAGCAGTGGGGACCAGAGTGGAGGGCCTGGCCATTGCTAACTTAAGGCCTGTACACGTAATCAGAAAATTGTATAAAAGATATCGCTTTCAAAGTGATTGTACGATAATCTGATTGTTAATACACAGCTTTCGTCCAAAATTTCAAACCCAAAACGCTACCAGATTGTACAAATTTCATTTCATTTTCATTTAATCAGTACAGTTTTCGTCCGAAAATACAACACAGATACGATACATCACTTCCAAATTTTTATTCTGTTGTGCGAGAATTTTCGTACTTTGGTAACCTCTTCATCTTCAATAAGGAGACTAGCATGCAAAAAATGAAGGATTACCTTTAATCCGATAATCTTATCGTATGTACTAGGTTTTATCAGGAAGAAACAATAATGATCAGGTTTACTAACGTATCCAATTTTCCATCCCCCCTATCAGCAATTGCTATGATCTAATAGCATTAACAGATTTAATCGGGTACCCAAGATGGCCATATTGGATACAAGTAACCTCATGTCTTTGGCAACCTTTCATTTTTTTATAGGAAGTATCAAAATGGGTAGGTGACAATAATAAAGAAGGAAAAGAGCACCAACATCCCTGTACGTAATTGTAAGGAAGGGAGATTATTTAGGGGACTTTTAAGGTGCCAACAAGGAATAACTAATCATTTCAAACCATGATAGGTATGGAAAATGCAAGATTTTATTGTTACATGAGAGACGAGATAAAAAGTTTGGTAAAATTTATGTGCACATATACAAGAATACATCTAAATGTTCAAAGCAGATGACATTGGAGTAACTGTCCCGACATGTTTCGCCGTTCTTGCCTCATCAGGGGATGTTTGAAAAATAATTTAGATGTAGCACTTTATACAACCAAAACAAAACTATATTAAAACCATTACATAGACTAGGAATACATTATAAAATTGAAGTTGGAAAAATAATAATGCAAGGGAATAAGCTGTCAGCTACCATACCAATCGACAATCGCTCACCCAATAGAGGATCTTTCGTCTGCGCCTCAAGGTCAAGTCATGAAACATCGTCAGAGTGCAGTGCACATGGAGAAACACCAGTGGGGCTCAGAAAAAAACCTTAGGCTGGAATCTAACCAACAAAATTGTGTATTTTTTATGCTTACAAATGTATATGAACTACTGGCAAATAAGCAGACATTGGAGGATTGTATACAGTATATCTCCCTTATATCTCCCTATATTTAACATCTTACCAGTTACCCAAATATAGGACAAAATAAAGCCACATAACTTTAACAATAACTAGGCATAAAGTCTTGTAAAACTGGATTTTGCCATTTGAGCTTCTGTCAGTTGTAAGGGCTTTACCAGCCCATTTTAATGCTTTCTTTATTTTACCCCTATTCCTGTAGAGCAGAGGTGGCAAATGTAGTAAATATAGTATTATAGAGGTAAATATAGTACATCCCAGGATAGTCCAGAGAACGGCACAATTCCTTTGTTTTAATACATTTTCTATTATATGTACAAACATAGCAACGCACCCAGAAAAAAATAATCCATTTGTGCAAAACAATTAGACCCCTTTTAGACGGGCGTTCCAATCAGGTCCACCTGTCAGTTTTTCAGGCCGGCTGATCGTAAGGTCCATTCATCCCTATGGACAGGCGGGTGTAAATGGGTGTCCATTTATATCCACCTACCTCTGGGTCTGATCAGGCCAGCTAAATAAAAAAACAGGAGAGGATCACAACAAAATCCATCCCGTATGAAAGGCGCCTTATCTAATGTTATGATGAGATCAAGTTGGGTTTGTGTAGGCAGAGTTAGCCTGATTTGATATCTAGAACAAAGGGGGGCACATGTTGGGCACCAGGACTATAGAAAGTCAGAATCATTTTATGTTTTTTGCGAGACCTATTTCCCATATTCAATCTAGTATAGTTTGTACCTTGTGTAAATGGGACTTCTACACATGTCCATCTTTCTGGTATGTATCACTAGGGATGGGCCAACGGTTCGGCCCGAGCATAAGTTCGGGCCGAACTTTCATTGTTCGGTCATTTTCAACCGAACCAGCGGGTCGTTCGACCTTTTGTTCGCCCCCCCCGAACCGACCACAATGCATTGCGGCACTGAACAGTGCATTGCAAGCCCTGATTGGCTGAAGCAGTGAAAGCTTCAGCCAATCAGGGCACAGAGCACTGTCAAAGTCATGATTGAACACGGTCATCATGACTTTATCCAATCAAGGCTCATTCCCTCCCCACAGTATAAAAGTATTCTTTCAATGGCAGCCATTTTCAGTGTGATTTTGGTGTGGTGAGAGATAGAACAGGGCTCTGTTCAGTGCCATTAGTTAGTGTGCTATACTGTGCCATTTTGGGAGAGGCAGACATTCCCTTGGCACTGTAATGGGGCCAGCAACAAATGTGTCCACAGGCAAAGGTGGATGTGGTGGTCAGTCCTCAGGACGGGCATAATTTCCTCTGTTTAATGAGTTTGCCCGTGCCATCCAGCCACAGCATGCAGAGGAGGTGCTGGACTGATTTACTAAACCTTCCTCATCCTCCGTCACGCAAGCAGAGACAAGTTTGCAGTCCCCTGTTGCCAGAGTGGATAAACCTGCCTCCTTGTAGACATCTATTCCTGCCATAGCCCTAACATCAGCCATTGAGGAGTCAGCTGAGTTATTTGACCACAGCGTCAGCCACTTGCTCCTTGATGATGCCCAGCCATTACTTGATTCAGATGTTGGTTCTGAGAGAGAGAGGGAGAGAGAAAAACACTGGTAGACAAATTGGCATTCATGTTCCCTAAGCCGCAGCGTATTGCCAAGTTGTCTCCAGTGGTAATGATGAAGATGGAGGAGATGGAGATTATGATGATGATGATGAGGTCACTGATGCAACTTGGGTGCCAGATAGAGCAGAGGAAGAAACTGAAGGTGAGGTGGCACAACCCCAAGGAGGCCGACATCAAGAAAGAGTAGAGAGCAGCCACCCTATTCCATCACATTCTGCAGCTGTTCTCTCCCAGCCCACTCCCCAAAGCTCAGCTGTCTAGGCCTTTTTCAGCACATCTGCAGCAGATCGCACTGTTGCTATCTGCAAACTGTGTCTCAGGCACATCAAACGTGTCAAAAACATGAACCATTTGGGTACCACATGCTTAACAAGGCATTTAATTTCCAACCACTCAGCCTGTTGGCAAGAGCACCTAAAAGCCACACAAAAGGGGCACAAATCTGTCCCTCCTCCTCCTCCTTATCCACCTCAGTCTGCCCCTGCAATGCCGAGTCATTACCTCTCAGCAGCCTCCACTGACAGGGGTGATGGTATAGCACAGGGTGTCTTAGGTCCTAGCAGCACATCTGCCAGCAGCACACCACCAGCTATAGACTGTAGCCGGCAAATTTCTCTGCCCCATTTGCTGCAGCGGAAAATACAGTCCCTGCCACCCACATGCCCAGCGTCTGACTGCAAGCTTGTCAAAGCTGTTGGCTCTCCAACAGGTTCCCAGTCGCTACTAGTTTTCATGTAAGGCCGTTCCATCTCTCTACCATCACGTGGAAGGGAATGTTCTGGCATTGTTGGGCAGGGCAGTCAGCCGTAAAATCCAACTTAGTGCCAACACTTGGTCCAGCAAGCATGGTTAAGGACGATATATTTCGTTCACAGCACCCTGGGTAACACTGCTTGCAACTTGAAAGGATGTAGGACAGGGCTCTGTGCTGTAGCTTGTTGTGCCCCCACATCTCCATACAGCTGGTGGTGATGATGCCAGACCTGTGAACTCTGCCCCCTCCACCTCCTCCACCACCTCCATGCTCTCCTCTGCAGAATTGTCCTATGAACATCAGGTACCCCCTCAGCGTTCAAAGGGCCATTCCCAGAGTCAGGTTAAAAGGTGCCATGCAGCCACCTGATGCATACAGATGGTTTTGGAATGTATTTACACCCTGCCTCTCCTTCCATCCATGTGATGAAATAAATGTGTGATTTTTTTTTTTTTCTTTCTTCTTCTTACCCCTCCCTCCCCAGATGTCTCTAACATATGTATGTATTGTATTGCTTAAGCCCATATTGGGCATTTCTAAAATAAATACAATTTATATTTGAAAAAAAAAAAAAGGTGCCATGCAGTGCTTCAGCTGGTGTGTTTAGGGGACAGGAACCACACCGGAGCAGAGATTATTGCAGCTATGCGGGAACAGGCCCAGAGGTGGTTCACACCATGCCAGCTGGAGCCAGGAATAGTGGTGTCCGATAATGGCTCAAACTTCCTGTCCGCCCTTACACAGGGAAAGTTGACACATGTGCCATGCCTGGCACATGTCCACAATTTGGTGGTGCAGTGTTTCCTAAGTACGTACCCAGGGTTTCAAGATGTACTAAAGCAGACCAGAAGAGTCTGTAGCCATTTCAGGCGGTCATACACAGCCAGTGCTTGGTTGGCTGAAATTCAGCGGGAATTCCACCTGCCCGTAAACCGCCTGATTTGTGACATGCCCACCAGGTGGAACTCAACTTTAGTAATGCTGCAGCATCTATACATGCATCAGAGGGCCGTCAACGAGTACCTGTGCCAGTACGGCACGATGACAGGCTCAGGCCACCTTGGCTTTTCTTCCCCACGCCAATGGCTGATCATTAAGGATGCAGGCACTGTATTGTCACCATTTGAGGAGGCCACAAGGTGAGCAGTGACAGTGCATGCATCAGTGACACAATCCCTGTGGTGTTCCTGCTGGAGCAGACTCTGCGTGGCATTATGGACAGGGCACTGGAGGCAGAGCAGCAGGAGGAAGAGGAGGACTTCCTTTCCTCATAAGGGCCACTTTATCCAGACACCGTCATTCCTATATCACAGAACACACAGGAGGACAGAGGGGAGGAGGATGAGGAGGAGGATTCTGGCACTTTCATAGGCTTCGAAGAAGAGGAAGACATGCGTCAATCTGTAAGCGATGGCTTTCCAACCCCAGGACCCTTGGGAGTAGTACGTGGCTGGGAGGAGGAAGTTCCAGATGCTGTCATCCTGAGTGACCCCGAGGAGTCCGCTTCTTAAGCCTCAGCAAATTTGAGGCGCATGGGCAACCTCATGCCTCAAAGCCTGCGAAAGGATCCAAGAATAAGTGGCATAACGGGGAAGGATGATTACAGGTTGGCAACCCTCCTTGACCACCGTTATAAGGGGAAGGTCTCAGAACTCATCCCATCCCCAGAAGATAAAATCTTGAGGACATGTTAAAGAGGATTTTATTGAACGTTTTTCCTGACTCCAGTAGGTTACAGTGTCGTGGAAAACGTAGTTTTGAGTCTTCTGTTGGTCAAGAGAGGAGCATTTAGAGAATGCGTCCGCCTAAGTGAGGCATTTTGGAATTTTTTTAGTCATCGCCGCCCAGGGCTGTCAGCTTCCACATCCCATCTGCAGCGTCTGCATCACATGGTGGACGATTACCTCGGAGCCAAAACACTTACTGGGTCATGAGAATAGACCACTGGCCAGAACTTGCCCAGTATGCTATTGAGTTGTTGGGCTGCCCTGCATCCAGCGTGCTTTCAGAATGGGCATTCAGTGCTGCAGGAGGTTTCATTACTGTTCATAGAAAGCATCTGTCCGCAGACTCCGTGGACCGTTTGACTTTTATAAAAATAAATCAGTCCTGGATTACCAGCTATGAAGCCTCGATGTCACTGATTAAGTCTTTTTGGTATATGGAATCTCTGCAGGACTTCGAGGCTGCCTAGCTTTGAGGGTGTTCAATCATTTAATCTGGAAGAATGTTTTTGGTATAGGTTTCATGGGCACAATTAACACCCAAAGACCAATTTTTCAGCACCTGTTTGACAGGTGCATATCATTGCAATTTTTTACAGCAAGGCCAATTCTTGCTTTTATCAAGAGTACCTCTATAGGGTTACGGTGGGAAGGCGCCGACACCCAAAGACCAATTTTACCCCACCTATTACTTCTATCCAAAGTCAAATTGACACCAGAATGTATCCAAAAAATCTTTAATCTTGTTCCCAGTGCACTAAATTGTGGCCTCATCATACACACTGGCTCCCCAGCTGTTGCTGAGCAAAATAAAGGCAGCGCGCAGGGAAAATTTCATTTTTTTTTGGCTTTATAAATGCAATTATTGCTGCAGCAGATTCTAGACATGGTACAGATCTGCCACTTTACAGGTAGACTGAGGGACCCCCCGAACCCCCCACACACACACACACACACACACACACACACCCGGCACTATATTGGAAGAAATTTTTCATTTTTAAAAAAATCAAAAAATCACTGCTCATTTAAAAATGACGTTTTTCACAAACTTTTTTTTATTGATACATGTCCCCCATGGCAGGACCCGGACCCCTATAACCATTGTATGCCCAAATACTTGCATATAAGCCTTCAAAATGGTCACTTTTGATTTTCGACGCTCGGGTCCCATTGATTTTAATGGGATTCGTTATTCGGGTCCGAACTTTTGCAGTGTTCGAAAGTTCTGGTGCGAACCAAACAGGGGTCCGTTCAGCCCATCCCTATGTATCACATAATCAGTCATAAAAATGTCTGCTGCCTGTGAAGCTACACAATTTTGTCAATTATCCTTTAAAAGCTTGATTTCTAGCTGAGATAAAATCCACATCAATCGTAGCATAGGTAAAGATGAAGTACAGGTTGGAGAACCAGGGGCAAAATGTAATATTACTCTACGAACATAATTGTAGGTTTCTGCCCTTTTAACTTCATAAAGACCATTTAGTCCTAGTCTAGCATTGTATTGAACCATCACGTCTAATCTAAGTGGATGGTAATCATTAGCTTGACTCCTGGTTCAAGTAGCAAGACTGCAAGCTGAGTGTCCAGATTATATTTGTGGTTACAGTTGGTTGTATCCAGAAGCTCAAGGCATTTTCCATTCTGTCTACATAAACTGGCCATATACTAGTAGAATTTAATTTCAAATGTTTATTTTCTAGAACATTTGTTCAGTTTTCTAATTGTTAATGAGGTCAAGTTGTTCGTTTTTGACCACAGTGAATAGAAAATTTGAAGGAGCACAATAGAAAATGTTTTTCAAACAAGCAAATTTTTAACAGTGTATATTATTTATTTATTTCAGGTACTTATATAGCACTGTCAATTTACACAGCGCTTTACATATACATTGTACATTCACATCAGTCCCTATCCTCAAGGAGCTTACACTCTAAGGTCCCTAACTGACATTCATACATACACATACTAGGCACAATTTAGACAGGATCCAATTAACTTACCATCATGTCTGTGGGAGGAAACCGGAGTACCCAGAGGAAACCCGCACAGGCACAGGGAGAACATGCAAACTCCAAGCAGGCAGTGGTTGGGATTCGAACCAGCCAACCTAGTGCTGCTGGGCGTAAGTGCTATCCACTACACCACTGTGCCACCGTGTATATGTTTTTCGTTCAGGAAATTACAAACATTCCAAAATAGAATGTTAAAGGCAAATGAAAGTCTGAAGTACTTTCGAACATTCATCAATGCATTGAATGTACTAAGAATTTTTGTAAAAATGTTCGTCAGAATATTCTTTAGAAAGTCTACTAGTGTATGGCCAGCTTGATTCTAGATTCTAGCACTTCCAGTTGAATTTTTTTTACACGTAATTGCTGTAATCTGAAAGCTCAGTGTTCCAATCTGATATCAGCATGGTTAGGATAGCGCATGCTATCTGAACCAGGACTTTTTATTTATTTCCATAGTTATAGTCTTCCTTATGCAGCCCATAGATTATGCAGTTTTCTTTCTTTCCACCACGGGGGGTGGGAGGAAAAAAATTGCTTGATTGCCCCATCAACACAGTCAGTGTTGATGGGGGAATCCCTCCTGCAGCGCTTTTGTGTTCTGCCGGCGGGGAGCCTTCCCTGCTGGCAGAAAACAATGGTCACTGCTGGTGGCTATAGCTGCCGGCAGTGATCACATGCAAAAAAAATCCAACAGGCTGGTTGTACTGAAGTCAATCGATGGATCGATTGCAGTACAACCAGTCTGCCCATAGATAGATTGTATCTCTGCTGGTCCCTGATAATTCATCCGAGATTAGATCCATCTATGGCTGACTTTACTTGCGAGAGGAGCACTATGCTAAGATATTTGCTGTGTTTTTTCTTTTTCTCTCTTGCTCAAACTGTGAGCCTGCTCGTCTGACAGCCTGTTGCTGGATCCCATGGAAGTAAAAAAAAAAAATGAAATATTTGCATTTCTCTGCAATTGAAAAGCTTTAGATAAAAAAAAAAAAAGGATCTGTATGGTCCTATCTTTTCTGAGGAAGGCTACTATATAAAACACATACATTGATCAGTAAACATTTACACAGTTTATCCAGCATGTTGAAAATCACTGCTGATCATGGCATGAGCTCATTATTAGAGCCCTTTCACACTGGGGCGGGCGTCGGCATCGGCAGTAAAGCGCCGCTATTGTAAGCGGCGCTTTACCGTCGGTATGCGGCCGCTAGCGGGGGGGTTTTACCCCCCCGCTAGCGGCTGAGAAATGGTTAAAAACCACCGCAAAGAGCCTCTGCAGAGGGGCTTTGCCGGCGGTATAGCTGCGCTGTCCCATTGATTTCAATGGGCAGGAGCGGTGAAGGAGCGGTATACACACCGCTCCTTCACCGCTCCGAAGATGCTGCTAGCAGGACTTTTTTTACCGTCCTGCTAGCGCACCGCTCCAGTGTGAAAGCCCTCGGGGCTTTCACACTGCAATGAAAGCAGCGACACTTTCGGGCCGGTTTGCAGGCGCTATTATTAGCGTAATAGCACCTGCAAACCACCCCAGTGTGAAAGGGTCCTTAGTGATGAGCTTGGGCATCTTCCAAAATCACTTGTATCCAAACTTCATGCTCTATTCAGCTGCAGACCAGATCATTCCCCACCACACAGCACATGTAAACAAAGGGGTAGAACGCTGGGGACGTGTGTCCTTATATGGGCATATGCCCATTTGTAGTCAATAAAATTGACCAATTATGGGCATGGGTCTATGTAAGGGCATTAATGTCAGCAGCATTCTGCCCATTTGTTTATGTGTGCTGCAGAGCAGGGAATGACCTGGCACTAGAAAATAGCATAAAGTGGATTTTCGGATAGAGATGACTTCTGAGGATGCCCAAGCACATCTATCTGTTTGTACCAAGTGATGCAAAGATATTGAGTTGTATATGCCCAACCTAAATATCTGTCTTCAGTCCTGTGATCCTTATGAGCATGTTAAAACTGGGCTGGCCATATACTGGATATTTAAAAGTCAAGAAAATGGATGATCACGTTTCTTTAAGAAGTATGTGACATATAGCATGTGCTCCAAATGCTCTCACCAAATGAAGGCTTGGCTAAACAGTTCACCTTCTTGTACTCCGGTATGTTTATATAAGGCTTATTCAGCTAAATGACACTAAGAAAAACATTCTTGCAATGTAATGGGAGACACCATATGGTAGGAAGAACAAGCTTGTGGTCACCATGTTTTTGTCTCATAGCGTAAATTTTAACCCTGCTTACAGTTTTAGAAATATGATAACGGGAAAAAAATAGGTCATATATTTGAGCTTTAATATTACCAGTGTGTGTGTGATTTAATGTTTATTACGCTCAGTAGTCACTTTCCTGCACATATTCTTCTGGTTTTATGCCTTCAACACAGGACCTGCATACTCTCGGCTTCGAAGCTCCCAGCACTGGAGAAGGTGTATAAGGGTTAAGGCCTCATGCACACCGGGTGTCAAAATTGCCACTTTAAGACCTCATGCACACTTGAGCTCACAAATACTGCTTTTACAGATGTTTGAGCTTTTTTTTGTTTCAATGCCTCTAAACGCCCCTCTATATTAGCCTATGTGTCCATGCAGGGGCATTCAGAGGTAAAACAAACAAAAAAACCCCACCAAAGTCGCATTCAGGAGAGGAGTTTTTGAAAAAAAAAAATACCTGATGCACCCAAACGAGGGGAGATGCATATAAAAGCACTTAAGCGTTAGGCCAGCCTCACACTGAGGCGGTTTTCAGGCATTTTAGCACTAGAACTGGCCTCTAAATAATGCCTGAAAACCACCTCCCATTCATTTCAGTGTGACTTTTCACACTGGGGTGGTGCACTTGTGGGACATTAGGAAAAGTCCTGCAAGCAGCATCTTTGGGGCGGTTTGGGAGCGCTGTATACAGCGCTCTCAGAACACCCTGCCCATTGAAATGTGGCTGAAAAAGTGTCTGAAAAGCGATTCGAAAACGCAGCAACACAGGTGTGTTTAACCCCTTCTTTGGCCGCTAGCGGGGGTTAAAAGCACACCGCTAGCGGACAAAAAGCGCCGCTGAGCCGGCCACGGCTCAGTGTGAAGCTAGCTGATATTAAGCATTTGCATGACTACTTGTACTTGTGCAAATGTTCAAATAATAAAACAGATACCTTCAATCCTCAGACTGTAACCGCTGCCTTTAAACCCGGTTCGCATATATACAAATTGGATGCGTTTTGAACTGCATCCGATTCTCATGAGATGTGAGCCTGCAGCCTTTTCAATGGAGCCGGTTCACATATGTGCGGGCCGGCCGCAGCGCATTTTTAAAAAGAGTCCAGTTCTTGTGAGATTATCACTTTGGCAATTCCCACTTGAATCTCACCTGAACGGCTGAACAAAGTCACATCGGAGGGGGCTAAAATCCCGCTGTCAAAACTAGACTGCACATATATCAACCCAGTCTTATGGAGAGAAACTGTTGCATAACACTAAAAATAGGTATCAGTAATTGGTATCGGTGAGTACTTGAGAAAAAGTATTGGCACTCATATTCGGTCTTTAAAAACTGGTATTGGTGCATTCCTAGTTAGGTGTGTTTAGCACTTGAGTGTTTTTTCATTTGAATGGCCAGAATAAATGAATAATGCGACCAATGAAATAAACACCCAAGCGTATGACATGCTTAAAAAAATGCCCAACGTGCCCAAACATGTCTAAATGTGTGTTAACACTAGATGCATCAAGTGGTTGAGCGTTGATTCATTTCAACGTCTAGAATAAAATAATATTCTAGCCAATGAAATGACTGAACACCCAACTGACGTGCCTAAATGCTCCTAACTACATTTGCAAAAGCGCAGCTTTAGGCGAGTTTTTGACTCTGCTTTTCTCCTGTTAGGAGAAAGGCGCTTGGAAGAGTTGGGTGAACGCCCTGTGTGCATGGGGGCCTAAATGTTGGAGGTCTGATAGACATGATAGGCAACTCAACACTCACCTGATGGAACTTACATGGCATGTTGACAACATTGTGCCAATTGTGAGGCAGTGACTATGCGCTGTCAGTCTCCAACTGGAAGTATTGTTACTGGCAGGATCTTTGGGTAACAATCTTTGCAACAGATTCACCCCAAAAAAATTGGTTGAGGCTGGAGATACATATTTTTTTTTTTTTTAGGCTGAGCGAAAAAAAAGTGTATTACCTTAATGCATTCCCTGCCTTAAGGTAAAACGTGTCCTATATGTATGCCCCCCATACTTACCTGAATCCTCACCCAGCGCTGTGCCCATCTGTAGTCCCTCTCTCCTTGCATTCATAGGACAGAGAGACAAGCAGCAGGAGCCGTTGTCTCCTGCTGCTGTCAATCAAATCCTGTGAGGAGGGAGCAGGGCCACACTGTATATGTTAATGGACACACACAGCAGTTCATACCATTGTGGTGCAGTGATGTGTGTTAAAATAGGTTCTTTTCTCAGTGCAGTGGGTTGCGGTACAAACTACTACATTGCAACGCTGATGCGTGAATAGAACTTGTGACATTTCAAAATTGTTCCAACAAAAAAAAAAAAGTAAATAGTGTGATGCGCCAGGATCATTGAATTGTCAATGGATACTCTCAAACCACACCACCGGATTTGCGATCGGTATGGCTTGCCGGTGTGAATGAGCCCTAATTGTTGCGGAGGAAGGTTAAGTGGTTAGCCCCCCTCTATTTTCGCTACAGGGTTCTTTAGGCTCCATTCACACTAGCGCGTTTTTTGATGCATTTTGCATTTTGCAGAAATGCACGGGAATTTTTTAACATGGGTTTCTATGGAACATGTTCACATCAATGCCTTTTTGTTTCTCTGCATTTTTGGAAAGGGTCAGGGACTTTTTTTCATGCAAAATGCAGCGTTTTGCATGTAATAGAATTCAATGGACAAGCATCAAAAACGCAAGTGCACCGTTTTTGCAGCGTTTTTGCAGCGTTTTTGGTGCGTTATTGGTGCGTTTTTGACGGTTTTTTTTTTTTTTTTTATAAGACTGTAAAAAAAAACTGTAAAAAAAAAACAAAAAACGCAAATTGCGGCAAAATCGCGGCAAAAACACCGCAAAAACGCTGCTCAAAAACGTGGCAAGCATGAAAAAAAAACCTCCAAAAACGCTCAAAAGCAACATGCATAGGTGTGAATCGAGCCTTAAAGAGAAAGTCTACTTCCCTTCTCCCCATGTGTAAACTACAAAGGAAAGCATTTGCAGGACTAATCAGTGCTTGGCCAGGATTCCCCAGTACATTATGTCAGTCTTTATCATATCCGCTCATATGTTGTGGTAATCATTAAAGCGGTTGTAAACCCAATAGCTATCTATACTTTTCTAGGTAGGACAATGTATCAAAAATCAATCTAACAAGCACAAGTTTAAAGAAAAATCTCCGAAATACCTTTATTTCGTTGCTTTTGTTCAGATCATGTGACCACTTTTCTTCTCCTTTGGTCTGCAGGTGGGGGGGACAAAGCTGCAGCAGGTCACAGTCCTCCTCCCCTGGAGGTGCAAAGCTGCATGGAGGGGAAGTGATCACATGACAAATGTAAACAAAATATGTACTTTAAAATCTGCAAAATTCTAAAGCCTCGTACACTCGGGCGGACTTTTCGACCGGACTGGACCGACGGACCGAATCTGATGGACAATCTGACCGTATGTGGGCTCCATCAGACCTGCAGTGGACTTTTTCGGTCAAAAATCTGACGGACTTTAGATTTGAAACATGTTTCAAATCTTTCTGACGGACTTGAGTCCAGTCGAAAAATCTGCTCGTCTATATGCTAGTCCGACAACCCACGCTAGGGCAGCTATTGGCTACCGGCTATCAACTTCCTTATTTTAGTCCGGTCGTACGTCATCACGTATGAATCCGTCTGACTTTTCGTGTGTAGGCAAGTCCATTCCTTCAAAAGTCCATCAGAAGTCTGTCAAAAGTCAGTCGAAAGTCCGTTGAAAAGTCCGTCGGACCAGTCCGGTCGAAAAGTCCGCCCGTGTGTACGCGGCATAAGAATATTTTTTGTTGAGAGCTTGCAATTTCATTCGTTCCTCCCAGAAATTGCTGAATTCCTCCAAACAATTGAACTGATATTACAGTCATTTCCATTAGAAAGCCTCACTCCTGGAGGCAGAACCACTGACAATCAGGTGCAATGATCTGCCTTGGTAGGCGTTGCTGCTGTGACATGGGCAGCTTAGAGCATTAAGGATTCATTCACATGTGCAGCTAGGGGGTGGTAAAGCTAGGTGGCTGCTGCATGGGTATAGCCAAGGAGAGTAATGGGGGGGTTCAGGGTGTGAGCTTTCAAGTGATTCTCACTTTAAAGTGATTGTAAAGCTTCCATTATTTTTTTCTTTATTAAAATAATAAACATGTCATACTTACCTGCTCTGTGCAATGGTTTTGCACAGAGCAGCCACGATCCACTTCTTGCCGGTGCTCCTGTCTCCTCCTCTTCAGTGAGTGCCCCCATAGAAAGCTGCTTTCTATGGGGGCACTCATGCAGGCTCACTTTCGCGTCACACTGTCTGCGTCTATAGACACAGACAGCGGGGCTTGGCCCCTGCCCCTGCTCCCTCTTCATAGGATTTGATTGACAGTAGCAGGAGCCAATGGCTCCCACTGCTATCAATCTGCCCAATGAGGAGGGAGAGCTGCTGTTCTCGTGCGCAACGCTGGATTGGGAATGGGCTCAGGTATAAGGGGGTGAGGGGGGATCCACTGCAACAGAAGTTTTTTTTACCCTAATGCATAGAATGCATTAATGTGACATTAAAGGTTTGTATTTTTGTTTTTTTTCCACTTCTTGGGTCCCCCGCAGGCACTCCCGACCCCTCCCTCCTACCTAGTGCCCCCATATCAAGCAGCTTGCTATGGGGACACCTGAGCAGGCTCGCTCTTGAGGTGCTGCTTTATGTGGCCATTAACTCACAGAGCGTGGCTCAGCCCCCGCTCTCTCCTCATTGGCTCACTGGCTGTGATTGGCAGTAGCAGGAGCCAGTGGCTACCGCTGCTGTCCCAGCCAATGAGGAGGAAGAGACCCGGGAGAGCTGAGGCTCTTGTGCACATCGCTGGAGCGAGATGGGGCTCAGGTAAGTTTTAGGGGGTGCTGCTGCACACAGGTTTTTTAACTTCATACATAGAAGGCATGAAGGTAAAAAACCTTTACAACCATTTTAAGTAAAAGCACAATTGTGTTCTCTACTAATATAATTTCTTCCTTGGCAAGCATTAAAATGGTCAAATAATCAAGAAAGAAATAAAAGAAGAATTGGAAATTGAAGATTACCTTTCAGTACATCTGTGTGAATACGTTCCTGAAATGTCATAATGTATAACAACGGTACAACTGTTCAATAAAGCCGTACCTTTTATAAATGAAAAGAGTAGCCCTTAAGCTCTAGTCAAGTGACTTTTGTCTAGGCTAGACCTGGTGAGAGGTAATAAATACCTGGAAGTGTTACACTTGCACATTACTTAGCATGCATGTCCTTAACATAAAAATATCTCTGATGCTTATTCACAAACGCTAAATGAACATTAATATAAACCCTCACTGACATCTGTGGCTACAGGCGCTCTTCATAAGAGAAGCAGAGCAGTATTTCTGGTCTCAGCACTCTGCTCTCCCCCTCTCCCTGTGCGGTGCTTACATTAGAGATTATAAATGAGAACATAATGAGCTGAGCCCACTAAAAAGAAAGTAAAAGTGAAATTTGAGGATAAATTGCTCCACGATGTTTGCAGATACAGAGCTCTGTGAGGGCTTCCTAAAAAGCACATTCACTGGTTGTTAGGAATGTGAAACTTTTTGAATGTCTATAGCCTGGCAATAGTTCTACTTTAAAGTGGTTCTAAACCCTTACCCAGAGAAGTGACTATCCTCAGGTGATACACACAGATTAAACAAATACTCTTATATTAGTTGTACCTGTTTATCTGCTGTCTTCTCTACATCTGCTCAAAGTCCAGAATTTATATGGTGTGTCTGAGCTGTCAGAAAAAAAAGCTGTGGCTACACTCTGCAGAGATTAATGAGAAGTCTGAGAGCTGATTGGAGGGAAGGGACACACTACCCCTTCACACAGTACAGGAACAGAGCTGAGGCTCTCAATCAGCTGGAGATTCTTTTCACTGTCACCTTCTCATCTCTGGTGTAAGGAAAATGTGTCAGAAGTGATTCATGCTGATAGCAAAGAGAAATGAAGCAGCAGATATTACACTTAGTGCTCAGGATTGAGACAAGTACACACTATAGAGGGATATGCTTTGTTCATATTTCATGTCTGAGGTTTACAACTACTTTAACCACTTCACACTCGGCCTATAGCAGATTGACAGCCGGGAAGTGGTTCGGTTACCCTGACTGGGTTGTCATATGACATCCAGCAGGATAACATGGCAGGGCGCGCCCGCAGGGGTGCACAGCGCGGCGATCATGAGTGCGGCATGTCAGTCTGACACGCCGCATCTCTGTTCGTGGTAAGAAGCCTCTGACAGAGCCTCTAAACAGTGCTTAAGCACCCCTAAAATGAGCGGTGCTTTACCGCGAACACGGCCCCAGTGTGAAAGGGGTCCTAGTGCCAAATGGGACCTCTTCAACCAAATTAGGCTGCACTACAACCACCTCCCAACCACGTGCAATGCCCTCAGTTGTAGCCCGGTGGTGTGGCTTTTTAGGGGTTTAGGATACATTCACATCGGTACTTAGGGCCAGCACGATTAGTAGCAGCAGGAATCTTCGAATTCTGGCTGCGGTTCTCAGCAGCCCCATTTACTTCAATGACCAATTGCTGGCAACCGCAGCTGTTCTCGACTCTCTGCACAGCCAGCGATTACTTACAGCGATCACAACAGCTAATCACTAGCAGTGTGCACAGCAACTGTCATTATAGTGAACAGGGCAGCCGGCCGCACCTAGCTGCTGAGAGCCGCAGCAGGAATCTCTGAGTCCTGACGTTACTATTCGCACCGGCCCTAATTTCCGGTGTGAATGTTTCCTAAACAGGTGGCGACATAATGCCTCCTCATTGCCTGTCTAATTCCCTCTGAAAAGCGTTCTGCTGCTGATTGCTCTTCAGAGCCAAAGTTCATGTAAACAAGCTTTAAATTGAATCCCAGACATACTGTATTAAACAGGTTTCCTTTGTACATAAAACATGCACAATTTTTCCCTAAGAGAGAACCAAAGTTAGAATTACGTTTGTTCGAGAAAAAATTTCCATCCTTCTCCTCTGTCTTGACAAACGTCAGTTTAGGCCCCATTCACACTTGTGCGATGTGTCCTTTGACTTTGGAGTCGCATGACAAGTCGCACCCCATGTTGCCCTATGATAACCGTTCATATCTATGCGACTTCAAGTAGCTGTGACTTCAGAGTAGTTCCTGCACTACTTCGGTCCGACTTTCGTGCGACTTGAGGTCCATAGACCCCAATGTAAACCCTCAAAAGTCACACCTGCGGGATATAGATGCGATTTGGGTGCAACAGTTTGTCGTCCCCCCCCCCAAGATTGGGGGCATATGGCCTGGTATGGTTCAGGAGGGGGGTGATCGCCCCCCCCCCCCCTTCCTGGCCTGTATGCTTGGAAAAGGGTCTGATATGGATTTTGGGGGACCTTACTTTTTTTTCCCCATATACTTTTCTTTGCCGGCATTCTTTTTTTTTACATTCAGCTGTCAGTGGGGAAACCTGCTGACAGCTGATGAGTCATTGGTTGTTAAGGACATTGCAGCTGGCTTCCTGGTCCTCCCCTTAAGGCTGCTTTCACATTGAGGCGGTTTTCAGGTGTTTTAATGCTAGAAATAGCCTCTAACTAACGCCTGAAAACCGCCTCCCCATTCATTTCAGTGTGACTTTTCACACTGGGGTGGTGCGCTTGCGGGATGTTCTGAAAAGTCCTGCAAGCAGCATCTTTGGGGTGGTTTAGGACACCGCTCCCAAAACGCCCTGCCCATTGAAATCAATGGGCAGCGCTGCTGAAGCGCTTTGCAGCTGCAACACAGGCGCTTTTAACCCTTTCTTCGGGCGCTAGCGGGGGTTAAAAGCACCCCCCCAGCGGACGACAAGTGCCGCTAAAACTAGCAGCGCTTTACCACCGATGCCCCCGCATTTTCAGTGTGAAAGTAGACAACAACCAGCTATTCTTTACACAGAATTTGAATGGGTCGATCGATAGCTATTCTTTACACAGAATTCGACTTTCAACTAATGCAAATTCAAATCGTTTTGAAAATTTCGAATTCATTAGAAAATAAAATTACCTGAACAAATGTTTCCGTTCTGCACATATCTAACGACTTTGTAGAGCACAAACAAAACAATCACATTGGTCAAAGCCAAAGTCGTAAAACAAACTCGCACTCATTCAAAGTCGCAATGGCAATCGCATGATTTTTAAGTCACAGAAGTGTGAATGGATTCTAGACACAATAACCATTAGAAGATCAAACAAAGGTTCTGAAAACAAAATTCTACTAGTATACGGGACGCTTTTATGAATCTGAAATTCGGCAAACATTCACTGCAGATGAATCTTCCAGGTCCATATGTTTTAACCGTCAGCGACTGATTTATCGCCAGTTTGATGAGCGTCACATTTGCCGCCTTATAAATAGAGTGTTCCCTATATGTTGCTCCACAAGCCATGCGAGGAATCCAGCGGCTCCTCATTTACACACGCTGTTTAACGCTCCGCCATTATCCTTGATTGCTTTTAAAAACAAGAGCTAATTGCTTTTTCCGAAGGTTTACAGTATGTTAACGTCGTAATAAACCCGGGCTGTTTAAAGGGAAATCATCGATGAAGCAAATCTGCATTATGTTAATTACCCGTGTGTCTACCGCTGGCCGAAGCGAGCGTCTTTTCCCCATTAAAATGGATTTCTTTGAAACGTATGGAGTGGGAAGGAATACGGACTGGACAATACAGTGAACCTTTCCCTCCGGAGCTTGTGTGTCTTTGTAGTGGGGATAATGGTAGAGAGCGGTTTCCACAGAGATTACAGTTTGAAAAGTGAGCACGTCGCCTAATAGCTGTTGTCATAGGCTCGGGTTCACACGCATAATACCATTGGCTGGGCCGTCAAGCGGTTCCCTGCACTTTGCATCTGGCTGCTGAATGTACAGCATTGTTCATCCTTCAGAAAAGTTCCTGGGTAGCTGTAAATATGTCTGGAGGGAGTGAGGGAATCTGATTGGAAACTGGCAGCTTTCCTTTTAGTGGGAGGGAGAGGCGGGGGAGGGGTGCGAGGCTATTGAGTTTTACAATCCCAAACAGGTTGGGGAGCTTTTCACCACTCATATGGCTCTCCCTTGTCTTGTGGAGTGTTCCTGCAAGGGGATCTGTACAGTCCAGACTGTGTGAGCTGCAAGGAACCTGCCAATGCTTTTTCTGCGTTTTTTACATTCTCTGATATGCTGATTTTGGAGCTAGCGGACGCATATGTGCTTAATGAATTCATATGCAAGGATATTTTCTCTTGAGTGGAATATCTAATTATTCAATCGGACAGCAACAATGCCTACAGGTGAGTGCATGGCTATTGTGTTAACAGGACCTAGTTTTTACATTATATTATAGGCCATCATCAAATATTTCTTTAAAAAAAAAATGTTAAATATTTAAAAATATTAAAGCTGAAAAGATACATTTCAATAGGCTGCTGGATCCAGGTGATCTTGAAATCTGTAATAAATTAACCCTTTTTTTAATTTTTTTTTATTAGTATTATACAGGATTTATATAGTGGCAACAATTTGTGCAGCGCTTTACAATATAAAGGGAAACAGTTACAATACAAGAGGGTTGGAAGGGCCACCAAGAAAGATGGAAAAGATACATTTCAATAGGCTGTTGGATTCAGATTATCTTGACATGTTTGAACCAATTATTATTATTATTATTATTATTATTATTATACAGGGTTTATATAGTGCCAACAATTTGCGCAGTGCTTTACCTTTTTATAAAAGGGAGACAGAACAGATACAATTTCAATACAAGAGGGTTGGAAGGGCCACCAAGAAAGATGGAAAAGATACATTTCAATAGGCTGTTGGATCCAGGTTATCTTGACATGTTTCAACCAAGTATTACTATTATGTACAGTGTTTATATAGTGCCAACAATTTGCACAGCGCTTTACAATATAAAGGGAGACAGAACAGTTACAATACAAATCAAGACAGGTGGGTTGGAAGGGCCACCAAGAAAGCTGCAAAAGATACATTTCAGTAGGCTGTTGGATCCAGGTTATCTTGACATGTTTCAAACGTTAACTTGTTATTATTATTCAGGGTTTATATAGTGCCAACAATTTGCGCAGCGCTTTTACCTTATAAGGGGAGACAGAACAGTTACAATACAATTCAATACAAGAGGGTTAGGAAGGCCACCAATAAAGGCTATCGCTTAAGCGCCAACCATAAGGCTCTGCATCATCCGGCAGTCTTTAACAGCTCCAGGCCCGTTCGCATCTGAGCGATGCTGCAGTATTGTGTTTATAGCGTTCTGCATGTGTTTTTTTTTTTTTTTTTCATGCTTTTGTGACATGTTTTTTGAGTGGCACTATTTCTTTTTAATGGGCCTCCCGCCACTCAAAGAAGCTCATACACCACATTTTGGCATTGAGCCAGGCGCGTTTGGAGTTGCGTGTTTTTTGCCTTGATTTTCAAATGTTTTTTCGCACAACAATGGCAGCCAAATTGCACCACGTTTGGGGTGCCATTAAGAAATAATGACACCACAAGCAATGTTGCATGTTTTCCTGCGATTCTGGAATCGCTGTCAGAAATGCACAATTCTAATATGCTAAGTGCGAACGGGGCCTCAGTCAATAAAGGGTATCACTTAAGCGCCAAACTTTCTTCAGGATCTATGTCATCCTGCAATCTTTAATAGCTTAAACTTTGTGCAATATGATGCAGAATTGGAGTTGACGCCTCATCCCTTTAGGCTGGATTCACACCAATGCATCTTTAGTGCTTTTTGGAGATTTGCACTACAGAACATGTTCCATGGACTGTAGTGCAAATCTGCAAAAGGCACTAAAAATTCATAGGTGTAAATCCAGCCTTAAACCGGAACACACACATTAATTATACAGGTTCTGGGGCTAATTGAATGCAGGCAAGGCACTAAGTGAGTTTAATTGCCACCTTAATCAGCCACAGAACCTGTGTAATTAATATGTGTACGGTATAAAGGGAATGAGGTGGCAACCCTATGCAGAATCTGTGTCATCCCACAATCTTTACTCGTTAGGCGATAGTATCCCTTAAATATCAAACTTTCTGTAATATGCCGCTGCAAAGAATCCTAAAATTTGTCATCCTTTTCAGATTAGGTTTGCTAATCTTTTGCTGCAAATAAGGTCATTAAGTAGACAAGCCTACAAAACTGGTGCAGCATTTGTTACCTTTCCTAAAACTTTCAAAGACGTGGGAAACCCCCTGCTGAGTTTTAATTAGAGACATTAGTAGGATCGTCCCCTTTAATCTGTAATCACAGGATATACTTGTAGCTCTTTCTTGGTTCTGTATTGGGCAAGCAAATAACGGTTAAAGGGCTGCATCTTTATTTTTTCTTTATGCTTAAACTTTCAATCTTACAGTTTAGAGCTGATGACACACGAATGATTCTCTTCCCCCGTTTTGTTACAACTATTTGTTGCTAAGAAAAAAGCTGCTTTCAAACGTGGTAAAAATGCCTAAGCTTTTTTCCGTGCTTCTGGTGCGTTTTGCAGCTATGAAATAAGGACATGCGATTCAAAAAACTCAACAAAAACACAGGTGCGTTTTTGCCATGTTTTTGATGCATTTTTCATTCATTTCAATGTGGAGGTGTGTGGTGCATCCTTTTTTACTGCACCAAAATTGCAGCAAGCAGGACTTTTAAAAATGCAACTGACTGGTATGAAGCGTTGCAGAGGATATAATGATCATGCATTTTTCTTTTGCTTCTGGTGAGGCGAAAACAGAAGAAAAACTGATCAGCATGCAAGGGCCCTATAATTTTCAATGGGATCGCTAATGGACATTTTTTTTTTTAAAGCGGTGTCGCTTCAGCTCTTCGGCTTAGTGACAAAATTGCTAGCAACAATCACTCATAATTCATTTTAATGAAACTTTGTAGCAATCGCCATGCTACAGACAAGTGATTTATAGCAGCACACAACCCAATGCTGTAGCAAACTGCCAGCAGCTCTAGCAATTAAATCACCATTAATCGCCGGCATTAGTGATCTGTAGTAAGCATTATTCTCTGCGAAAAAAATCGCCCGTCTGTCATCAGCCTTATAGTGGCCATATACATGCTTTGATAAATGATCGAATTCTTTTCCAATTCATCGAATCATTCTGTAGTCAACAACTTATTTGATATGCCACACACAGGAAGTTTTTTTTTGATTGATAGTTAAGATATGATCGTAATTTACGATTGTAAGACCCCATACACACTATCCAACTTTTGCTATCAGATTTCCTTCAGATTTACCAAAACCATGTAGTGCAAAGGCCTGCCTGATTGCATACAAATAAAAAAGACCCTGTTTCCCCGAAAATAAGATCTAGCGTGATTGTCGGTGATGGCTGCAATATGAGCCCTACCCCCCAAATAAGCCCTAGTTAAAGTCCTTGTAGGTCTTATTTTCGGGGAAAAAAGGTAGGGCTTATATTGCAGCCATCACCGACAATCACGCTAGGTCTTATTTTCGGGGAAACAGGGTACTAAGGTTTGACCTCATATTATATGGTTTTGGTAAATCTGAAGGAAAGAATCTACAGAAAATTGTATAGTGTGTATCCAGCTTAAGTCATTGATTGGATCTCTGTTTCCACCATGTAATCTCATAATCTGATATGAATATGATTATATTTATGAACAAGGTATCTCATTGCTGCCAATCTCTTCACCTGACCAATCGACTAAGGCCAGCCATACACGGAGTGAATTTCTTTCCTGCAATCATGGGTTGCAGAAAATGCATTCGCTCGATTTTCCCATCAACACAGACAATGTTTGATGCTGGAATCCCTCCTGCTGGGCCATTGTCTTCTCCCGGTTGAAGGGCTAGCGATAATCGCAGGTAAAATCTGACATGCAGGTTGTGCCCAAATTGATCAACTTGGTACATTCAGCCTGCCCATACACAGTTCAAAATGATTTGTACCGTATATGGAATGCCTAAGTTTGTTCGAATCTGATTTGAAATTGAGTCTAAAATGATCAGACAGGAAGATAAACTGAATAAACTTTACCTACGCTCAACTGGTCTGTTACCACATAGATTGCTGACGGCTGGTGCTCATGGCTGGAGTGTGTGCTCCCAAGGCATCAATCCATAGAAGAAATTAGCCAGCAATCTGGTACATTCCAAGCTCCAAATTCTTTATTTGACTACATTAAGCCTGGGTTCACACATGTGCGATTCAGACACCGCATGTGATTTGCTCAGGAATCGCACCATATTCACGCATGTGGTGTTTGTGCGATGCGATTTCAGCCATACATTTTGTATGGCTGAAATCGCATTGCATCACATCCACACCAAAATGTTGCAGGATCCTCCTCTCTTTTTTTTTTTTTTTTCTCACATCTTTTATTACAGCCCTTGCCCTGACCCTTGCTGGCAGACACTGTGTGTTTTTTTTTTTTTTTTTTTTTTTTTTTTTTTTTTATATCACTTTACTTTTATAGGTGTCTGTTAACATGGTGCCAGATTATACCTTCCCTTAATCACTTTATTGCTTGTTTTGCCTCCTGTAAGGCGTGCTTTGTTTTTGTGCCTGGTAAACCTTGTTATATATAGAATATTCTTTTCACTGCTGTGCTTATTTGTGTGTATGTAGTGTAAGGGGTAAGCGTAAAGCCCCATACACACTAGATTTTTATGTCTTCAGATTTACCAAAACCATGTAGTGCAAGGGCCTGCCTGATTGCATACAAATGGAAACTTTTAAGGTTAGACCTAATATTATATGGTTTTGGTAAAGCGGAAGACAAAAATCTGCAGAAAATCTAATAGTGTGTATGGGGCTTAAGTCTTCCTTAGTTCTGCTTGCTGGTCTTGCACCTTTTAATTGTAATCTCAGAGAACTTCATGCATCTGTGGTCTTAAATAAACACGTCTTTCTATGTGTTCTGTTCTCAATATACCTGTGTGTGTGTGTTTTTACATAAAAACAAAAAAGTGTATGTGTGTGTTTTATATGCCTTTTCACACAGCGCAACTCTGCGTATTGCTTCACAACGTGCTGCAGTGCATAGAACGTCATTTTGTTGTTGAAAGAAAGTAAACTCAGTGATGCATTGTAACAATATATAATACCAGCCCTACATCGCGTAGGGTCATTTTTGTGGGTTGTGGATGACTGCCTTAAAGCGGAAGTAAACCCATCCATTTTCAAAAAAATTGGTTAATTTCTGGCACGTGCTGGCCACGTAACACTCTCATTGGTTGTGGTTTCAACCAAACTGTCAAACCATCCAATGGCTGGTGTCATAACTGATCACATGTGCAGCAACATTGCAGTTGTAGACTAAACAGAGGCAAAGATGGCAGCTTCCTTGACTGAAAACAACAGGGGGGTTTACTTACACTTTAATGCACGATTACTAACGCAACACACATGGTGAATGTGCACAAGCACAAATGGAGGTGGTTATCGCGACTGCTTGAATGCAATAACTGGCAGACGCTGTTTAGCATGGATGGAGGAATCTGGTCGATTTCTCTCATTAGCCCATTGACTGAGTGGGAAAAATCTATACATGTATGGCTAGCCTAAGCTCGTACAGCTAGAACTCTCTCTCTTATATTGCTGCATATTATATTATATCTTATATTGCTCAATTGCTGCACTTTTGTTAAATTGTATGTACTAGTCTTTGAAACATTTTATGGATTGTAATAGTTGGATTGTGCTCCTTTGTTATGTCTGTGTTGCAATGACAGAGGAAATTGTGGTGCTATAAAGATAAATATTAATTAGTACCATTCCTTAGAAAAAAGCCCATTGGTGCAGCTTGAAGGAGATAAAAGGTGGTACAGATGCCAAGTTATGCCTACTTGATCACCCATTTACACACTGTCCAACTTCATGGGTATGCTGTGGAGATATATATATATATATATATATATATATATATATATATATATATATATATATATATATATATATATAAATATCTTTTTTTTTTTTTTTTTTCAAAGGATACCCTTGGAAAATCTATTTTTTCACTCCTTTTTAAATCCTTCACAATGCCAGCTTTAGTCTATATCAATCTTCTTGGCAATAGCTCTTCAACTGTCAGTAAATGTTAGCAGCTATGGGCAATGGAAATCACTCAGCCATGTAACTCCTTGTCTTGGAGGACTGGATGACACAGTCAATTGCTATTTAGAACTCCAGGGTTCAGAGCTGATGTGCCGCTGATACTTTGCTCCCTGTTGTTTGCATTGTTGCCTGTCCAGGGTTGTCCATTGTCATGCATGTCTATACATACGCTGCGCAATGGAAATCTGCATAGGGCACTTTTTTTTCCCTTTTGTATTTCTGCAGTGCACATCTGCAAAGCAGGGGTAGCCAACATTCTTGAGAAAAATGGCTAAACAATGCAGCTTTTTAAGTAATTATCCAGTACATTTAAAAAAAAAATCTTTTTGGGGGGTTGATTTTTGGGTCCTTTTTCAGCCAGAGGTGGACACCTGGAACTCTTTAATGATGTATGCAGCTGCTAATTGTAGGGACTGCTATCATTTTTAGATGGTAATGCAATTTGAGTTGAAGGTTTATAAAGTAGAAGGAAAGGCTATAAAATAACCCATCTTTTAAAAGTTGCCTTGGCACTGTTATATTTGCTGCAGACAGGCCTGGTTCACACCTATGCAGGTTGCAGTTTGCATATTCCTGTTGCATTCTTTGCGTTTTTTTCAATACACGTTTTTGATCCGTTGAAGTATATGGAACCAGAAAGAAGTTCCTGGCCCTTTCCATAAAATGCACAGATGTGAACATGACCCATAGGAAACCACGTTAAATGGACTGTAGTGTGTTTTTGCAAAACTGAAAACACACAAAAAAATGTATAGGTGTGAACGAGGCCTTAGACTACTTTCACACTGAGGTGTTTTACTGGCATTTTTGCACTAAAAATAGCACCTGAAAAGCCCCTGTAAACTGCCTCTTCTGCAGCCCAGGTGTGAAAGCCTGAGTGCTTTCACACTGGGGCGGTGCGCTTGCAGGACGGGAAAAAAAGTCCAGCAAGCAGCATCTTTGTGGCGGTGCAGGAGCGGTGTATACACTGCTCCTGCATCGCCCTGCCTTTGAAATCAATGGGCACTGCAGCTGAAGCTTCCTTGGCTGCTAGCTGTGGTTAAAAGCGCCTCGCTAGCGGCCGATAATCGCTGCTATAACTGTAAAGCGCCGCTAAAATTGGCAGCGCTTTACCGCGAACGTCTCCCACCCCAGTGTGAAAGCTAATCTTTCTAAGAGGTCAAGTGGCTGCAATGCCCAAGTAAGTGTTTTTGTCTGCACAGTTGCTGGACATTAAAGAGGAAGTCCCGCAAACTTTATTTATTTTTTTTTAAAGTCAGCAGCTACAAATACTGCAGCTGCTGACTTTTAAAATAAGGACACTTACCTGTCCCCGAATCCAGCGGTGTCGGCACCCGAGGCTGAACCGTCGTCCCTCGGTCCTCGGCTGCTGCCGCCGCCGCCATTCTCTGTGAGGGAATCAGGCTTACCTGTAGGTGCTGGAAATACCTCCACAGTTTAGGAGATAATTACAAAAAAGCCAAGCGCCGATGTCATCGGCGCATGTGCAGTTTAGAAAGGGCACATCGTACCGTTTCTAATAGGGGTTGTGCCATGACTGGCAGCTCCCATGCGCGGGAGTGACGTCACGCGACTCTGGCCAGTCACTCCCTGCTAGTGGGAACAATGGTGACATTGCGGGCTTCGGTTTCAGGTAAGTGACACATAATGGGCTACTATGTGGTGCATAGTAGCCCATTATGCTTTACCTTTGCAGGGAAATAAAGAGGAAGTAAAACCCACCAAAGTTTACTTCCTCTTTAAGGCAGTGCTGGAAAATAATGGTGGGTACAAAAAATATTGACACTTTGGGCCCAATTTGGACATTTTCACTTAGGGGTGTACTTACTTTTGTTGCCAGTGGTTTAGTTGAGTTATTTTGAGGGGGCAGCAAATTTACACTGTTATGCAAGCTGTACACTCACTACTTTACATTGTAGCAATGTGTAATTTCTTCAGTGTTGTCACATGAAAAGATATAATATAAAATTAAAAAAATGTGAGGGGTGTACTCACTTTTGTGAGATGCTGTATATCTCTTGATCGACTTCTGTGCAACCAGCTTGTTGAGTAATTTTTGCTCATTTCTGATAAGTGTATTGCAATAGTGAGAGCCTCCCCGCTGTGAGAATACAATAGCTTCACTAGAGGGATTCCTCCATCCACCTCGAAAGTGTGGATGGGGGAATTGGTTCATTTTCTTTGCCTGAACCTGCTGGTTGAACAAAAGCAAATTTAATCATGTATGGGCTCCCTAACCCAATTGTAGTTAGATCTAGTTCACACAAGTGTACTTAAGCATACATCTGGTTTATAGGTAGATTTCAGTTAATTATAGATACAATTAGGACCTGTTCGCACTTATATGCTGCCTTTATGCACGCTAACGTACTCTGCCATTGCCTACCAAATGTTAGTTGCTTGGTTGTCATGCTGATCTATCGTATTCGGTAGTTTTTAAAAAAAAAAAAATTACCTGGAACGAGTGTGCTGACCTACCATTCTGGCTTTACTTGTTGCATAGTTGTTCTGGGTCATTTTTTTTTTTATCTCAATCATTTTTATTGCACATATGCCAATAAATTATAACATTGTGAGGCAAAAGCCAGGTCGACCCACACAGGGGCTATGTCTGGCAAGAAAGGAAGAGCATAATTTCAATCATTCACATTATATTGTAAAGCAAAACATGGTATAGAGTGTGTAGTTTATGTAGTCCTATTCTCGTGTTCCCGCCCTTCCTCCATACAAAATCATATCTCTATTGCTAGTTCATTCCTCCATTTCCCTTCATTTTGTTCCAACCCTCCCCTCCACCCCTCCCTGCCCCACCCCCCCTCCGTCACAGCAAACCTTTCATATTACCTTTGATGGTTCTTGCACCACCTATACAACTACCGCGGGTTTCCCTCCTATCCAATGTTCTTATTTATCTGATTTTGTTGTCATTAATTTTACAGGCCATCTTCCTGTTCCTCCTTCTTCTCCCCCCCCTGTGTACTTACTCTCGCTTTCCTTCCCCTCGGGTATCTCAATCTCGTTCTTCCTCTCTGCCTCACCCCCCCCAGTCACTACATCTGAAGCCTTTCTACTATCAGTTGATGTGGGGCCAGGTCCGCATCCCCCAGCCATGGGTACCATATCTTATTGAATTTATTCCGATCGCTTCTACGGGCGTAAGCCAGTCGTTCTCTGGGGAGAAACGAATTGACATAGGCAATCCATTGCTTAGCTGTAGGAACAGTTGAAGCCATCCAGTACTTTGCAATAAGTTTCCTGGCAAGATACATCAGTCTAGATAACATGAAGTACTTTCCTCCCGGGTACATCTTTACACTTATAGCTCCGAGCAGGTATACGGTCGGATTAAGGGGGATGGGGACCCGCGCCAACCTTGAAATATGTTGGGAAACCTCATCCCAGTACCTATGCAGCTTTGGACACCTCCAAATTAGATGAATAAAGTCCCCTCTGTGTACCTTACACTTGGGGCACAGTGGGGAGTCTCCTCGACCCCATTTATAAAGCTGTACTGATGTCCTATAGGCCCTGTGAAGAATGAGTAATTGTGACAGTCTTTGGGTAGCAGAGAGTGACACCACTGGAATAGCCTCGAGCGCCATTTCCCATTGTTTTTCATCTATTTCTCCTATGTCCTCTACCCATTTATTTCGGCACTTTAACAGTGTATGATCCTGGACTGACCTCAGCAACTCCTTATATATTTTGGATATTAACCCTTTCCTTGTGTCTGCCAAAAAGATCTCATTCAGAAGTGAAACTGCCGGTGCTATCTGGGAGTGTGTTATTTGTTGTGCCTGTATCGCATGGCGTAATTGGAGGTACTGGAAAAAGCCCCTCGGATTCAAATGGAATTCCCTACATAATTGTTCGTATGTCTTCAACGCCTCTCCCTCATATAATTGTGGGAAGAACTGAATCCCCTTTTCTTGCCATTGTGTGAACCCCTGTAGTCCCTGGATCTCAGAGTATCTGCTATTGTGCCAGATCGGCGTGAATGAAAGCACGCCTGTTATCTTTAGGATTTTCCGAACCTCACCCCATACCTTTTTAAAAAGCGTACTTATTGGATCTACCCCCTTCATACTTGGCAAGTCCATTTCCAGATGAGAGGCCGCTTCTAGTGTGGGTTCCATCATAGTCACCAATTGGTATGTAGGGTCCTCATTTCCCTTTCGACCCCATCCTGCCATTTGTTGAAATTGTGATGCCAGGAAATATAGCCTAGAGTTGGGTATTGCAAGCCCTCCTCTATCCTTTTCGTATTGCAATGTTTCTAAGCTAATTCTGGGTGTCTTTTTTTTCCATATCAATTCCCTCATTAGTGTGTCAATTTGCTTAAACCATTTTTTTGGTATCCATGTCGGAGAGTTGTGGAAGACATATAATTGCTGTGGTGCCCACACCATTTTTATTAGGTTTGCTCGTCCTATAACTGATAGGGGGAGCCTGCACCAGCTGTTGCTTTTTTGTTTCTGCCTAGAGAGCAGTGGTTCCAGGTTCAACCGGAGATACTCGGCCGGGTTTGGGGACACCATCACTCCCAAGTACTTAAAACTATCAACTATTGTTATTTGTTCCGTTCCCACTGGTAGTCGGTCCCTCTGCTGGTCTATAGGCATTAGCGTTGATTTTGACCAGTTAATGACAAAGCCTGAGAAGCTGCCATATTCTCTCACTATCTCCATCACTGCCCGCAATGATGAGGTCATGTCACCCAGATATATAAGTGCATCGTCTGCATATAAAGATATTTTTTCTTCTCTCTGATGTCTACGGAACCCCACCACCTCCATTGAGTTCCGGATCTTTATAGCTAAAGGCTCTATTGCCAAAGCGAACAGTAATGGAGACAATGGGCAACCCTGTCTCGTCCCCCTATGCAATTCAAATGGAGGCGAAAGGTCACCATTAATACGTATTCTGGCTCTGGGTTTAAAATAAAGTATCTCTACCCAAGCTATAAACCTACTTCCCAACCCGAATCTTTTCAGTGTTTCCATGAGGTAGGGCCACTCCACACTATCAAACGCTTTTGAGGCGTCGAGAGATAGAATGGCCCTACTCCCTGGGTTATCCACTGGCATCTGAAGGTTCATGTAGAGTCTCCTTATATTATCTGATGTAGATCGGGTAGGTATAAAGCCAGACTGATCACGATGGACCAACTTGCTAATCACTCGAGATAACCTTTTGGCCAGGACACTTGCGAACAGTTTGACATCCGCATTTAGTAGCGATATTGGACGATATGAGTCTAATAGAAGATTATCTTTCCCAGGCTTTAAAATTACTGTTATTATTGCCTCACGCATGCTATCCGGTAGATAACCCAGTTCCTCAGCCTCCCTTATAGCCTGCAGTAATGATGGTAAGAGGTCTTCTCTATAGTGGGAGTATACCTCTGCCGGAATCCCGTCTGGGCCTGGTGATTTATGGTGACCTGTCCCCTCCAGTGCTTCTCTTAATTCCACTAATGTGATTGGGCAGTTCAACAGTTCCCTGTCCGCTTCCGATAATTGCGGGAGCGGACAGGTCTGCAAAAACTGCATCAACTCAGACGGGTTATATCTAGTTTTGCTGGAGTACAAGTCCCTGTAGAACTGCTGAAAGCTGCTCAAGATGTCTAAACTACGGGTCTGCCTCTCCCCGGATTTAGCCCTCACAACCAGGATAGTAGTAGGATCTCTTTGCTCTCTGGCTATAAGGGCTAGAAGGCGGCCAGTGTTTTCCCCCTCTTCAAAGTAACTTTGTTGTTGAAAGTATCTTCTCTTCTCTGCTGCTGATAACCAAACCGAGCTGTATATCGCTTGTACCTCTCTCCAGGATTCTTGATTAGATTTTGATGGGTCTCTTATCAAAACCTGTTCCCTTTCTATCAGTTCTACCCGTACCTTGTTTTCCCATTCCCTGGAGCGTGTTTTAATTCCCGCAATTTGTTTAATAAGACATCCCCTCAAGAATGCCTTAAGTGTATCCCATATTACCATGGCGCTTGCAGACCCCCTATTAAATTGCAGGAACTCCCGTAGCGCCTCTCTTGTACTATCTATTTGGGGAAACAGAGATAACCAGTAGGGGTTCACCTTCCATAATGGTCGCCCCAGCTTTCCAGTGGTGCCTAACCGCACCCAGAATGGGGAGTGGTCAGATAATAAACGTGGCTCATACGCTGAGTCCTCCACTAACTGCAGGAGTGCCTCATTCCCCAAACCCAGGTCGATACGGGAGAGGACATCATGTGTTGCAGAATAACATGAATAGCATCTATCCTCCTCGTGTCTCTCTCTCCATACATCCCGGAGTCCTATTTCCATAATCAGGGCTGCAAAAGCAGTCCTGCCGGTTGTCTGTTTCGTAGTTCTAGATGTCAGAGACATTCTATCCTGGGAGTTGTCTAAAATGTTATTGTAGTCACCCAGTGCTAGTACCGGGACATCCGGATATGAGGCTATGAATTGTGATAGACACCCGAGAGAAGCTGGTGAGAATGGTGGTGGAATGTATATTGATGCAATTATGCACGTTAGACCGTTAATTTTACATAACAAGAAGACAAATTTTCCTTCCCTGTCCACCCTCTGTTCTATGCATTCAAAGGAGACATCCGAGGAGACCACTATACTGACTCCTCTTGAATGTGAGGTGTACATGGAGTGGAACTGAGTCGGGTATCTCCTTGAGCGCAGTAGATGGACAGAGTTGGAACACAAATGTGTTTCCTGTAAACAGATTATCTGAGGTTTCATTATATCAAAAAATCTAAACATTGCCCTTCTCTTGTCGCTATCCCCCAACCCTCTCACATTCCATGTCATCAAGAGTAGGCCTTTCCTTTTCCCAGTTTCCTTACTCATATAGGGGATCATACCAATTCAAATAACTATAAGGCAAGAGACAACAACATGAGCAGGGAATGAGAATACAATTGTCCCTCAGAATTTTACCTGCCCCTTGGATCCCCTCAGTGAGTAATACATAACAGTCAGCATTCCTCCTAATCCCCTTACCATCCTTGGTGGAACATAGGAGGTATTTGTATATGATTTTATATTTGTGGTGTTTTTCATTATTTGTTTGAATTGTGACTTTCCCACCCACCCCTCCCCATCCTCCCCCACCCCCCACCCCACTCCACCCCCCCTCCCACCCCTTTCCCTCCTGTCTCCCCCACCCCCTCTCCCACCCACCTCCTTCCTTCCCTCCCTGCCCAGCTGGGCCTACCCTAGGGGCTATGCTCCGGACCTCCCGCTTACTCTCATTCCCCATACTACACTGGCATACCTTGCCAGTGCCAAACATTTACGATACCTCTTTGACCCAAGGGTCTCTATCCCACCCCCTCCCCCCCCTCCCTGACCATATTAGTGCTATTCAAGTGTTCTAATTTATTATACTTGTAAACAAAATCATTTATCGTAGCAGCTCAGTGTATTCTAAAAAGTGAATATCCCACTAGTGCTAATTTATAATCCTATTCCTTCAACCTTATTAGTGCTGTTCATGTGTTTTTAATTTTTTGTGTTCGTATAAGAAATAATCTGTCGTGTCAATCCAGTGAATTAAGTAAGTGTATACTAACCTTTACTACTTTATGATCTATCCCTGTACCTCTTTCTCAACTCTACCTGCAACACATCATTTACTTAATTCTTTAGTGTGTTACTCATTGTTTCACCCTCCCCTCTTCTCTCCCCCCTCCCTAGTACCACAGAAGGACGAAAAAAAAAAAAAAAAAAAAAAAAAAAGAAGGGGGAGGGAAAGGAAAAAAGAGGGACCCAAGGCAACAAGAAAACAAAACAACCCCCCCTCCTTGATCTAATCAGTCTCTAGTCTCTCCTCTCCTTCATTCCGTGTTGTTCTCTCTGCATTCTCCAGCCAATCTTCCACTTTACGGGGAGAATCAAAGAAGAATGTCCCATTCCTGGTAGTTATTCTCATGCGGGCGGGGTACAGTAGTGCATAATCCATCTTTTTTTGCTGAAGCACACGTTTAGTTGGCATGTATGCCGCCCTGAGCTTTTGCAGGTCTGGGGAGAAGTCTTGATATAGTGAAATTCGCGCTCCCCTATACAGGATTTCTCTCATTTCTCTCGCTTTCCGAAGCAAAGACACCTTATCTCTGAAGTTGAACATTTTCATGATTATAGGTCTTGGGTACTCCTTGCCCTGCCGAGGTTTGGAGGGGATTCGATGGGCGCGTTCAATGCCAAAGAAAAGAGAGAAAGATGTGGCCCCAAATGTCTCCTTGATCCATCCCTCCAGAAATTCAATAGGATCAGGTCCCTCGCTCCGTTCAGGCATGCCTATTACTCTTATGTTGTTTCTTCGATTTCTATTTTCTAGTTCATCTATTTTGGCGGATTGATTTTCTATGCGTTTCTTCATATCAGTCATATCTTGTCTAAGCGGAGATAGTATATCTTCCACCAGGCTTAATCTTTCCTCTAGGGCTGTTGTTCTTCCCTCCGTTTCTTTCAAACTGCCACCCAACGCAATCAGATCTTCTCTTATGCTTTTTAGCTGAACATCCAAACCAGAAATTGATTCCTTACATGCAGTAATCGCATACAGGAGGTCCCTCATTGATGGCTCTTCCGCTCCTCCACTTTGGCTACTCTCCATCCCGGACTCAGTTGTGTTGGGTAGCCTTTTAGGGTCTGTGTCACCACTTATATGGGCAAGTTTTCCTGCTCCGTGACTTTTTGAGGGCGGAACTGCGAGTGGGCTTGTTGCGGCCGATATTGGCCCGCTGCTTTGACTTTTCCTACTCGCCTGGGTACTCGCTTGAGTTAGCTGTTGGGATTTTACTGGTGATAGGGATGTCCTGGAAAAACGCTCTAATTTTGTTGCTGCCGCTACTGCAGCTGCTGCTGCGACTTTCGCTTGGTTTGTCTGATTTCTGGCCGAGCGTGTAACCTGGCCTCCTGCTTGATGCGGCTGATTTTGTAACTGGTGCTGGTTTAATTTTTCCTCTGCTACCCGCTTCCCAGCCATGCTATTATGCCATGGGGGAGGGAGAGAGAAAAAAGAAAAACAAAAAAGGGGGGGGGGGGTAGGAGAGAGAAAAAAAAAAAAAAAAAAAAGGGAAATTCTTTTCCTTTTAGCAAATTGAGATATAAAATTGTTACAGTCCCGGACTACTAGTTTTGCATGGAGAAAAAAAGAAAAGAGGTATCACAATGATAGCCCTCCGTATAACTCTGCCAGCGTCAGATCAATAACTCTTGGGACAGTGAACAAGTACTTGAGCAACGTCGTTTCACTTACAGCTGATGATTATAATAAGCAGCTTACATCACACAGTTCCACTGGTTCTATTATTGTTTTAAAAAACAAAAAGGTGAAACCTCATACGCCAGTACCCCGTCCGTCTCCCACTTCGGGCTGGGGTTACTATTTTCCTCTGTCTATTTCAGATGTTACTTCAATAGGATAAATAAACTCAAAAAGTAATAAGGCAGCATGTTTCTATTTAACCCAGGTTTCACATTACAGACTCAATTAGGTTTCTTCAAGAATCAATCAATCAAAGGCCAACTCACAGGCCAACTCTTTAACCAGGGACCAGGGAAAAAAGTCATCCGCCACAAACATAGTATATAAAAAAAAGTAGGAAAGTTTTCACCTATGTCTGGGGTCTTCTTAGCAACTCTCCAGATTCACAGCGTTGCGATGTTGATTCTGATGGTTTACTTCGTTCACTGCCCCGCTGCTGCTGCTGTGTTCGGCCAGATTTGATTGCTGCTGATAACCCGGAGGGGGGGCCTCTCACGCCACCCCTATGGCTCCGTCTTCCTGGCTCTCCACCGCCACACTCACTGACGCCGCCACTGCTGGTGCTGCTATAGCCGCCACCGGAGCATCCCCTCACCCGGCCGTTAGCACGCCACAGGGGTCTCTCACACCCCACCTCAGCTCCGTCCACCGCGTCTGCGCCGGGGGACCGATCTGCTCAGTAGTGCTATAGTTAGCCGGACAACGCTGCTTACACTGCCGCTTGTGCTGCTGCACACACCGGTAGTCTCCTCAGCCCGTAGCTTAGCTGGTCAGAGCGGAGGGAGAGGAGATCTCACACACTCTCTCACTCCCACATCCGGTCACGCCCCATTTTGATGCCCTGTTCTGGGTCATTTGACTGAATATAGCAAAGCCCCAGACAACGATGCAACTGGTATTTTTAGTAGGTGGTGCATGTTTCCTATAAATGTATTTGTTCAGTATTTTTGTATTATGTGGGGTTTTTTTGTTACGTTTTAGGTTTTATGGCGTGAGCCATGCTTGGATACGGTTCATAGCACTGGTCTATTACTCATACAAGAGTCCCGTGTGTTAAACAAACAGCACTAACCTAGTAATGAAGAATGGACACACATGAGTTAGCAAATACTCAAGGCTTTCCTAGAGAAACTATTACTCGATTTTTAGTCACTTTTAGTACCAAAGAAACTTTAGTATAGTGCACACCAACAAAACTGTCATGGCTCGCATTCTTTTGTTCTACTCATCTAGACTAAATGTAATTTATTCTAAGATATGTTGGGTAAGCTGCCCATCAATGATTCATCTATTAGGATATCAATAAAGCTATGCAGTCTTTTTAGGAGTTTACTTCAAAGGAAAATCATGTCTCCCTTTGCAATCATCTGCTGTTTTGACCAATTTGTATGGCTGCCTTTTTTCCTATAAAACAAAATTCTCTAAACAGGTGTCTTGGAAATGTGGAGCTTAAAGCATTTCACTTACACCTCCAATTGGTGGGATCATTAAAGCCACATTTTAAGCTCATTGGTAAAAGATGCCATTTTCTGTAGAAGGGTAAGGAAACAGCTGTGGGGTTTTACAATGAAGACTTTTAGCCTGTACTAATAAAATCAGGGCAGTGAAAGATAGATGTCTTTGGTTGCCTATGAAATTTGATGAAATAGCTGTTTGTAGTACACAGAACACTGTGTATGTCATAACATCAATTATAACAAATTACAAACTGGCTTTTTCTTGTACGCACAAAATAATCCAGCAAAGATTTAAAGTGTAAGTTTACCTTTTAAAAAAAAAAAAAAAAAAAAATTTAAAAAGTGAAATGGTTAACTGACACTGTACACCCTCTCCACCCCTCTAGTCCCCGCTGTACTTACCTCTGTGGGTGATGAGCTGTCAGTGTCCACGCAGCCGGTGCAGGGGCCTGAGAATCTGAAATCCCTCCTCCTCTCACTTTTTCTTTCTGCAGGGCATATGACATGGATCAGAGCATTTCTTATTGGTCAGCGCCAGAACAGAGCATCCCTCTGGTCCATCCTGGAAGAGCTGTAGAGAGAAGCAAGAGAAAAGCAGGGTTTTCAAATGCACAGGCTACATGGGCACTGACCACTCATCGCCCATGAAGGAAAGTGCAGCAGGGCCCAGGGGGCACAGTCTACGGTGTTCACAATGTTTTTTCTGAAAAGATTGAATAACCCTTTCATTAAAACTGTCATTTTCAACCAAAGTCACTGCTAGCATTGGGAGTACATAATTTTGCAGTTTTTTGCAGTTTAAAACTGAACTCCAGGCCCAAAAACTTTTATTTAAATAGATTCCTTAATAGCCACAAGGGATATAAATCCACCTTATGTGCATAAAATATCTTTGCAAACCCAGTTATTACCTTGTAACAGTAGCAGTGACATCATCAGTGTGCTGTACATAGCCTGTGGGGGGGGAGCAAAATTGTGGGGAGGACCCAGCAGGCTCCTCCCTCTACAGACTGTCTGCAGAAAACAAGGAGGGGGGCGAATTCAAGACCAGGAGAGACAGCAGCAGTGACCGGCCTGTATTACAAGTCCCTGCACAGAGACAACGTTTCACACTGGATTACTGCACAGATCTGGAAGAAATACACAAAGTACACCAAGAGTCAAGTAAAACATACATGCCTCTTGTATTTAGATAATTACTTTTTACCTGTGAGACAATGTGTACAGCAAATCTGTGTATTTGAGACACTTTTAAGGCCACATTCACACAGGTGAGGAGGTCCATGCACCGTGAGCAGGTCACTTTCTTCAGTGTCTCTAGACACCAGGTCATAGATGCCCGTATATAGTGGATGGAACATTTATTCTAGACTCTAGATCAGGCGTGTCAAACTCAAAGTCATCAGGGGTCGCATCAGCAGTATGGTTGCCCTCAAAGGGCTGATTATATTAACAACAACAGTGCAGAACGTTCTCAAATAACCTGCTCTTGGGGTACAACCTGCTGGATGAAAAAGAAAAATAGCTTTCAGAGCTGTTAGAAACTTCCCACACTGACGGGCCGACCGCGCATGCACTCAACTCTGAAACAGCCAGCGCCGCTAGAGGGACTGAGGAGGTGAGAGAGCATGAGATGTGCGGCCGGCCCGTCTCCAAGGGAACATGTGCTCACACAAAGTCGGTGCCGCTCGCGTGACGGAGGATGATTACTCCTGGGTGACAAAAGAGGAGGTGGCCGCTGCGCGGGCCACATTACCAGGCCTGGTGGGCCGGATTTGGCTCGCGGGCCTTGTGTTTGCCACCTGTGCTCTAGATCATAGAGGCCTGTATACTATGAACGGGACTTTTTTTCAGTGTCTCTAGACTCTAGATCAGGGATCTTCAAACTACGGCCCTCCAGCTGTTGCAGAACTACACGTCCCATGAGGGATTGTAAAACTTTGACATTCACAGACATGACTAGGCATGATGGGGATTGTAGTTCCTGAACAACTGGAGGTCCCCCTGCTCTAGATTGTAGAGGCCCGTATACTGTGAATGGGATGTGTTTTTGTTTGTTTTTTTGTTTTTTTCAGGGTCTCTAGACTCTGGTCATGATGGTAGAGCCCATATACCATGAACAGGACTTTTTTCATTGTCTCTATACTCTAGGTTCTGCATGCAGGCAGCTTATTTAAAAATAGGCCTGTCATAAAAGATGTCCTGGTATATGGGCCTCAGCGCCCATGTGAACAAAGCCTTACTGTATGTCACTATTGTTTGGAAAAAATCATAAATACTGCTATATGAATGACAAGGAAAGTGGAGATAAGTACGACCTCTTCCATGTTGAATTAAGTTGTGGCACATGTTAATATTGTATTGCAGACCAAATTCTGTCTGAGACAGATTCATGTACATCCTACCGACACATGCATACATCTGACGCTAGCTTTGCCATTAGTCATACTACCACAAGACCGATTTCTAATGAGTATCCACAATATGCTTTGAATTTCACATATTTTATAATGGAATGGAGTTCCTATTTTAAGCATTCTATGGGATAATGCTATTACTGTAATGCCCATATATTTAGTGGTACAGCGATGGTATACAATATTGCCAGTGGTGACTGGTGGTATATTTCGTTGGGGGGGCTGCAAACAATGCAGGATGGTTAGTATGCTAGACAAAATCCTGAACATGCGTTTTTGAGAAAAATCTGATGCTCGGTTATCCAACAATTAAACTGTGTGTACGAGGCCTTAGTGATGGATAATAGTAATAGCAGAAGAAATGTGACAGCAGCTGCGGGGGGAGTGGGGGTGGCTGTGGATGGAGCTGTCAGGCTGCTCAGATGATGGAGGCTAGGGATGATCGCTGAGGGCTCCCTGACAGTGTGGCTGACTCAGGATTGGTGATGGCGGTGTTGCATGGCGTGGTGGAGGCGGTGCCGAGCTGTTGGCCAACTAAAAAGAAGGGGCGTTGGCCAAAAGGATCACCTCTCCTTTCGGTTAATCGGGTGACAGGTCTCGTGACCGGCTCGGGAGGAGAATCAGGAAGACCATGGCGAATATTAATTCGCTATTGTCAAACAAGTGGGTGGGCTCACCATTTTTTTTTTTTTTTTTTTTTAACCAATTGGAGCCTCTGACTCTAATCATGTGCTTAAAAAAAAAAAAAAACCATTGGAATCCAATCATCTGGTGCCCCGCATGTAGATTAGGGGGGCGTACGAATGGATGGGGGTGGGTGGGGCGGCGCCCCTGCATTAAGGGCCACCACTGTATAATGCTTTCTTGAAGACATCTTGGTGTTGAGATGGATCGCTTTGTGTTCAGTGATTTTAGGAATTGTGATGTAAACCAGTAGTTTCACCTGACCCTGTAATATGGCCCCAGGCCCTCTTTATATTATCTCTTGGATAGCCTATTATTTTACCATGGACCATGGCTTCAGGCTCCGGCCCATCATCTAATGGCTAATGAGGATGCCCATTGTATTACAATTTGCTTTCACAACATTTTAGATGGGGAGCAAAAAAAAAGTGAGCCGGAGCTTGAGTTGTTTTTGATATTTGCATAATTCAACTTCTGGGTGCTCTAAAGCCAATTCACTAAACCATATCCTTATTCAAAAATATGAATCCATACACATTCACTACGTAATGGCCCTGTAATCTACATGAAAGTGTTTCCTTGTTTTTTTGCCCTCTTGTAACGTCCGCCGTAAACTCCTGAAAATCTTTTTTTCTTTTTTTTTTTTTTTTTCTCCTCCCACACTTCCATCTGTTTGGAACAAGCAGTACACGTTAGCTGGGGTCATGTGCACTACTCTGTGCATACTACTATGTTCTATAGTTCAAAGTCCATAATCCATTTTATGAGTAGGCAAAAGAGGATGGCTACATTCCTATATACAGTGGGACCATGGAGAAGAAACGTAGCCACCCTCAAACAGGAAGTTAGATCACAGCTCCTATGGAGCAATCTGTAGAAGAATCGGGAGCCCTGAAGCTGAAAAGATCCCTGAATGCTGATTCCAGAGCTAGTCTTGACAGCGGCCTGCAGGGTCAGCTGGGACCGGCCACCATTTAAAATGGTACTGGAATGGATAGCTGCTATCCCAGCTCTGTTTTAAAAAGGTGACTGGGACTCAAATGGTTAACACATTTGATGCTGTATAGCAATTCAAAGACATCTAGCACATGCTGTTTCAGTAATAATATACTAGAGTCTTATTACATGAAAGTTGTTGTAGGCTAGTTAAAAAACAAAAGATTAGATTTGCTGAGCATGATAGGAAATAACAAATTGGATTGATTTACTAAAGGCAAACAGATTGTTCACTTTGCAAGGGAAGTCACATTTTGCAAGGGCACTTGCCCCAGAACTTGGTGAATGAGGAGAAGCTCATGTGACTTCCATCTTCCAATCATGTGCAAGCAAAAATGCAGTTTTTTTTTATTGTTTTTGTTTCCCTTGCACATGATTTGGTATTCTTTGCAAAGTGAAACGTCACCACATTTACTAACCTCTGGGGAAACATTCCCTTGAAAAGTGCAAATTCCTTAGAAAAGTAAAATGTCTAGCCTTTAGTAAATCAACCCCAATGTGTGGAGACAGTGGATGTGCTTGAGTCATTTAACTGGCTACTTTCCACTCGATTCTGTACAAAAAGGCCTACAGATTTTTAGGTGTTCCCGCCTGTTATTGTGAGCAATCCATGCAGCACCATGTTTTGAAGGTGTTAATGTGTTATATGGGCTCTTGAAAAAACTCTAAGCTTGGTATTTGCTACTTTTGAGGATGCAGTTAGCCACTTGACTTTAAAGTGATTTTAGAGAGACCAACTCTGACATAACGTGGGGGCTGTTGGAACTCGATTAGATAGCAGGTGATCCCTTTGGAAATGTTTATAGGCATATTATATATTTCACACTATGTACAGTGGCCTGTGGGATGTTTGTGTTGTGTGTTGTTTTTTTTTTTTTTTTTTTTTTTTTTTTTTTTTTTAACCGGATCAACTCGGGCCACTGCAAAGGACATAGAAAATCATTGTTTTTTAATGTGCCTTGTTTACACTACAATGTTGTGTACATGTGCATTGCAGTACATTGAATTAAATGAACATGTGAACATATATATATTTATAGTTTGACACAACTCATTTCATATGAATGTGTTAAAAAAAATAATAAATATGTCCATAAATTCCATGATGTACAGTGCATTTCATAAAAGCAAACAAAAAAATTATAATGCTGCGCTTGTATGAGAACTCCAAAGAAATATCAATCAAGTGAATAAAAAAGCAGCAACAATGAAATGTGTGATATAATGCATCATAAATATTTGAAACCGAGTAAAAGTTGAGCTAATTATGTGTTGAAATTAAAAATCAATAAATTAAGAGCTAAAGTCCAAGTGATCTAAATGATCAAATTTGATCCAAAAAATGAGTGATGCAGTTCACAACAATGGTGTCCAATGACTCCTCCACCAAGTGATGTCACCAACATTTAGTCAAGATGTGCTCTAACCACACGGTGGATCCTCTAATTATGGAAGGTCAAACTCGCCATAAATACATTATTTATGGCAGTGACAGGAAGTGAAAAAATATATATGCTAAATATATATTCGCACTAATGGTGAAAAAAAACAGAAAAACCTAAGAACAAAGGCAGCTGCCCACACAAAGTGCTATTCATTTGAAAAAATCTAGAAATGCGTAAATATGACACTCGCAAAATGTGGTAAAAGTGAACAAAAACATGTATATGTATATAAAGTGAACAAGACAAAGTCCAAATAGAGTGTCCAAAAGTGTTTCAATCCACGGTGAAGGAAAACAAGAAGTGCTTCAAAGCTATTCAGGTGTACATCAACACCCCCTCATGTGTCCCCACTCACCAGATCACGATCACCCCCAGCTTTGCAGTCTGGGGGTCGCTTCAGACTTGGTAATGGTATCCAAAGATATCCAGGAATGGTGATTTAAGCATCAGATCATCAAATGAAAGATTCTTTAGGAAGGTTCTCAGCAGAATAACCAGGTACTCAAAAAGATATAAAGAAGGGAACTAATAGTTAAAGTACCATTTAAAAAGGTTTATTGAACAAGGGAATGGGTATTTACAAAATTTCAGATGAAAACAGGCAGTTATGTCCGGAAGTGATGTCAGTAACGCCGGAAATTACATCATTTATACCATTACTGAGTCTGAAGCGACCCCCAGACTGCAAAGCTGGGGGTCATCGTGATCTGGTGAGTGGGGACACATGAGGGGGTGTTGATGTACACCTGAATCACTTTGAAGCATTTCTTGTTTTCCTTCACCGTGGATTAAAACACTTTTGGTCACTCTATTTGGACTTTGTCTTGTTCACTTTATATTTGATATACATATACATGTTTTTGTTCACTTTTACCACATTTTGCGAGCGCCATATTTACGTATTTTTAGTGACAGGAAGTGTTTCCTAAGTCCTATCGTGATGAAACGGGCAAGAAAACGCTACCTACTTCACTGCGATTTTTAGCTACATAAGCTTTCTAGCTTTTATGTTTGCTGCAGCTTTTTAACTTATGCACTTGAATGTTCTTGGCTATTGGATGTGCAAATATATACCTCAAAGGTTTTACACAATCTGAGGTGTTTTTTTTTTTTTTGTTTTTTGTTATTCGTTTCTTGGGTATTGCTGGGCTGCCATGATGGTTCATTCTTAGTGCGGGAGGAACGGCTGGAGAGACGGGACTATATGCATCATATGCCTTAGTAGCAGATATACCTTGAGCGAGTTTGACCTTCCATAATTACAGGGTCCACCATGTGGGTAAGAGCACATCTTGACTAAACGTTGGTGACGTCACTTGGTGGAGGAGTCATTTGACACCATTGTTGTGAACTGCATCACTCATTTTTTGGATCAAATTTGATAACTTAGATCACTTGTTGGACTTTAGTTCTTAATTTATTGATTTTTCTTTTTTTAATTTCAACACATAATTAACGCAACTTTTACTCTGTTTCAACAGTACATTTCATGTCACAAAATTCTGTTTGTCTAAAGTTGGTATCCATAATGAATAGTGAGCAGGGAGACATCTGCTTGTGCTCTATTACTCTCTTCTCCAGCAAAGTGTACATGTGACAGGTGAAAAGAATCTGACCAATTGCATTAGTTGAAGTATCTGTGGATAGTCATGTGCATTTTCATTGGATGGAAGCCTTGATTGACCTATGTATGAGTGGTCATGTGTATTTTCATTGGTCAGAAGCAACCTTTTATTGCCTTCACATTGTCTCTAAATGGCCCCAGTCCATGCCCAAGCATTATACTGAATACTAAAATGCAGGGATATCCTAACTAGGACTAATAAACAGAGAAATGTTAGACCTGGTAGGAAATTGCACTATGCATTTTAGTCCGCATAGCCATCTACGTGTGTGGTCATGTTCTACACTCATCCCAACACTCTTTCAAGAGAAATCGTAGAATAGTTTACTAATAAGATGAGAGAACCAGAAAGCAGCTGTTGGAGTATTGTCATCACTGAGCTTACAGATACCGGAGGACATGTTTTAAAGTAATTTTAGACAAAGAAAACCCCATCCTGCAGAGTTTCCTTTGTTCTATTCTACAGTTTTCTGTATCTATGTTGTGAATTAGGTTTGCAGCCAATATGTTTAATGAAACCCTGACTATTCATTTCAACATTTTTTTTTTTTTTCCTTAAAATGGTTGTAAAGGCTTTTTTTTTTTTTTTTTTCATAAATAACAAACCTCATATATATATATATATATATATATATATATATATATATATATATATATATATATATATATATATATATATATGCTCTGTGAAATGGTATTACTCACGTAATGTTGTGGCTGCAGTTTGTAGTGTCATGGCTGATCGACTTCACTATGTCCACATATTCACCTAGCTGGGCCCTAGGGACAGCCAAAGTCTTGTTCGAGGTCACACAGGGGGCGTTTTACTAAAACCGGAGTGTGCAAACTCTGGTGCAACACTGCATAGAAACCAATCAGCTTCCAGATTTTCTTGTCAAAGCCTAATAGAGCAAGCTGGCTGACTACCATGCACATCTGCACCAGATTCTGAGTGCTGCAGTTTTAGTTTTAGTAACTCCTCCCTACTGTGTCCAGTATATGCCTCGCCATTTCCTCTGTGTTGTATTATAAAGGTGGGAGTGCTAATGTGATGAAACGGTTATCTTCCAGGATGGTAATCTCCCTGTTAATTGCTCTGCTTGTTTGTGTCTCTGTCAGATGGCATTACTGTTTAGCTCTTACCTGCAGAGAACTAGATTGAGAGACCCAGGGACTGTGGGATATGTAGTTTCTTCACAGGAAGTGTGAGTTTTTAAACTACAGACAGAGGTCATACATTAACCTGTGCAGTGCTATGCAGCATGCTTCATGTTTTGAATACAAACAAACTTCTGACAAAGGAATGTGAAGATTTACTCTATTAAAGGCTGACCATACAGGCCAACAAATTGCATCATGCATAGTTTCCAACAGTCCCGATTTTCCCGAGACAATCCCGATTTTGGGACCCACATCCCAATCGGAGGCCATCCCGATTTAGGATTCTGCCTTTTTGTCTATGGAAAAAATGGGAATGTCTGGCTCCTGGCTCCAACAAAATGGCTGCCGGCGCCAGCTTTCCCCTTGTGTTCAGCTACATCTTCCTCATGTTCGGTGGAGAGGGGAGGGGCCGATCAGTGCAAATGAATTGGCTTCTCTCTTCACAATTCTCCAGCCGGGGTTAGCTGCACGGATCGGCCCCTCCCCTCTCCACTGAACATGAGGAACAAGAGTAGGTGTAGCTAGACTGCAGCCAACACTCCGTCTGCAGCCAATACTCCGCTGGGGGCACTAATTTAAGAGGCACTCTGCTGGAGACACCTGATGTAAGAGGCACTCTGCTGGGGACACTGACAGCTAGGGACACCTGATGTAAGAGACACTCCGCTGGGGACACCTGATGTAAGACGTTCCGCTGGGGACACCTGATGTAAGAGGCACTCCGCTGGGGACATGATATAAGAGCATACTTGCCAACAGTCCTGATTTTTTTTTTTTTCCCCCGGGGCAGTCCCGATTTTGGGACCTTCGTCCCGATTGGAGCTCGTCCCAATTAATTTCCCAGGATTTTGCCTTTGTCCTGGGAAAATAGGGAATGTTTTAGGAAAAAAATGGCCGTTGTCGTCACAAGCATTATTTCCCCTTGTGTTCAGTGGAGAGGGGAGGGGCAGCCAGTCAGTTTCTTCCCTCTCTACTGAACACACACACACATGAGAAAGATGGGAACTGTAGCTGCCACACTGCTGGGGGACACAGATCGCTCTGTAAGGAGGGCTCCGCTGCTGCTGCCAGGGACACTGAAGTAAAGAGAGCTCTGTTGCTTGGTGACACAGATCGCTCTGTAAGGAGGGCTCAGCTGCTGCTGCCAGGGGCACTGAAGTAAGGCGGGCTCTGTTGCTTGGGGACACAGATCGCTCTGTAAGGAGGGTTCCGCTGCTGCCAGCTGCTGGGGACACTGAAGTAAGAAGGGCTCTGTTGCCGGGGGACACTGATCTGTAAGGAGGGCTCCACTGCCAGGGACACAGATGTAAAGGAGGGCTCCGCTGCTGGGGACACCAAATGTAAGGGGGGGCTCCACTGCCAGGGACACAGATCTGTAAGGAGGGACTCTGCTTCTGGGGGCACCTGATGTAAGGACGGACTGTTGGGGGCACTTGATGTAAGGACGTACTCTTTTGGGGGCACCTGATGTAAGGATGGACTTTGTGGGGGGCACCTGATCTAAGGACGGACTTTGTTGGGGGCACCTGAAGGCATCTGGTGACAGGCGACACGCTCAGGGGTCCCACTGATTCTGGATTATGGTGAGTTGAATGATTTCATTCTATATTACAATGTAATAATGTGCTTCAATCATCCTGACACCACAACAACCATGGTGCTGGGATGATTGAAGTGCTAACACCAGGTGGTTGGAGTATCTTTATCTGCTGATTTGTTAAACCCTGGAAATACACATTTCTATTGTGGTGTAGGATCTCTCTCTCCCTCTCCCTCTCCCTCTCCCTCTCCCTCTCCCTCTCCCTCTCCCTCTCCCGCTCCCTCTCCCTCTCCCGCTCCCTCTCCCGCTCCCTCTCCCGCTCCCTCTCCCGCTCCCTCTCCCTCTCCCGCTCCCTCTCCCGCTCCCTCTCCCTCTCCCTCTTCTTCCCCCCCCTCCCTCTTCTTCCCCCCCCTCCCTCTTCTTCCCCCCCCTCCCTCTTCTTCCCCCCCCTCCCTCTTCTTCCCCCCCCTCCCTCTTCTTCCCCCCCCTCCCTCTTCTTCCCCCCCCTCCCTCTTCTTCCCCCCCTCCCTCTTTTCCCCTTTCTTTCTCCATCTCTCATTCATCTCAGACTCTAACCACACCCCCATTTGAACCTTGCCCATTTAAGCCACGCCCATTATTTCATGTAAACCACGCCCATTTTTCGATGTGTGCGGCACATTTTCTTTTTTTTTTTTTGCTATGTCACCCCTACAAACGCATGCCCCGCCCCCTAATTATAATAAAACTCCGCCTACAGCCAAAAAAGTGTCCCTATAATTTTTTTTACAATGTTGGAAACTATGCATCATGAAGCTACATAACGCACATCTTATGCAGGAGAAAAACACAAAGTGCAGATAGGAAGGTGTAGATATAAAATGCCTTTAAAATAGTACATGGCTAACCAAATAAATCGTACTTTTTATCCACAGGTGATGCAACCCAGCTTTTACAATGCCATCCATATTTACATCCTCTTGTACATAATAAGGAACACGTACAGGAAATATCCTATGTATGTTATTGTAGGTGAGGATAGATAATGCAATTCTCTATAAAGGTCCAAGCCCAGAATACCTGCACTATCCAACCATTTTACATCTTGCAGGAGGCAGAAAGGCACAGGGGCTCTTCTCATTCAATAATATGAGGCAAAAAAGCAGAGGGACTCCTCTCAATGTATAATTAGATAAACTACACAACCTTCTATATATTTTCACATTGATTAAACTAAAGTAAACCCTGATTACACCTCAAAACTTCACTTCCCCCTCTAGAGCATGTCCTAGCGTTTTTTTTTTTTTTTCCTTTTTATATTATTCCTGTAACAAAAAAACTCTTATTGCCAGTGATATCACCGCTAGCCCTGTAAAATTCTTGTAGGGTCAGTTGCCAGGAGTCCATGTGAACTTTTCACCAAATATTGAAAATGCCACAGTTGCATTACCTTTTTATATAACACATTTCTAATCACTGCACATAGGAGATCTAATATCCTGCATCTCTGATGGAAACAAACTTTCAGATTAGTCGCTTATACCTCTTCTTTAGTGCTGGTGACGCAGCCAGTACCTCCCAAGATGGCTAGTTCATTAGTGCCTTCCAGAATTCTCTCAAAGCTCAAATGTGAGATCTTGGGTAGTGAGTATTTTTCTGCAGAGATGGCATAGCAACCTGCACCATATAATACCGTGCATGAAATCTGGGTGAAATCTGGTGGGCCAGCCTGAAAAGTAGGAAGAAGCCAATCAGCTATGACATAAAAAAACGCAGCACTTGCCCCTTTAAAGCTGAGGGGGAAGAGTAGGGAGATCTACAAAATTTCTGAAAGTACAAATCAAGTGAAGTTGACAGATATTATATTGGAACAACATTATTCATACTTTAAATTAAATGATAAATTGGGAGGAAAGGTCTGGTTCTCGTTTCTATTAATGTTGTTCTACCCTTAGAACTACATATCCCAAAATCCCTTTCCCAACACACCAGGGGGTTGATTTACTAAAGGCAAATCCACTTTGCACTACAAGTACACTTTGAAGTGCAGTCGCTGTAGATCTGAGGGGAATATCTGAAATGAGGGGAAGCTCTGCTGATTTTATCATCCAATCATGTGCAAGCTAAAATGCTGTTTTTTTGTTTTGTTTTTTAATTTATCTTGCATGTCCCTCTCAGATCTACAGCTACTGCACTTCCAAGTGCATTTGCAGTGCATTTGTAGCGCAAAGTGGATTTTCCTTTAGTAAATAACCCCCAATGTGTGGATTGACTCTTGGGGGTTAAGATTGTTTTGCTCGAAAAGAAATTTAATGTATGCATATGGAGAAGGGTCGAGGACAGGTGGAGTTCCGTAGTCCAGCAAGCAGGGCTGGTCATCCTTATTCAGATTTCAGTGCACTAGGTTTTCGGTTCAATTTTGCTAATTGATTGTTTCAGGTTCCCAACTCAGAACATTTTTTTTTTTAAATAGTCAGCCAGAAAATACATTTTTCAGAAAGAGAGATCTACAATAGCAACACTTGTATTTTTCTCATGACAAAGGTACATGTCCCTTACATTAAACCGAGACCAATACTTGGCTCTATGCAGTATAGCTAGGCTAATGAAAGCTGAATTGTGATTAGTTGCTATGGATTGCATGGTAAATAAGATGGAACTCACTACTGTATAGCAGTGGTCATCAACCCTGTCCTCAGGGCCAACTAACAGGGCAGGTTTTATGTATTACCTTGGGGAGATGCAGACTAGAATACTGCAATCGCTGAGCAGCAAATGATATCACCTGTGATGTATTTCAGTTATCTTTCAAACCTGGCCTGTTAGTGGACATGAGGACAGGGCTGATGACCACTGCTCTATAGTATGAAGTAAAGTCCATTAACCTGCCCTGCTATACATTACATTTTTACCAGCTATCTATGAGAAGTAGTCTGGGAGTTCCATTACAGCTAAAAGAAAAACACCATTGCATCATTGTCTTTGCTGAACACTGATTTATTGACCCAATTGAAGGGCAATCGTTTTTAATTTGTTACTTTTTCTTTATTTCTATCTGCTGAATGCTTGCCTATAAATTTAGTTTGTTCAGTGGCTTGAGACTCTTCCCAGTGAACAAGGTACAATTAACTACATATTTAGTTTGCTCAGTGGCTTTTGACCCTTACCTATGCCCTCCAACTTGACATAGGATCACTTTTTAACCACTGAGGCTTTTTTCCACCTTACTATATAACTTTTTAATTTTAAATTAACCAATGCAATATTCGGTGCAATATCAACAAATTTGGCACTTATTTATATATATCTCTACACTAGATCTAACAGATGGATCTCTGAGGAATGAGGAACAGAGGGATTTGGCTCTATAAGAGGGACAGCTATGCCTTTACTAGTGAACAGGGTGCATTTGACTATATATTTATTTTGCTCAGTGGCTCATGACCCTTACCCATGACCAAGCTACATTGGCTTAGGTGAAATGTATGACCTTTTAAGTGTCCCTTTGTACATACAGTGTGGTCTGAATTTACAGTTTGAACTTTAACCTCTTTCAAATGGACTTGCTTCTTTGACTAAAATGTATTGTCTTCACATGTCAAATGTCACATTTCTCCTAACATGTTGTTGTCATTCGTGTTCTTAAAAAAAGTAACATTTTAGTTAATTTAGAAGATGATGGACCTTTTTTTTTTTTTTTTTTTGAAAACCCCAATGCAGCCAAATCTTTGAAGAGGAGCTCCAGTCTCCTGTGTAAAAATTAGGTCAGCAGCTACAAAAGCTGTACCTGCTGACTTTTAATAATCAGCCACTCTGTCCTACGATCCAGCACCGTCATCGCCCGGCCTTGTTCTTCACTAGCCTTTGGGTTCCCGGCGCCAGAATCTTAACTGTGGGTACCCGGCTGTGGCAGCCATTTATTTGCAGCTTCAAAGTCGGGTGCACACTTAGGTGGGCGGAGTGGGAATGGGTACCTGTCAAAATCAGGTACCCACATGTTTTGGGGGTTGAATAATGCTTTCAACTTATGGATTTTTGATATGGGATATGCTCTTTGCATACTGACATCATTGGGTAAATTTACTAAAACTGGAGAGTGCAAAATCTGGTGCAGCTGTCCATGGTAGCCAATCCGCTTCTAACTTCAGCTTGTTCAATGAAGCTTTGACAAAAAAAAACATGGAAGCTGATCGGTTTTTATGCAGAGCTGCACCAAATTTGGACTCTCCAGTTTGAGAAATCAACCCCCACATTTCATTGTGCAGTTTTAAATAGGAGATTCTGTGGTAACATACATCAGTAATGATAATGATCAGTATAAAAGTTATTCCAACTAGAAAGATGTCAATTAGCGAAGAATAATGAAGTTAAAAATTGCAAAGTCAAAATAACAAACGAGCAAATCTATCAATTATAGAAAAAAAAGTGTATAAAAATGTCTGCAATGTCTAAACAGAGAACATTCATACGATATCTATTTTGTGTATATTTGCATATGTATAAGTTTCATTTACTGCAACTTTTATAATGTGCCCTTGGCTATGCAGTCTTGTCCTGATATGTATTGTGGTGGAACCCACTGCAGCAAGCAAGTGCTGCATTGCAGGAATAACTGGATGCTGCAGCTGTTCTAGAAATGCTACATAAATATGCGCCTGCTAAAGAAACATTTTATGTAGTTTTAAACCTCTGGCTATTATTCCTAAAAAGGAGAAAGCTAAAGCTATACATAATGATATGATAGGTGCTTGTATTACAGCATGTGCCAGGTTATCCAATTGTGTTTATCATTACCAGATGCCTTGTAAAAATACCTACTTTACTATGTAATTTAAAATGTTATGTCTTTTGTGTTGATGATAAAATTAGACCAAAGGTCTGTTCTAATGTCCAAGCTTGCAAACTTCGGGGCAAGAGACATTCCCAGTTATGCAGTTTGAATAGGACAGATCTGAAATATTACTTTTTTTTTTTTATAATGTCTGCTTTACTTAAAAAAAAAAAAAAAACAAAACATTGGATTCAGGTCTGTAGATTTACTCTGGCGTTCACTGAGGCATTTTATCATATGGACCCATGTTAAATTGAGGCGTTAAAGCAGAAGTCTAATTCCTGAATAGTAAACTTGAATATCTGTGTTTGTTAGGCCATTTAATTTTCCAACATCTAATGGTTTCTAATATCATTAAAGGACTTTAATGACATCTTGGACACCTTTTGTGGGGAGGGGTTCCACTCTTAAATGATTTTGTAACCTTTTTTTTAATACAGTTGTGCTTGTAAGCTTACATTCCCCCTGGCAGAAAAATGTACCATTGGTGACCAGGCTAATAGAGCATAGTGTTTCCAAAAAAGTGACTGGGATTTTTCTTTAAAACCTCCATATGAAATGTTATGTGTGTCGTATCTGATATGTGTTTGATGTGGACCCTGACAATCTTTATCTCTTTTCCTTTGCTCTTTTTTTCAACTGTTACTTCTTTTGTTTTTTCATTCTGACTTCCACCAATTTTTTCCTCTGTGATCACTATTAGATAAAGATACAACAGACCTCATTGCACGAGACTCAGCACAACTCTCCAACCCAATATGAGTCATTTGGTGACTCTTTGTACATTTACTTTAGATAATTTAGATGTGCCTGGGGCTGCAAAGCAGTGTTTCCTAATGGTTTCCTATGCACTTATGGGTCTTTTGATATGCATGATCTGAGCCATTGAGATATATTTCTGCTTCGGAGTACCTTCCTTCTATTAAGATACTTGCTGAATTTACCTTATTGTATGCCTTGATATGTCTTAAAAACTAATAACCATATATTCCCTAAGAAATGTAATTAATTTTTTTTCTGCAATAACCCAAACTAAGCACCTAAACGGTGAAAATACTGGTACTTCTTGTGAGGGCCTTGGGCCCTAACAGCCAGTATTCTAATAACCCCATGTGGCTTTCTTGCCACAGGTTGGACACTAGGGCCTCAAATGTTGGCTAGCTGCCAAATAAAAAGTGTTGGAATGACTGTATAGCTGTCTTATGGGTTTAGCAACTGAGTTGCAGGTGCCTATCTAGGGTTAACTGAGCGAAAATGAAATATGCTGTAATTTGATTTGTTTGGATAAGCAGGTTGGCACAATGAATACAGAAACGGCATTGTTAATAACCAATGTAAATGCCTAGTTGCAGACATTCCTAATGTCTGAATACTCCTTATCACGTACAGTACTGTAAAATGAAGCCGCGGAACTTAAATTGCCTAGGATTTTAGAGTGTGGCCTCGTGCGGAGAAGAATTTGGACGGGTGTTGTTCAGTGAAGTGTAGTCTTAAGGCGACCCACAGTGATGTCTATTGTTCTGTCCTGAATTGGATGATGTCATGTTTCATGTAAGACTCTTATCCTTAATAAACGCTGAGCTTTCTCACTTTAAAGGGAGGGGGATTTGAAGTCGTGTTAAGGAAGGGCAAAGCCGTTTTGCGAGTCAGGTTTCATCCAAGCCTTTAAGGCTTCATTTTTTTTTTTTTTTTTTTCCTGATAAAAGCTGACTCCTTTTATATTCTCATGCATACTGTATTAGGCCTTAGCTAAGGAATCTCATTTTACCTGAGACCAGTGACACAATGGTGGCAGATAAAAGCATAAACTAACCATGGCGCTTTGCTTGACTGGGTCACAGCATACTGCTGCATGGGCTGAATCTTTAAGAAGCAAGCAGAGTTTATTCATCCACTGTACAAGGACATTCTTCTGGGATGAGATACAGTCACAAATGCTCCCCATTCGAGATACAGTAAATTAGTGTTGGGTTGTCTGTAAAACTCTTACATAAAACAGAAAGCCTTTCTTTTGATGACAAATAATGCACTAGCTGTGGCAAAAAGACTGTTTTATTTGTATTTAGTCTTCTCAGTCGTATTGGCATTTACAGATTTATGGCCGTGTCTGTTACGTTATCTCTGTAGAAATTGCCCTGTTTGCTTCTCACATCAATTAGTTCATAGATTATTAACAAATAAAAAAAAACTCCCGAGAATGTTCTTGTAGATTGGTATATGATGAAATTATAGGACTCTAGTCATAAAGGGTAACTTCACTTTTCGTGGAAAAAAAGACAAATAAAAAAAATATATAATATAAACAATTGCTGCGGTACTGTAATTTTCTGTGAAATTCAATGCAATATGGCAGTGCGTCAGCCTGGAGGTGTTCTGTACACAGTTGGTGTAATTTCCTGCTTCTGTGATTGGCTCACTGCTTTTCCCAGAAGTCTACACAAAGATGCAAATCAAATTTTAGGCATCTGCTGCAGTACAAGCTTTTAGTTTTGGTGAGATACTTTACAGGTGTTAATCACTTCTAAGGCCCCATTTGCAAGTGTGAATTATTAGCAATTACATGTGGGAGACCGATCAGAGGTTTCCAGCGGTTAGGTGTAGACGGCAGCCCTATCACAGCTGCTCACATGTAATCAAATGCAGACTGTCCAAGGCTGATCATTCACAGGTAATCGATACATGAACAATTACATTTAAGCGGCCACAATTGGCTACTGGAGCCATCAGCCTTGCGTTGCTTACGGTGGGGCTGCTGCCCGCAGCTAATCACTGAAAACCCCAACTGGGTCGCCTACGTGTAATCGCTAAAGGCCCCATTCACAAGTGTGGGGTCTAAAGGAATGCAGATACTACAACTTTTCTCATTAGAACACTGAGAGTGCACCAATTGATTTTAACAATGGAGTCACTCCCATTTAGAATCAGTATCTAAGGGACATATTGGAACAAAGAGCAGGAATCTGCAACAACGTTTGTCAAAGTCCTTGCAATGTAGATTGATCACCACAAAGGAATTGTTTGTGTGTGGTGGTTTTTTTTTTTTTTTTTTTTTTTTTTTCAGCAAAAGTGAAATAACTCTTTAGGAGTATGGTTGTGCTTAAAGTGAGATTATCTATGGATGCCTTCCCCCAATTGGACAACTGCACTTAAAACAGAGGTGTAGGTTTAAAAAAGCAAACGTTTATACTCGCCTAAGATGACAGTCACCCACTCCCTGTTCTGCCCCTCCAGTGCTCACTGAAGTGCTGGGCAATAAAAGGGGCAGGAGGGGCTGGCTCAGGCTTTCAGCGGATCGACGAAGGACTGAGAACAGTGCCAGTCCAGGCATCGGAATAGATCCGGACCATCTTTCCTGAGCCTGGACCGGCTGAGTGATGTCAGCTGTTGGCCAACATTAGCCCACTGTGGGCTGAAAATGGGTCACAGGAGTGCAGAACGAATTGCACTCCTGTGACCTACAGCTTTAGGTCACTCCTGTGACCTACAGCTTTGGCAAAACTTAACATGCCTTTTTGGGAAATTGTATTATGTCTATCAATGGGGAAAGCGCAAGGGGTACATATGAATGCAGTCCAGAGTGTTGAAGACACCAAAATTGTATTGTGATAAACCGTATTTGCCACGTACATTACTGGTAGTGATGCCATGTGCAGTGCCCATAAACTTAGTAGTTCCAGGATTTTATTAGCTTCAGACCAGTAGACCAACACATACAGCTGTCAAGTGAAGCTTTCACTTTGCACTAAAACGACAATTGCCTGCAGTCCTGCCAAGCAAAAACATAGCAGGCCCACACTGAACTCCGGACAAGTAGGGAAGTACATATAAGTTCAATGTAGACCACGTTCTAGATGGAAATTTGACTCAGTATCCCTGCTGTGCAAGGCAAGAGTGCTAGCCAGTTGGCAAATCTGCCTGCTCTATACTAATGAAATGTAGACTTCAAGTCCAACTCCAGGCAAAACTTCATATTTCAGTTTTGGTCAGATGAGACCAAAATTGAACTTTTTGGCCTAAAAGCAAAATGCTATGTGTGGTGGAAAACTAACACTGCACATCATCCTGTACACACCATCCCCACTGTGAAACATGGTAGTGGAAGCATCATGTTGTGGGGATCCTTTTCTTAAGCAGGAACAGGGAAGCTGGTCAGAGTTGATGGAAAGATGGATGGAGCCAAATACAGGTGTCACGTACCTGAGGGGAGACTGAATTGACGAGGTCGGCCTCTCTTGTATCTCCAGCCCGGGTTCCGCTGAGAATGGAACCGAAAGCCAAGGGCCAGAAGGAACACGAGTGCCTGCAGATGAAGACCCGGAGACCGTTGCAGGAAGTCACAGCTAGTCGCAGGGCTGTAGTTGCAGCATCACTGAGCCAAGCAGGAGGCAGGAGCGAGGTCATAGGAGAAGCCGGGTCCTTTAACAGACAGGCAGCACGGTAACAGGACATCAGGCAAAGGCAAGGTCAGATGAGGAGCCCGGATCAGGAGCCAGGAATCAAGTAAACATAGTCCAGGAGCAGGGTCAGAGGAGAGCCAGGATCAAAGCCAGAGATCAGACAAACAGGATTCAGGAGCAGGGTCAAACAGGAGCCAAGGTCAGCAATGGGTATTCAGGCAGGAATCACAGGTTCAGGGTAACAGGAGCACAGCTGAAAGACCAGTCAGCACAGAACAGTGGTAGAGAACTCCTTAAATAGGCCGTCTGGTGCCAATTGACACCAGGGATGCACTCCTACGTGTGCACGCCAGTCGTTGCGCATGCGCATAAGCGCGCACGTGTGTTCGTAGTCTCCCGTGCGCATGCGCATAAACGCGCCCAGGTGTTTGTAGTCTTCCGTGCGAGCGCCAGACGATTACCACTGGTTTCCTTACAACAGGGCAATCTTAGAAGAAAACCTGTTAGTCTGCAAAAGACTTGACACTGGGGCAGAGGTTCACCGACCCTAAACATACAGCCAGAGCCACAATGTAATGGTTTCGATCAAAGCATATTCATGAGTTAGAATGGCCCAGTCAAAGTCCAGACCTAAATCCAATTGAGAATCTGTGGCAAGACTTGAAAATTGGTGTTCACAGACACTCTCTGTCCAGTCTGACAGAGCTTGAGCTATTTTGCAAAGCTGAATGGCCAAAAATGTCACTCTAGATGTGCAAAGCTGGTAGAGACATCCCCAAAAAGACTGCAGCTGTAATTGCAGCGAAAGGTGGTTCTACAAAGTATTGACTCAGGGGGCCTGAATACAAACGCAAACCACACTTTTCAGATATTTATTTGTAAGAAATTTTGAAAAGCATTTATAATTTTCCTTTCATTTCACAATTATGTTTGACTTTGTGTTGGTCTATCACATAAAATCCCAATAAAATTAATTTACGTTTTTTAGTTGTAACATGACAAAATGTGGAAAATTTCAAGGGGTATGAATACTTTTTCAAGGCACTGTACATGTAGGTCTAGAATATGTATAAAAGGAGAATGTATGTGTGTCGGCATGCCATGGCTGCAGGGGAGAGGAGGGAGTACCAACAATGGCTGGTCCATTGGAGCCTATGGGTAACATCATGGCCCCCAAAATTCCCAGCCGTTGTCGAGCATTCCATAACACAGTGGAACTGCAGGATCACATGACTGAACAGGATTAAAAAATAGGGAAGTACACAGATTTTTTTTTTTTTTTTTTTTTTTTTTTTTTTTAGGTAGGAGTGTGTGTGTGTATGTATGTATGTATATGTGTGTGTGTGTATATATATATATATATATATATATATATATATATATATATATATATATATATATATATATATATATATATATATATATATATATATATATATATATATATATATATATATATATATTGTGTATGTGGTGTGTGTGTGTGTGTGTGTGTGTGTGTGTATATATATATATATATATATATATATATATACATACATAATTTATATATACATACATAATTTATATTTCTTTTTTTTTTTTACCACTATAAAAATATCTGAGTGGAAGGTTCTGGTGTAAAAAGCAAATACAATTTTTGAGGCATTTTAATTGTTCACGAGCACACAAATCAAAAGAATGTGTTCCGCTTCATGCAAAAGTCTAATCTTATTTTCCACTGTCCGTAAATAAAAGAAGGGCAATCCCACTGAATTGTTCCTAACAACACTCAGTAATGCACTATGCCATTTAACTTTGCTCTGTCTTGCTGCATAAGTAGTGCCTTAACCTACACCCTACCCCCCCCCCTTCCTTTCCATCTTCTTGCCTAATAAAAGAGGGTCACCTGTTTTGTAACGATTGCCTCTAGGAGTGCAATAAATTAGGCAGACATGAACATATCCCTGCGCGGTTTAACTTGCTAAGGGTAGTCACTTAATGAGAGTTGTGCCAAAGAATATCTTCCTTGCTAGCTATCGTCTGTAAATTTCCAATTGTCCTGCCCCCATGTAATGGAGATGAAGAAATATGAACAAGTTTGGAGGCCATATCAGGAAGAGCAGCCGTGGGTGACAACAAATGGTTTTCCTCCATTGACCCCATGGAGCCACCTAGGGACAGGGAGTATGTTTTTTGCAGGATTACTAGGTGAAGGTACCAGGTGGTAAAAACCTCACACCAGAGCGTTTCACATTGGTTTTCTGTTTTTTACAAATGGTATACAATTCTTCTGGCTGGTGAGTTACATCACTTTTAATTACAATAATACTGCCTGTATTAATTGGACAAGTGATGCCTCCTTACAAATTGTATACTGTTACATAACAAAAATTGAGAACTATCATAAGGGCTCATACACACAACTGTGCAGGGGCCATATAACATCCAGACCCTAAAAACATAAGCTCACTCTGGACGCTGTATGGCCCCTGTACAGTCGTGTCCATCAGCCTTGGGAGTGATATGGTAAGGGTATTGCAATGTGCCCACCTGTGGACTAAATCATTGGAAGTAATATATTTCTAGAAGTTTGTTTCCTTACGCAGCTAGTTAATAGGGATGGGCGAATGGTTCAGCCTGAGCATGAGTTTGTTCCGAACATTTGCCTGTTCGGCCGTGTGCCGAACACCCGGATTTGCCAGGTGATAGCCCCGATGAACACCCTGCAATACAGTGAGTGCTGCACAGTGCATTCTGCGCCCTGATTGGGCAAAGCTTTGCCCAATCAGGATGCAGTGTAAGCTGGTTGTTGAGGAGCCGGGCCGGGAAGCCAGCCACGGCATCCTTTAACCACCGATGAGTCATCGGCTGTCAATGGGTTTCTCCGCTGACAGCTGAATAAAAAAAGGATTTGGAGGGCGTGGGGACAAGGGCCTCTTCCTGACAACCCTGGGCTGTGGTTGTCAGGGTCTGCGGGTGGGGGGCTTATCGGAGTCTGGAAGCCCCCTTTAACAAGGAGGCCTCCAGATCCCACCACCCCATGTGAATGGGTAGGGGTACATAGTACCCCTACCCATTCACAAAAAAAGTGTACAAAAGTAATAACCACATGAGGACAGGTTTTTGACACATCTTTTAATACAAATTAAAAAGTGTCCCTTGATGTAAATCCATCTTCAATCAACACCGCCTGCCGACCCGAAAAAAAAAAAGAAAAACGCTCCACCTCCTTGGTGGCCTCACGCCGTATGCCCGCTCTGCGCTTTGACATTTCTTATATAGGTAAGGGGCGGGGCCCTTATAATTGTAACTTCGAGTCATTTTAATTGCGATTGACTCTTTTTTTTTTTTTTTTTTTTTAATCATACACATATATATATATATATTATAATATAATTTTAGCTGTAGCATGTTTTATGCATGCTACAGATGGTCCACTTTACAGGCACGTTAAGGGGACCCCCCCCCCCTCCCCAGGCACTATATTTTAAAGGAATTTTTCATTTTTATTGTTGAACTTTAAGCATCATTAAAATAACTACTCCTGAAGTTATTGCTTTTTACATACTTATTTTTGATACATGCCCCTCTGGGCAGCACCCAGACCCCCATACCCCTTTTACGGCCAATTACTTTTATATAAGCCTTCAACGTGGGCACTTTTGATTTTTCCCATAGACTTCAATGAGGTTCGTCGTTTGGGTTAGAATATTTCCCTTGTTCAGGAGTTCTGCTGCGAACCAAACAGAGGGGTGTTTGGCCCATCTCTGCTAGTCAACATCTTTGATTTCCTTCCTGTGTCCCTACATCAAAACTGACTGCTTAATACGGGGCTGCTGGCGTTTTACATATGGTTTTCTTTTAACAGACGCCCCTGACATGACCCCATCAAAACAATTGCTAAAGGTTAGCATGTAATGAACAAATACTGTCAGCTGTGCTGATGGTGTGAGGAGATTTCAGTTGTTAAGCCAACTAAATCCAAGTAGCAGATCACTTGAGTAGAGTTTTGACTGTACAATATCCTTCTGTTTTTAATGAAAAGTCTGGACGGACGGGGCAAATAATAACCATCTTTGTGTCATGGCTATTCACTGACTGGAGTGGGAGCAATTAAAGATGAGAAAACTGACTGCTACTCAGACAAGAATTATAGAATTATGTGCTTTCCACTAACTCGATCCATTGTCCTATTAATCACTGAAATAAGTGTATAAATATTTGTCCTCCGCCTATTATTCTATCGTGCTATTTTGCTTTAAGACTATTTATCCATCTTTTCAGTAATGTGCCATATTTAGCTGATATGGCGTTATGCAGTAAGCGGTTTATCAGGAACATAAAAGATGTATGGATTTGCTAAACTCACATTGCATTCTATTTAAATATAGATTACATTGTTCTTTGTCTTTGGAATGGCTGTTAAATAAAAGTTGACAAATATTATCTTCTATTAAGAGAAATGATGTTACGTCACAAATGCTTTAGCTTTGATAATAAATCAGTGGTAATTGTTGTTTTTTTCTTTTTTTTTTTCTGTAGCAAGAGCAAAGAAAATTGTTGTCTAAATGATAGTTGTTAAGGGCTTGTCAGTCATCAAGTAATCAAGTCAACTTTTCTTTTTTCTTTGTGGTATAGGTTATTTAAACCTGTTGGTTTAAAACTCAAGTTTGGGCGGCACAGTGGTGTGGTGGTAGCACTCTCGCCTAGCAGTAAGAAGGGTCGCTGGTTCGAATCCCAACCACGACACTACCTGCCTGGAGTTTGCATGTTCTCCCTGTGTCTGCGTGGGTTTCCTCCGGGTACTCCGGTTTCCTCCCACACTCCAAAGACATGCTGGTAGGTTAATTGGATCCTGTCAAAATTGTCCCTAGTATGTATGAATGTGAGTTAGGGACCTTAGATTGTAAGCTCCTTGAGGGTAGGGACTGATGTGAATGTATAATATATATGTAAAGCGCTGCGTAAATTGACGGCGCTATATAAGTACCTGAAATAAATAAAATAAATAAATAAAGTTTAATCCAGTTTTAGATTACCTTCTCTGATTCATTCTTTTTCCCTCATTAACATGCTAAAGAAATCCTTAAATACAACTTTTTCTTCTCTTTACATACCTTATTTTAGACCCAGTGACGTCATCACTAGGTCTCTGTCCTGTGCATGTAGATCAGGTTTTATGCGATTAGCGGACCTCCAGCTGTTGCAGAATTACAAATCCCATGAGGCATAGCAAGACTCTGACAGCCACAAGCATGACACTCAGAGGCATGATGGGACTTGTAGTTTTGCAACAGCTGGAGGTCCACTAATTGCATATCCCTGATGTAGATCATGGCTGGTTGGAGGGGCTGACAGGATGCTGTACATAGCTCCTGGAAAATGGAAATTGTGATTGTGCCTACAAGTGATATTGAGCCTCCATGAGTAAAGGAACTGAAATCCAGTGAATTAAAGTGGTGGACCAGGGAAAGAGAGGCTAGGGAGCAAAGTACTAGATGATGCTGGTCATCTTTCAGTCAGGAAAACACTGCACTTAATCATGCAGACTAGTGTGAACCTAGCCTTAAAGGGAAGACCCACTAAAAAGCTAGTTATTGTGTTTCCTCCAGTTGGATAGAAATGTTCTCTTAAGCCCCATACACACTATTAGATTTTCTGCAGATTTTTATTTTCAGATTTACCAAAAACATGCAGTGCAAGGGCCTGCCTAATTGCATATAAATTAAAACGCTTAAGGTTTGACGTCATATTATATGGTTTTGGTAAATCTGAAGACAAAAATCTGCAGAAAATCTAATGGGGTGTCTGGGGTCTTGGAGTCTTTTACCTTCATGATGTTGTGTTTTTTTCTACTGCCCTCCGGGTGCTTCTTCAGGGCCTGCACCTGGGCCCTCTCCCCTTTTTGGTGCTTGGAGAGATCCAGAAGTTCTTGGTGCCTCTATTCCCTTAAGGGATATAGTTTCAGTGGTGCACCTACACTCCAGGCACTACTTCCTTGAGCTACAAAGCAGACTGCTGCATTGAATTTACTGCTCAGGCACAGGGAATGATGTGGTGCAACCTCGCTGATACTTTTTGATTCAATTTTCCAGCACATTATCCCATGGGAATTAGGATTATGTACTTTTAAGGGTTTTTCTCTCTGTTGCACCCATTGCAAAGGTGGAATCAGAAGGCCAGACAGCAGCAATAGCAAAAGCAGGTGCCAATTCAACCAGCAATAGCAAAATCATGTGCCAGTTCAACCAGTAATTTCCAGGAGAGCTGGAATGTGGGCTTTCATTCTTTCTGGGTGATTGTGAACTTATTTCTTCCCCCAGATTGATCATGAAGCCTATCGGAACATTAAAATTTTTCTTGGTACCTAGTCATCCTTTTCAGAAGGATTGGCTTCCTTGCTATGTGACTGGGTTATATTTATTTTTTCATGGTATCCAGGGTTTGTGTTTTATAAGGATTACCTTTTTTGTTTGTCTAATTTTTGACTTATTGCTTGTTTTTGTTTGCTCTTGTTCAGTCAGTCAGAAAATGTAAGAAGTTCTTCTGGCTCGTGAGATCCTGTAATTTTGAGATGGCATGTTCATGGAAAAACGTATATGCTAGAATGGTAGTGATTATCACCGATGTGTCCTTTGCTGCAGAAAAGTCCTTCAAGCTCTTATTTGCCCTACTCTTGTAGTTTCTAATTAATTCTCCCAGGCGTTGTCATGGAAGTTGATTTTGGAAAATAAAAATTTTGGTTCATCAGTAACTCTTTCTATGAGTTTCCAGGACAGTAGAAAATTTCCTCTCCAGATTATGCAATTTTTTTTTTTTAAATATAGGTCTTTAATATTCCAGCATACTCCCGTTTAAATTGTTGTGGCAGTTTTGTGCTTCCTTTTCCAGTAAAGCCACACCTTTGTGTTCTGTACTGAAAGACCCCTAAAAACGTTTGCTGGTAGGTTTAAGTCTAATTTGTTTCTGACTTCACTAGCTGTTTACCTATATCTTTGCAGTACAAACAGGAAATTTACAGATGTCTGTCCATTAGGTCACATAGGTGAAAACTATACTTGTGATTCACTGTTATAAGATGCGTATTTTAATCTCGTCTTAACCTATTTTAATGGGTTTTTTTTTTTTTTGTTTTTTTTTTTTATATAGATGAGTACCACTTGTCTCTTGATCCATCTGTAACAGAACCTCCAAGCCCTCGAACAGTAGAGGCAGATCCGCACAGGACAGACAGACATTTCCGCTACTGTGGAATCAAAAACATGGAGCTGTCAGACAGTGACAGACCTGTCAGCTTTGGCTCAACTTCCTCATCGGCCTCTTCCCGGGACAGTCACTGTTCATTTGGAAGTCGGATGACCTTAACATCAAATAGTCACTTGGGTTTGTTTCATCAGGATAAGGAAGCTGGGGCCATAAAGCTAGAACTAGTTCCTTCCCAGCTGTTGTCAAGTGATGACCTTCGGATAAGCTGCAATCGGGAACAGGCTCATGATAGTCCAAGGGAAAAATCTTCTGATGAGCGACGGACTATGTCATGGAAAGAGTCCAAAGGGAGTGTCAAAAACTGTTCAAAATCTGAAGGGGTAGAACCAACAAGTCCAAAGCTTATGTATGTTGACAGAGTGGTCCAAGAAATTCTCCAGACTGAAAGGACTTATGTACAAGACTTGAAAAGCATTGTTGAGGTAAGACAGTATTTCGGTTATCATTATATATAGAACAATATGAAAAGTGACTTTTAAACACACTGGCAAATGGTACTAGTAATCAGTATTTGTTGCTACTGACAAATACTTGCAGAATAAACTCCAGGCTACATGATCAGTCAAAATTTTGTAAAAGTGGAATAAGCTACAAGGATTTTAAAGCTGAAGTTTAGCTAAACAACAAAAAAAAATGCCTACAGCTATAGGTGTCCTTTTATTAAGCAGTGAAAAAATGTCACTGCTCCATTCTATGGCATTCTCAGAGGAGATTGTTCTCCTCTGGATGCCAGTTTGTGAAGCTTTGTAGATCGCTTCTCCTATGGAGGAGTGAAGCGCTCTACAAACACTTAGAACAATGGAGAATGCCCCCTGATACTGGAATTTAGTGAGACTTTATGAGATTACAGTACCAGAAATTCACTGAAACACCAAGGTGTCCGTTTATTAAGCAGTGATAAATTATCACTGCTCAGTACACGGACATTCCCGGAGGAGACTGCCTGCCTAGTAATAAAATATTTGTGTGTGTATGTATGTATATGTGTAATAAAGAGAGAGAGAGAGAGAGAGAGATGGCAGTGGGACATAGTCAAAAATCTCCTTCCCCAGGATTCTCTCTTCACTCCCCGATTCTCCACCTCTGAGCTGGTGAATCGGGGAGGGTGAATTCTGGCACAGATCGCCAGTGAAGCGATGAGATCGCAGCTTTATAAACTGGCCGTTTCTGTGTCAGTCAATGACAGCTTCTCAGTGTGCGAAGATAACCGGTGGAGAACATGTTCTCTCCGATTATCTCTGTTTCATAAACCGTTAATGGACTGTGATCAGCGGTGATCCTTGGGATCACCGCTGATCAGTTTCGTAAACAGTCACCTTAGTCACATCACTTACCTGTAATGTAATATGTCTCACATTGTGCAGGCAGCTGGATTCTGGAGAAATCTTCACTGCAATGGTTAACAGCTTTGGATCTTCAGGCAGAAGAGCAGTACAGATAATCTGACACACCCTTTCTTCTTCCATTGAGAAATATTATTTCACTGATTACACTGCTTGTGGCACAATTTGTGAATAGGGGAGAGTCAGATCAGATATAGGATTCTGTCTACCATTCACAGATCTTGTTACAAAGTTATTGAAATAACTTTTCTCAGTGGATGTCCCATCAGACTATCTGTACTGCTTTTCTACCTGAAGACCCAAAGCTGTTCACTGGAGACAGGAAAGGGACAATATCTCTGGAGTAAAAATTTCTCCTGAATCCAGATGCCTGTATAACATGGGGCATAATACATTTATGGCAGCCGTTTGACCTACCCTGTTTCCCCGAAAATAAGACCTAGCGTGATTGTCGGTGTTGGCTGCAATATAAGCCCTACCCCCCAAATAAGCCCTACCCTGTTTTCCTGAAAATAAGACCTACAAGGACTTTAACTAGGGCTTATTTGGGGGGTAGGGCATATATTGCAGCCATCACCGACAATCACGCTAGGTCTTATTTTTGGGGAAACTGGGTATATTTTTTGTCAAGCCAGCCTGAGATTTTTGCAGCTCTTCTGCACAACATACTCCTGTCTGGCAAGAGAGGACTTGATCTGTTTCTGCTGTGGTTTCACTTTCACTTGCTGGTCTTCTCTCCACCCCCACCCTGTGATTGGATAGTGAAAGGAGGAGCAGCAGCACATTGATGAGCTCATCTTGACCCATTGCTCTCGCCTCCTTTTTAGAATGCTCTTGCACTGCAAAACACCTGATTGCCTCTTTTGAGCTCTGCTCTACATTAGACTGCAAGAGACTGACACCCAGCTCTTGAAGGCCTGCTCACATTGTACAATACAATTATTAATTTGCCAATTATTCCAGCGCTGCATCTATTTGTGTCTTCTATATCTGCCAGGAGTTGATCTGTAAAAGAAATAATAAGAGGAATTTACGAGGACTGGAGCAGACAAAATCTGGAGCTGCTGTGCTTTGCAATCAATCAGCTTCTAACTTTCATTCAAAGTTTAACTGAAGAGGCTAAAGTTAGAAGCTGATTGGTTACCATGCACAAATGCTCCAGATTCTGTCTGCTTCCATTTTAATAAAGTTCCCCCAAAGTTTATTAACTTGTTCTTCTACTTTAATTTATCTCTCTTGACTTATGATGCATAAACATAATGAAGACTTTTGGTATGATTTATGAAAAAAGCAAAAAAAAAAAAAAAAATTGGACAGTTACAAAAAGTTTTGCCTTTTTATCCTCAAGCCAGCATTGGGAAAAGGAAATGAGAAACTGGCTTGGTTGCTAACCTTCAAAGAAGCCAATTTTTGCTCAGAATTTCATAAATGAGCCCCTGTATTAGAAGCTGGAAACATTCCTGAGGCAAGTTATGTTCAAGTGGGTTAATCCTCAGCAATGTCACTGGTTTGTAATGAATGAATGGCTGCTTTTACTTAACCACCATGGACGTAAATAGTTGAGCCAGTCCTGAGTCCACAAAGCTGAATGAGGTTGTTTGCTACGCCACGTCTCAGTGGTAGGCTGAGGGCTTCACACTACTTATCGGCAAGTGTCATCAGGATTCGCACATAGATATGTGGAACGTCCCTGAATAGCTGATGACTGTCATGGATTCGGAAAGATGAGGTCATGTAAGTTCAGCAAGGTTTAGGTGTATTGCTAGCAGCACTGTCTTGAATAATTGCATCCATCTCAAAAAATAGCTACAACTGCTTTATGTAAACATGTGGAATTAATATACTTCTACAGAATACAATATCACAACGCTAGGGATCAAAAGTTATCGTATGTAAGCATAAGATTGCAGTCTATGTAATGCCAAGCAACCCTTTCAAGTCATAAAAGAAACATTTGCCAATGATCTCTTGCAAGACTGCCAGTTCCTTTTTTTATAAATGCCAAAGATCCAAATATACGCCGTTAGTAGTAGTGAGCTCTGAACAATCATTCCACTGAGATGTGGTAGGCTGTGCTGGGGGCACAAATTGCTGCCCAGGAGAGGGGTCAAATTTGTAAAGTCTTACTTTTTTTTTTTCTTTCTTCTTTCTTTTTTTTACCGTCATGCATTCAATACATGAAGGTAAAAAACTTTCTCTGCCAGATGATCCCCCTCTAGCCTCCCCCCTTATACTTACCTGAGCCCATTCTCGATCCAGCACTGTGCACAAGAGCAGCGGCTCTCCCAGCCATTGGCTCCCGCTGCTGTCAATCAAATTCTGTGAGGAAGGGCACGGGAGACAGGGCTGAGCAACACAGACAAGGGCACTCAGGATCGGGCATGCACGAGTGTTCCCATAGAAAGCTGCTTTCTATGATGGGCACTCACCAAAGAAAATGATCTAAGAGCACCAGCGGGGGGACCCCAGAAAAAGAGTATTAGGGCTGATCTGTGGAAAACCAGAGCAGGTAAGTAGTGTATGTTTATTTTTTTTATTTAAAAAAAAAAAAAAAAAACTAGAAAGCTTTACAATCACTTTAAAGGGGTTGTTAAGCCCTCAAGGCTTTTCACCTTAATGCATTCTATGTATTAAGGTGAAAAACCTCCTTTAGTGTACCTGCCCCCCAGTGCCCCCATTTTAATTACCTGAACCCTGTTTTTCCCGCACCAGAAACGAGCACACCAGCTCCAGCCGGTGTCTTGTGTCCTGATTGGATAGATTAATAGCAGTGCAGTCATTGGCTCCCACTGCTGTCAAATCCAATGACGCAGGAGCGGGGCTGAGTCTTGCTGTCTGTGTCAATAAACGCCGCAGCAGGACACGGGAGCGTGCCCCGAGGGAGAGCACTTCTCTGGGGCACTCGAACAGGACGAGCAAGAAGCGCTGCTGAGGGACCCCAGAAGAGGAGGATCAGGGCCACTCTGTGCAAAACAAACTCCACAGAGGAGGTAAGTATGACATTTTTTTAAATTTAAACAAACATCAATGTACCTTTTTAGATATCCTTTAACTGTAGCTGAACAACACAAACTGAAAATGCTATTTAATATATTTTTAATATTGAAAGCAAATATCCCATTCATTCATGTCTCCATGCTTTATTTTGATGGGAAATTACTTTGAAAAATACCCCCGAGGATTTCTAGCTGCAGCCATCTTGAGTAAGAGCAGATTCATGCAGCATTTACTTCCTGGAATCCATCTGTCCTTAGCTTAGGAAAGCAGGCAGGAGGGTGTTCTTGGCTAAGAAAGCCTCTCCTCCATTCCTCCAGATGAAAGAATAAAATATGACCATGAAGACTCCTGGGCTATAACATAATTTTGGCCTAAGCCAGAAACCAGCGAGCAACTGAAAAAAATGTAAAAAAAAGTAAAAAGTTTAAAATGCCGTATATACTCGGAGTTTTTCGGCACATTTTTGTTGTGCTGAAAATGCCCCCCTCGGCTTATACTCGAGTCACTGTCCATCTGCAGCCTCATGCGCCTGATCTCCAGGCGCTGTGACATGCAGTCAGTCTAGTCAACGGCCGTGCAGTGTAACAGCCCCGCCTCCTCCCTCTCCCTTCCCTCCCCCTACAGTGCTAACCGATGTTAGTTTGGAAGCTTTTATATATGGGGCATTTTATCATTTCCTATTGTATAGGAAAGGATGGATACTGACTTCTTTTGGCCTCTATGATTGTTCCACAACAAAATGGGGACGATCCATCATTACCACCAATGTCCTTAACAAGCGGCTGCTGACGTGCAGGAAGTGACATCAGGCTCGCTCTTCCTGTTGTCTGGAGCGCAAACACAGCGGCGTGCGTACCAGACACAGGAACTCGCCAGGAAAGATATATTTGCAGCATCCGATCGGTAAGACCGACTTCCTCTGTCAGTGCTTTGTGCCATGGTGACATGACCAGGGAGATCGCTGGTGGAAGGCTATTATATCTCTCCCACCAGGTCTCCCTCCCTCTCCATAATTTGGGTTGATGAGGCTCATTTATCTACATGCTCCTTTATAGTTGTCCTACATGGTAGTGATCCCCTGCCCATCAGTTTTCAATCGGCAGTATTTAAACACACTGCAAGTGCAGAGAAAATTAACTGTTCATGTGCCAGAAATAGTGTACCCCTACCTTCCTCTTTGACATGACAATACAATGTATTTTGAATAGTTTGAGTTCTGGATTTTTAAGCACTTGGTGTCAGCCCTGCCCACTTTATTTTTGATGGTTTACAAAGATCACAGATGGCTCTCATAACATCACCCCTCTTCATTTCCATAACCACTCCATATGTACAGAGTACAGAAAGTTATCATTTGACAATATTTCTGGGTAAATCAATGGGTATTTTCTGCATTTTGCAAACTTAACAAAACTCGTTCAATGGTATATTTAGCAGAAAAGGGAGCAATTGGAGAAAGTAGTTGTTAGGGTTTACATACGTAAAAAAATGTGGTTTTTAAAGTTTAGACACGTAAACATCCGTAAAAATTTCACATCCATAAAATCCTTCTTCAATTTCTTTAGTTTAATTTTAATCTAGTGTTCAATCCCAGCATTCATGCAGATGTATGTATTTACATGCTTACGCGCATAAATTTCACAGAAACACTGATCACAAATGCTAATTTTTTAATGCAACTGAATACAGTTCAAGATTACAATGCACATTCCAACTGTGTGTATGGGCTTATAGCATGTTATAAGCCCATACACACCCATATGCTAAACTACTTCTTTTAGATCTATACAAAAGTAAACTATAAGCTGCACGGATTTTTTACACCCACACACGAGCCCTTTAACTGATGATGTATACCCATTTTATTTTTTACTATGCATAATATAACCTTTTATAAAAATTCTATTAAAACATAAAATAGTTTAAAACTTTTTTTTGTTTTTGGAAAAATAAATTGCACATACAGCTATATTTCAGTTTCAGAATATAGAACTTATACCATAACTTTTTATGTTTAGGCAGTAATATCTCTTTTCTGTTAATACAGGGACACTAAAGGAGTGATGTGACTTCAATCCATTTTATATATTGTCACTGATAAATCTAAGCATACTTGTAGTCAGGTGCCTATAAATTGGGTCATTGCTGGATAGAGAGTCTGGGCTGCCGAGGTTGGGAAGGGTTAATAATGAGTCTGTTGGTTTCCCAGGCTTTTTGGGTTCTGCCCTCCACCTTGTTCAGCATATAAATTAGGGGGCAGGCCGGGCTCGAGTGTAAGCAGAACCGCAAGGGAAGAGGGTCGGGCAAGGAAGATGTAACCAGGGGTAACCGCCGATCACCACCACCCTAAAGGAACCTACATGCTAAAGGACTTTGCCACTATTGGACTCCTAATTGCAAAGGTATGCCTGGGCAGCTTAGGACTAGCTAGTTAGAGACTTAAATCTTCTTGGACTGTACTGTTCTAGCCTTCAAATAAAGATTTGTTAACCATTTTTGAGCCTGAACTGAAGCTATGGCATTGTTTATCAGAAGGACAGGTCCTGTAAAGCACAAACGTATGTAGGGAGGAGCTTGTGACGTAATGTTATGAGAGTGTATGCTGGGACGCGGCGGCCATCTTGCTGGCGGTTTTACGCTAAGTGCCTATTTTTCACCTTGAGCATGTGAGTGCAATATAACATTTATTATTAATAAAGCGATTTATAAATCTTACTGCACTATGCACTATGAGGCGCATTTACTTCTATTTCATGGGTCAAATTATGTACATGGATTCAATGTCGTGAGAACAGGGATCAAGTGTGGAGACTGTCATCCATCCTGCTTCCAGTCTGCTATATTTGCTGGTGTCCGGTCGTTTATGGTGGTTTGAGGTTTTCCTCTTCCATGCAATGCTTATTTGACCCCCGTAATAAGGGTCCAAAGAGGAGGGTAAGAAGCAGTGTGTCTGGATGCCGGTGGTGGTGATTCTCTCCTATACGATTTTCTGCTGTACCCTATGGACCTTAACATTTTCAATTGATTATCAGAAGGGTTTTATGGACATTTCTTAGCGCTGCACCTATTCTCTCTTTCTCTCTCGTTCTCTCCCTTTCTCTCTCTTTCTCTCTTTCTCTCTCCCTCTTTCTTTCTCTCTCTCTCTCTCATTCATATATATATTTAGTGTTCACCAATACTGTGCTGGCTGCTTGTCCTGTTATTACTTTTCTAGTTTTATTATTATCCAGCGAAGCAGGCACCCACTTTTATTTTTGTCTGTTTGAATTTTTATCCTGCCGCAACTGGTTTTTTAAGCTCATTGTGGATATTTTTTATTTTGGGGCCACTCATCTTATTAATACTGAACGGGTTTTTTAGTGTTCATAGTGGAACTAATGATGATCTAGGGGGTATGTTTCTTTGACTCAAGAATTTAGTGACCACGGCGTTACACACTAATTGGGATATAGCCTTCTTCGAGACCTATATCTTGGAGAAGATGGTCCCAAGGAGTCTAAGATGGGAAGTAGCCCCCCAGAGCGATATTTTGGATACTGCAGATTGGTTCCAATATTTAATAAAGCCGGTTTGGGACTTTTAAATTATATGCTTATTAAAAAGAGACAGAAATTCTTAAATTGATGAGGAAATCAGTACCCTTAGGGAAAAATTAAATCCACATGAGGGGAGTGAAGATTATAATAAGAGATCAGAAGGTTTGAAAGAACACTTAGAGAAAAAAGGAATCTGAACAGAAAAATAAGAAAGGAAAAAATACCATAGGGACATCACTGATTATAAGAATAATAAAGTTTTCAGATGGCAAATCCAATGAGGCACGAGCCACTGTTAATGGCACTGAACAGGTTAATTTACCATTAACTATGGGAGGTTCCACTTATGCCCGCCCAATGTCTGTTTCTGATCCCACCAAGGTATTAAGGACCCCTGTTTGGGGTTATCCCCAGACTCTGGGTCCCCCCCATAGGGAAGCACCCTCTGGCAGGTCCAGGGGGAAGGGTGGACGCCCATCCTACCTTAATGGTAATCCCATTAGAACTGACAATAGGTGATTGTCTGGGTAGTGACCAGAGTGTTGGTAAAAGATATATATTACCGAGCATCCTTCTTCTGATTGGCATCAGGTATGGGAACGAGGTAGAGATTCTCATGGTTATTACAATGGAGATACACAGTGGCCACAACACAGATACCCTCCAGGACATGAAAATCCTGGTAGGGGTGTTTTTAATTATGGCTATCCTAACACCCAGGCCAGTATCATAATACCAATAATAATTTTTTCCCAGGGGGCCACAAAGCATAAAAAGGTTGATCGACCCAAAAGAGGCACCAAAGGGGGGAGGAGGGTCCGCTCAAAAAAGAAGGTGGGTTTGAGGGACTCGGGTTTTTTTAATTTGAGCACAGCAGTGATTTCTAATGAAGAGAAATATGTGCTCAATCCATGGTCTCAAATTTGTTCCTCGAACGTTGAACAAGTTTGAGACCTTTTATTGATATTCAGAAATTTGTCCTTAAAATGCATATCAAAAGATATTGATTAGCAATCCTTTTCATTTTGGGAAGTGGGGGTCCTTCTGTGATTAGAAACACTTCTTTGGCTAATGCCTCAGTTTTTAACCCTCCGGGCCATTTGGCCCCATCTGTTTCTGTATTCAAGGACTTGGTTACCAAAGACATTGAGCAAATTAAACTTGGGAGGAATAGAGGTGATTATACGTTTAGGAAAGGACTTGAAACTTTGAAATCCAGTAAAGACATAGTGGTACGCTCAGCGGACAAGGGGGGAGGGATTCTGATATTGGATACAGATGCCTACAAGGGAGAAATGCTTTGTCTTCTTTCAGATAGAGACACTTATGTTACTCTTGCTGGAAACACCTTCATAAAGTTTAAAAAATAACTTGTTTCTCTTGTGGAGGATGGCTTCCAGAGGAAGATTTTATCCAAGAAGGAGAAGCTTCTTTTTGGTTCCGGTAGCCCCCAGGGTACCAGTTATATTATCTTCCACAAGTGCACAAGGACCTGGTACACCCCTCCCTGGAAGACCGATTTTAGTGGCATCGACTTGGTTACTTCCAGGGTGGGTAAGTACATTGACCATTTCCTGCAAATGTTAGTTGTTAAAACACCTTCATTCCTGCAGAATTCCATGCAAGTTATTAACCTGCTTTAAAGATGTTGAGTGGAAGGATGGCTACTATCAGATAAGGGTACTCACCGAGGCCGAGATGCTGAGAGCGGTAACCTCTTGCGACTAAGCGCACTCCACTCCTGGAGATGGTACAGGGGGTGAAGGGCACAAAGAGGCACGAGTCACCAGCAAGCTGGACAGGTCTTGCGTGAAGGTCACCGGCAGTGAGACAGCTGTGCAGGACTGGAAGATGCTGAAGCTCAAGAAAGGAGGATGAACAGCTGATCCAACAACAGGCCGGGGGTCAAACACCGTTGACTAGTAAGAGTCCCTAGATAGGCAAAAACAGTCTAGTGCAAAGGACTGTTAGCAGGTCTGTCAGCAGGCTGATGACTAGTACTGAAGATTGATAGTAAAGTCCGTAAACAAGCCGAGGGTCAAACACAGGTAACTGGAAGCAAAGTCTGTGAGCAAGCCAGGGGTCGAGCACTGAAGACAATAGCAAAGTCCGGGAGCAGGCTGAAGGTCAATCACTGGAGACAGGAAGCAATATCTGTAGACAGGCCGAGGGTCAAACACAGTAAGCAAGTGGAGAAGTCCGAGAGGCAAGCCGAGGGTCCAGATGCAGGTAGAGATCAGAGCAGGTCAAGGTCAATCCGGGTCACAACAGGTAATCAAGAATAAGGATACAAGCAGGAAACACATGGGGAGCTGAAAGACAAATCCGCAATCTAGTCATGGCACAGAGTGGCTTTTATAGGCCAGTGGGAGGCTCACGTTGTGCGCGCTATTGCGTATGCCGTTCTGCTGAATCGCGCACGCGCATTAGCCGTTTCGTTGAATTGCACACAAACATTAGCCGTTTGGCCGAATTGCGCACGCGCATTAGCCACTTCGCTGTATTGTGCCCAGGGGTGCGCCGGAGTGCCGCTCTACCACGCATGTGCGAAGGAAGGCAGCGATATTAGCGAGACCGGTACTTGCCTCTTTCCTGACAGCTACATCTTCGCTAGTGCAGATGCGATATCCTTATATACTATCATCTCACATCGGCATGGTCGGGAAGCGGTCAGGCATTTCTTGACTTTGGATGATCTCACTGCTGTTCAGCTTGAGTTTATCCTGGCATTGCTCCATTATGCCCCGAGTCATAATTTCTTTTGGTTTGGGGGCTCCTATTACCTACAGAATAGTAGTGTGGCCATGGGGGCTAAGTTTGTGCCCTGCATGGGCAACCTTTTTTTGGCTAAATGGGAAGAGGACGTCATCTATATAGACCTAGAACAGAGTTAGTTCTGTGGAGGAGGTATATGGATGGGGACCAGTCTTCCCTTGATGGATTTAGGATGGATCTTAACAACAATAGAGGTATCAGGTTCCAACATAAGTCTAGTGGCGTTGAGGTTCATTTCCTTGACCTGAGAATAAGGGTGGTGGAGGGATTGATTATTACTTCCACGTACTTTAAGGAGACTGACCGGAATGGATTTATCAGCACTGATGGCTGCAGGGCTGGACTGGGACAAAAATTTGGCCCTGGACTTCATCCAGACTGGCCCACTTTGACAGGTCTCTCCCATGCCGGCTTGCCACCCAAGCCCCCCCCCCCACACTAGCCATTAGCCGTTCTACATTATTTCTCTTATAGGCAGTACCAGTGGGGAAGCTAGACATTATTTCACCTGGGGCAAAGAATCAGTTTGGCGCCCCCCCCCCAATGGGACAAGATTAGGCAGGAAAGTGAGGCCGCCCTCCTTCCAGATCGTATGATGAGCTTCTCAGTGTTGACTCCTGAGCATCATGTCTGTATTCAGGCGCGCTGCATAACTAGCCAGGGAGAGGAGGTGAGCACTGCGGGGGGGGGGGGGGGACAGAGGACCGGAGGGAGGCAGCGGTCCACTGTCACTGAAATCGGCCCACTGAGCCATCGGCCCACCGGGAAACTCCCTGTAGTCCCAATGGCCAGTACATGCCTGGATGGCTGTCCTCATCCAGCTTGGCTCAGCTCCGTTCCGGTCAGTAAATTTCTGAGGCTTAAACGAAATTGCACTAATCGTAGTGATTATTTTGAGAGAGGCCTCTGCCCTTAGAGCAGTGTTTCTCAACTCCAGGCCTCAAGGCGCCCCAACAGGTCATGTTTTCAGGATTTCCCTCAGATGAAACAGCTGTGGTATTTACTAAGGCAGTGAAACTGATCAAATCACCTGTGCAAAATAATGGAAAGCCTGAAAACATGACCTGTTGGGGTGCCTTGAGGACTGGAGTTGAGAAACCCTGCCTTAGAGAAAGGTTTTTGGAAAAAGGTTATGCCCCTTGTGAGTTGGACCAAGCACTTTTACAAGCTAATGAGAAGGATATAAGTGAGTTGTTGGTCCCTAAAATTAAAGAACCTAGTGAGGCCTTTCAACGTGCATTTTTTACTACCTATTCAACTCAACGATATGCTATAAAACAAATTCTTTATAAGCATTGGAATGTGTTAAGGAATGACAGGGTTCCAGGACCGGTTTTCCCAGAGTGTCCTATGGTGGTGTATAGAGGGGCTCCCCCTCTGAGGCTCCAAGTAGCACCCAACATTATGGATCCCCATATCTTTTTTTCCATAACGTAGGGGGTTTCTTTCCTTGTAGGAAGTGCTCTGTCTGTAGTATTAATATACAGGGAAGAAGGAAAACTGAAACTTTTCAATCCAATTTTGTGATTGTAGGAGCAATATGCCCTCCTACTGATTCACATGATGGGGGGGTGGGGGGGGGAACCGGTATCTGCGAACCCGTATCTGCGAACCCTCTTGTGGAAGTCCCTGTCCACAAACCCCCACAACCAACGGGTCGGTGTTTTTTTTTTTTTTCCTGCATGTTGTCTCCCTTTACTTCCATTTCTTATCTATGATGAGGGTCTGGTATGGATGTAAAGTGGCCAGGGCATCCCCCAGGTATATTCTTTAATTGTATTTGGATTTTTAACCGCTTGCTGACCGCCGCAGACAGATGTACGTCGGCAGAATGGCACAGGCAGGCAAATGGGTGTACCTGTACGTCCCTTTAAACTTGCCGCCTGTCGGGCGTGCATGCCGCGGGAGCGTGCCCCGGGAACTCGATGTTCGTCGGCGGCCCGTGATTGTGGTGTGGAGAGGTAGAAAGGGGAGATGCCTATGCAAACAAGGCATTTCCCCGTTCTGCCTTGTGACATGACAGAGATCTACTACTTCCTGTCATCGGGAGCCGTGATTGCTGTCATGTCAGTGGCAGCCCATCCCCCCACAGTTTGAATCACTCCCTAGGACACGCTTAACCCCTTGATCGCTCCTTAGTGTTTAACCCCTTCCCTGCAAGTGTCATTCACACAGTAATCAGTGCATTTTTATAGCACTGATCGCTGTATAAAAATGGTCCCAAAATAGTGTTGAAAGTGTCCGCCATAATGTTGCAGTCATGATAAAAATCGCAGATCGCTGCCATTATTAATAAAAATAAATCAATAATAAAAATGCCATAAAACTATCCCATATTTTGTAGATGCTATAAATTTTGCGCAAACCAACTATTATACACTTATTGCGATTTTATTTTTTTTTTACCAAAAATATGTAGAAGAATACATATCGGCCTAAACTGAGAAAAAAAAAGATATATTTTTGGGGGATATTTATTCTAGCAAAAAGTAAAAAATATTGCTTTTTTTTTTCAAAATTGTCTCTTTTTTGTTTATAGCGCAAAAAATAAAAACCGCAGAGGTGATCAATTATCACAAAAAGAAAGCTCTATTTGTAGGGAAAAAAAAGGTCGTCAATTTTGTTTGGGTACAATGTCGCACGATCATGCAATTGTCACCTAAAGCGACGCAGTGCTGAATCTCAAAAAATGCTCTGGTCAGGAAGGGGGTAAAATCTTCTGGGGCTGAAGTGGTTAATGTTGTGTATCAAGTATTAGTACACATAAAGAGGGAAGTTGGGACTTTAAATGAAGCGCTTGGGTAGTGGAGGGGAGATAGACCATAGTAGAAATGCATTAAGAAATGTTTATTGATTATAAGGAGTACCAAACAATAAAGGAGTAATCATTTCATATACAGTAAACAGTTCATAAATATATGCATAGGTAATGTAACATAGCATAAACGTAGTAAAAATTGTATATACGTGTAGCAGCACAGGGTCCAATATAAATACAGCAGTAATATGGCGTAGTATTGCTAGCGATAACAAGCCTGATAACAACACATGCACCCACATGATAAATATGCATTTCTTAAATAAGGAAAGAATTGATGTAATAGAGGAAAACGGATGGTAACAATGGTTCCATGTAGGATGTAGCTGGGGCATCATAAATGTAAATCTCGACGCGTTTCGTGGGTATGTTCCCACTCATCAGGAGCTGATGCGATTGGGTTTCCTAAAGAATATATATATATATAAGAGTATAGTGAACCATAGAGTTCATATAAGGTAAAAATCAATATTCGATATCTATAGCTGTTTATACCACACGGACTCACCGACTCAAGCAAAGTGCAGTGTGCTGTGGTGGGAGCAGGGTGGGCCAGGGCCAAAGCCTCTCCACGGGAGCTGAGGCGGCATAAATGTAGATGCGACATCGGGCAGGAAGAAAGAAATAGAATGGAGTAGAGAGTGTCCACAAGTGAAATGTATTGTCGTAAGAACAGGCAATTCTGGGAACAAAACAATATGTTTCATTAGGTGTATATCTGATTAATAATATTAAGTAAGTAATAAAAAATAATAAATAATGTACCCAGGAAGTTCCAAAAGCGGTGATGATGTGAATAGAGAGTGTGTGTATATGGAGATCTGTGTTTATAAGTGAAGGCATGAGAGTGGGGGTAGAAGTGACCAAAGGAAGTGAAGGCGTGAGAGCAGAGAGTGTGGGAGAAATTGGAAAAGAATAGTGACAGATAAGTGAGAATAAGGTAAGACCACCATAGAAATGAACACATATACCAAGAGAGAACCAAAAGACAAAGCAGGAGGGGAAGGAGAGGAAAAGGGGACATAAAACCTACCCAGATGCAGCATCAAAGGCACCAGCAACCAAACGTACAATGTAGGGCTGGTCTGCATAGACCCCAGAAAGAGACTGGCCGTGTGAACAGCCAGTTCCAAGTGGGGAGTATAAATATGCCGCCAACGCCACGTGGGTGACGCAGAGGAGGAGTCACTGCACCTGAACTGAGTTACACTCAGCCGTCGGTGTGGAGAGGCTCCTCCCTAAGGGCACCGAGATGGAAACACGCTGAACGTCGGAGCAGTGACGTCAAAGACTGACGTCACGCGCACGACGCAGGGGGCGTGGCGCCGATGCGCAAGGGGGCGTCCGCCCGATCCCCCGATCATGAAGTAGATGGGGAGAACGGGAGGACCCACTGGCGCATCGCAGCTCCCGTAGAGAGGAGAGCCCAGCACCACCTGCACACCCAACCATCACACACAGAGCACAAATGCTGGTCAGGTGGCAGGTGTGTCTGGGGCATATGTAAGAAAAAAACCAAGTGGGGCATGGTATCAGTGACCAAGTTGCTGCATAAAAAAAGGTTGAAATAAACGGTAAATTAGACAATAATATGTCCACAACTAGGGAACGTATGTGTCTGTTCACGTATAACCGGGACACTGTCCTATACATAGTGATCCCCTATAAAATAGGGGCGAACCTCACACAGGGATGGTAGGGGAACACTACCAATCCCATATAACCAATTGCTTCCATCCCGGTAATATTTGAATATAAATGGGGGGGAGAGATTTGGGACTTTAAATGAGGCACAATGATGTGCCTCCATCCCGATATATCGGTACACATAAAGAGGGAAGTTGGGACTTTAAATGAAGCGCTTGGGTAGTGGAGGGGAGATAGACCATAGTAGAAATGCATTAAGAAATGTTTATTGATTATAAGGAGTACCAAACAATAAAGGAGTAATCATTTCATATACAGTAAACAGTTCATAAATATATGCATAGGTAATGTAACATAGCATAAACGTAGTAAAAATTGTATATACGTGTAGCAGCACAGGGTCCAATATAAATACAGCAGTAATATGGCGTAGTATTGCTAGCGATAACAAGCCTGATAACAACACATGCACCCACATGATAAATATGCATTTCTTAAATAAGGAAAGAATTGATGTAATAGAGGCCCTGGCCCACCCTGCTCCCACCACAGCACACTGCACTTTGCTTGAGTCGGTGAGTCCGTGTGGTATAAACAGCTATAGATATCGAATATTGATTTTTACCTTATATGAACTCTATGGTTCACTATACTCTTATATATATATATATATTCTTTAGGAAACCCAATCGCATCAGCTCCTGATGAGTGGGAACATACCCACGAAACGCGTCGAGCTTTACATTTATGATGCCCCAGCTACATCCTACATGGAACCATTGTTACCATCCGTTTTCCTCTATTACATCAATTCTTTCCTTATTTAAGAAATGCATATTTATCATGTGGGTGCATGTGTTGTTATCAGGCTTGTTATCGCTAGCAATACTACGCCATATTACTGCTGTATTTATATTGGACCCTGTGCTGCTACACGTATATACAATTTTTACTACGTTTATGCTATGTTACATTACCTATGCATATATTTATGAACTGTTTACTGTATATGAAATGATTACTCCTTTATTGTTTGGTACTCCTTATAATCAATAAACATTTCTTAATGCATTTCTACTATGGTCTATCTCCCCTCCACTACCCAAGCGCTTCATTTAAAGTCCCAACTTCCCTCTTTATGTGTACCGATATATCGGGATGGAGGCACATCATTGTGCCTCATTTAAAGTCCCAAATCTCTCCCCCCCATTTATATTCATGTATCAAGTATTAAGTCCAAGAAGCCAATAGGTTGGAATCAGAAGGGTGTCTTAACATGTGTATTAGGATTTTTCTAAGAGAACAGGGAGCATGTTGTGGGTGTTATTGGGTATAGCTCTTCTCCATCACAAGCAGGTGTTCCCAGATTTTTGAAAAAGGGACTGGTGTAGACTGAAAAGTCTGGATGGAAAACTGAAACCTGTGACTGTACGTAGTGTTCTCTCTGTGCAATTCAAGCCTTCATTTCAGTTTTTATTAGAATACACTTTTTTTTTTTTTTTTTTTTTTTTTTTTAACTTCGCCTAATAGTTATTCATTCTACAAAGGACACTTTTGTAAATTGTTAATAGCAAGTTTTCAGTACAGAACATTTCTAAGGGTGATATCTTCAGGCATTCCTGTTATGATTTTGTCATGGTACAGAGCCATGCAAACATTGAACAATAACTTGCTGCAGCACACAGTGAAATATCTTACTTCTAAGAAAATACAATAACTCCTAATAAAGACTAGGGACTTTCCAGACTTGCCTTATTCTTGATTTCCTATTATAATGTTGCAGTCACTTATAGTCTTCCAACAAAACCGTGGACTTTTGCCCGAAGGGCGTCGGCCCAAACTTGTCTCGCAAACAAACGGCCACACAATTGTCGGCCAACAATCCAGAACGTAGTGACGTACTACATGGTTTTTCAGCTCTTTAGCGCCACCCTTTGGGCTCCTTCTGCTAATGTCGTGTTAGTAGAAGTTTGGTGAGTGTTGATTCGCGCTTTTCATTTCGCGCTTTTCATTTAGCGCTTTTCAGTTCACGCTTTTCGTCAACCAGCCATGTTGCGGAATCAGAGGAGATAACGTGTTTTATTTTTGGCCTTGGAGTTATTGCTTTGACATCCTTTTTTTGGTTGAATATAGATTTGATTTGGTATATTTTTGGATGCATAGAACTTAATCAAAAAGTGCATTCTATTTGCAGATAGCATGTCTAATTTTATTTGTTTTCTTTTTTTAATGCACAATAAAAAAAAATTGTGTAGAATAATACTTGGCTGTGTTTTACTTCAAATGATAGTTTGGGAGTAGGCAATTACATTTAAAAAAATACAATGTAAGATTGACAAGGGACACCAACATAGTTGTATCTTTGATCTTAAAAACTACAGGATAATGGTGTTGTGGTAACTTGTCGTCCCCCCCCCCCCCAAAAAATAGCATAATAATATTATTGATTATCACTAGAAAAAAAAGCCTTTGAAAATTTGTTTGCAATAACTCCATCAGTATTACCAGCAAAGCAGCTTCATTATTATCCCATTAAAGAAGAAGAGAATTGTGCGTTGCATTTCGAGAGTTCATAATTTGCCACGTCACAAATGTTAATTCTCCATTACGAATGCTAGTTTACAAGACCGACTGCTTCTGGCTCGTTCTTGCTTCCGAGCATGCGTGTTTGTACTTTGGACTTTTGTCCGGCGGACTTGTGTACACACGCTCGGAAAATCCGAAAACAGACATTTGTCCGTGGAAAATCCGACAATTGTCTAATGGAGCATACAAATGGGCGGCACAGTGGTGTAGTGGGTAGCACTCTCACCTAGCAGTAAGAAGGGTCGCTGGTTTGAATCCCAACCACGACACTACCTGCCTGGAGTTTGCATGTTCTCCCTGTGCCTGCGTGGGTTTCCTCCGGGTACTCCGGTTTCCTCCCACACTCCAAAGACATGCTGGTAGGTTAATTGGATCCTGTCTAAATTGTCCCTAGTATGTATGAATGTGACTTAGCTCCTTGAGGGTAGGGACTGATGTGAATGTACAATGTATATGTAAAGCGCTGCGTAAATTGACGGCGCTATATAAGCAACCTGAAATAAATAAAAAAAATAAAATAAATGGTCAGATTTTCTGCCAACAGCCTGTCATCACACATTTCCTGTCGGAAAATCCGATCATGTGTACGAAGCTTTAGTTAGTAAAAGAATTGGAATGCTGACACTTGGTCCACAAATAAGTTGCGTGTTGTCAGCCCACAACAGGATATAGTGGATTTGTGAATTTCTAAAAGATCAATGGGTATTTTTCTATACTTTCAGGGTCTTTAAAATGGATGAAACACAAGGAAATGTGCATGTATTGCAGAAATGTAATACATATGGATTTTTTTTTTTTAAAGGGCTTGTAAACCCTATTATTATTAATAATAATATTATTATTATTTTTTTTTTTTTTTAAATAACAAAACATGTCATGCTTACCTCCTCTGTGCAGTTCGTTTTGCACAGAGTTGCCCCGATTCACCTGTTCTGGGGTCCCCCGACAGCGCTATCAGTTCCTCCCTGCATCGGTAAACGCCCTAGGAGAAGTGCTCCCCCTGGGGGTTACCGTGCGGGCGAGCTCCCGAGTCCAGCATTTGCATCCATAGACATTGAATGCCGGACTCAGCCCCGCATCATTAGATTTGATTGACAGCAGCAGGGGCCCATGGCTGTTCTGCTATCAATCTATCCAATCAAGAGCCAAGACAACGGGCAGAGAGGTAGACCGCATCTTCGCCGAGGGAACGAACAGGCTCAGGTGTGTAAAGCTGGGGGCTGGTCAGTGTCAGTAGTTTTTTCACCTTAATGCATAGGATGCATTAAGGTGAAAAAACACAAGGGTTTACAACCCCTTTAGGTAAACTGTCTTACATGTAGTTGGTATAGATTTTTTTTTAACACTGATCAGGTAAATATCAGTGTTTTTAGTTTTAATCTGCTTTTTTTTTCCAGTGTCAAACACATTTCTGGTATATTGCCAGATGTCTAACACAGTAAAGCTTTTGATGAAACATAGAGCAATTTTGTGTATTTTATGTAACTACACAGTCTGTCGTTGCAGGTAATGTAAGGGTGGTCTGAACATAATGGCATGAACTAAATGACATGGTGAAGAATGTTTCCTAAGGGCTGGTAATTGCTATACCTTCACCAGCTCATCAGCACTACGTCCTACAACAAATGGAGACAACCTGTGGTTTTCCAGCTGTTACTGAAATACAGATCCCTTCATCTTTTGCCAGTATTTACCCTGTGCAAGCTTTTTTCTGAAGCTATACCACATTACAAGCTACCCACATGGCATGCTAGACATTTGCTTCACTTTTTACTACATATTGGCTAATGTTTATGCAACAGCTGTTCTGGTTCAGTCTCGGGCAATCACTTTCTGACTTTGATACCAAAAAAAGATCTATAGCAATAATAGAACCTTTTGATGATAATACAAAGAATATCTATGACCAATTTCTACTTAAAGTACAGTATAGGGACTGATTTATATCATGTGAAAATTATAATTTTTTTTTTTTTTTAAGTTTTTTCAAATGCTTTTTTTCCATTTACCTGCGGCAGTTTCCAGATGTCACTGTTTGTGTAGAGCTTTACAGTTGGGTAAGGAAATAAGTGAATCTGAAAGTGAAAGATGAGTGAATCTGGGAAGGGCTGACACTCTTGTCAGGTTTTAATTGCTATTAGTGCCCTTGTTGAGGAATATGCTCCTCATTTCTTGTTTTGTCTGAGACCCATCACTTGGACAAGACAGGATGTAAAAACCTATAAAGGTTCTAACCATGCAGGACCTCAATCTCGCAGGATATGGGACTCTTAAGGCCCGTACACACGATTGGACTTTTTGACAACAAACATGCAAATTAGCTGTTCTAAGGCAACATCCGACCGTGTGTACGCTCCATCGGACAAACTTTTTCGGTTTTCATCAGACCTTTTTTGGCTGTGAGAACAGACAAACTTTCCAGCAACAAAAGTCCGATGGAGCAAAGTCTGGTCGTGTGTACACAAAACCATCAGACTTTTGTACAAACTACAGTATCTGCCCGCGAGAATGTTTCCAGCGCGATCCCATCGCATTGGTCCTCGGCAACAGGGCACCGTACATCTCGTGCTGGCTGCAATAGGAAAAACACATTTTCCTATCGCAGGGAGCGCGAGAGGGAATTCCCCTCCAGGAGCATACCAGGCCCTTAGGTCTGGTATGGATTTTAAGGGGAACCCCCTACACCGAAATAACGGCGTGCAGGTCTCCCCCAAAGTCCATACCAGACTCTTATCTGAGCACGCAACCCGGACGGTCAGGAAAGGGGGTGGGGACGAACGAGCGCCCCCTCACAAACCGTACCAGGCCGCATGCCCTTAACATGGCCTCGTCTCCTGCTCCCCAGCCTCTTCTCCAGGTCTCTGGTTCTTCTCCCGCTCTCTGGTTCTTCTGCTGGGTTCCTCTGCTATCCTCTGCTCTTTTGCAGCTCTTTTGTTAGCGGTGGCCCGATCTTCTCCATCGTCTTCTTCGTCGTCTTCTTCCCTCCGGTCTTCTTACGATGTTGACACAACGCTCTCTCCCGCTGTAATGCCGTGTGCGAGGTGCGCAATGACTTATATAGGCATGGAGCATGGTCACCGGTTGATGTCACCCGGTGACCCCGCCCCTTATGACGTCATAGTCCCATCATGCCCAGGGACTGGAGGGAAGAACATGACGGAGAAGACTGAGCCACCACTAGCAAAAGGGCAGAAGATAGCGGAGGAACCTGGCAGAAGAACCGGAGACCTGGAGAAGAGGCCGGAGAGCAGGAGGAGAACCAGACACCGAGAAGAGGCCAGAGAGAGCGGAGAAGTCGGAAGAGACCCCCGAAGTCGGAAGAAGACCCCCAGGGCTGCCTAATAAATTACTTTAAAAACCTGTCTAGTGTTTTTTTTATTGACACTTTTTTTCCCCAGGTGAATGAGTAGGGGTACGATGTACCCCTACTCATTCACATAGGATGGGGGGCCTGGGATCTTGTTGCCCTCTTATTAAAGGGGGCTCCCGGATTCCGATAAGCCCTCCACCCGCAGACCCAGGGTTGTCGGGAAGAGGCCCTTGTCCTCATCAACATGGAGACAAGGTGCTTTGGGGTGGGGGGGCGCAGGGCGCCCCCCTGCCCAAAGCACCCACTCCCCCATGTTGAGGGCATGCAGCCTGGTACGGTTCGGGAGGGGGGGGCTGCTCGCTCGTCCCCCACCCCTTTCCTGACCGGCCGGGCTGCGTGCTCAAATAAGGGTCTGGTATGGACTTTGGGGGAGACCCGCACGCCTTTTTTTGGGTATAGGGGTTCCCCTTAAAATCCATACCAGACCTAAGGGCCTGGTATGCTCCTGGAGGGGAACCCATGCCGGTTTTTTATTTAAAATTTGGCGTGGAGTTCCCCCTCAATGTCTAGTAGATTGTTGAGGAGATCCAAACGGAAGTGAGAGGGGGTACCCATCAAAAACGGGTAACTGCTCCCCCTTTCCCCTCAAAGTGTCAAAAATAGAAGAGGAGGGCACAAAGCAGAACTTCCCCTTTAGGGCACATTGGAATATGCTGTGCTATGCAAAAATGCAATATGTCCTATTTTTTTCAGTGTAAACCAATGCAGTGCACACCACATGCAATAGTACATAAGGCAAATTGCTTTGTTCTTGCATTGGGACTGTATTGGGCAATGCTGCTGGTGTGAAGGAGCCCTTAACTTTTGATTAACCTGACATCCAGTTTAACTAAATTCCATGATGTATAAATAGGATATATCTTTTCGGAGGTAAGGTTACTATCATTTTCCCACCACTATAATTATTCCTGAAACCTGGATCCTACAAATGGTCTGAGTTACAAACAAAAATTACCAAAAAAATGTTACAATTCTAGGAGTAGGAATAGCTGCAGAGAAGTGTCGGGAGGGTGGAATCGAGCGAGCAAGGGGCTCGTTACAGTAGGGTCCACCAATTCCTAGAAAAATTTAATGTATGAAAATTGCCAATGAAAACAACAGCTGTTCAGGTGAGGGTCAAACTACAGGTCAGGTGCAGATAAGGTGAAGACTTTCTTATTGGACAGTTAATTTGAACAAGACCTATATAATGTTGTGTGAAATGTAATGCTTTTCTAAGGTGGGAGGTCATAGAAATCTTACACGTTCGTACCCTTAAGCTGTGTGGAAATGGCTTAGGATAAGTGTCTTTAGTCTAGGTCCTAAAGCCTTAAGTCCTTTATCCACTAATTTATCTCCCTTGAAGAAATATGAGATTTTTCAAAAGAGAATTGGGCCATCTAGGTGCTATGCAATTTCCCTAACATTACAGCTGATCTAAGCATCCCTGCTGATATCTAGGGAGTTGCAAGCAAAGCAACAGATTTGAGAGCTCAAATAGCTCAACAGATAACAAGTGCTATATTACTCACAAAGATCTTCAGATATGCATGAAAAGTTATTTTGTGAAGTTCATTTGGTCATTTGAAGATAAAGACCATTAATATTAAGTTATGGTTTCATTTTACGCCACTCACTCATACTTACAATAGCTTTAAAGGATAAGTTGACCATTTGTACAACCATATTCAGGGTGTAACATTTTACAAATTTACTGCCCCCCAATCCCCCCTGCTGCCACAATCAAAAGAAAAACAGTGTTCTGTGAATAAATAGACTACAACTACTGACAGCCTTTGTGGCTGTCGGCTTGTAGTTCTCAATGACCTACCATGGCGCTGTGGTAGTTCATTGATTCCTGTTAGTGTGAAATTGCCTACGATGTACAGGCAAACAACTTACACTGATGTTCTGCTGGAGACCTGCATGGCATTGGCGATCTGCTGATTGCTAGTGCAATGCTTTCCAAGCTCCAAAAAAAAAATAGTAAATGCAAAACTTATCCTTTTACTTCCGGACTGCCCACCGCACATATACTGCGGCAGGATGGCCCGGCTGCGCGAACCGACGTACCTGTATGCATGTGTGCGCCACTCACGATCGCGGTACAGAGGGGCAGAGTGAGGATCTGCCTATGTAAACAAGGCGGATCCAGGTTCTAAAGGGACAATACTGAGATCTGCTGTTCCTAATGATCAGGAACAGCGATCTCTGGGTTGACCCAGTAAGCCCATCCCCCACACAGTTAGAACACACCCAGGGAACACAGTTATCTCCTTGATCGCCCCCTAGTGTTAATCCTTTCCTGCCAGTGTCTCTGGACCCCATAAAGTGTCTCTTGGGTCAGATTTGTCTGCCGTAATGTCGCAGATCGGCGCCATTACCAGTAAAAACAATAAAAAATAAATACAAGTCCAGAAATCTATTCTATATAGTTTGTAGATGCTATAACTTTTGCGCAAACCAATCAATATACGCTTATTGCGATTTTAAACAAAAATATATAGAAGAATGCATATTGGCCTAAACTGATGAATACATTTGTGATTTTATGTGTGTGTGTATTTTTTATATATATATATATATATATATATATATATATATATATATATATATATATATATATATATATATATATATATATTACATAAATATTTATATATTTGAAGAAAAAATAAATTTTTACATCAATTTTGTTTGGGTACAACATCTTACCCAATTGTCAGTTAAAGTGGCGCAGTGCCATATCGCAAAAAATGGCCTGATCACTAGGGGGTAAATCCTTCTGAGGCTGAAGTGGTTAAAGTGGTTCTAAAGCCTCAAGGTTTTTTCACCTTCATGCATCTATACATTAAGGTGAAAAACCTTCTGTGCTGCAGCTTCCCCCATCCTGATTCCCCCCCCCCCCCCTTTTTTTTTTTTTTTTTTATTTCTTCTTACCTGTTCCCGATCTGATCCAGCGATGAGCGCAGCGGCTCCAGCCGCTGTCTCTCCTCATTGGACAGATTGATAGCAGCAGGAGCCATTGGCTAGATAAAAGGGGGCTTTTGCGTGCCACAATTGTATATTGCCTCAAATGTGGAAATCACCTAGCTGCCCGCGCAGAACACGTTTCATATGCCGTGCAATACAATGTGTACAAAAGATACGCTGCGCTAAGGTGAAAATATCAATCTGGAGATTATTAATGCATATGAGGTATACTGAAAATACCGCATAAGCGCCTTATCCAGCCACGGCAAGGCATAAAGGATATACCGTATTTTTTTTTTAATAATCTTTATTTTAATTATCAAAGGACAATAAAAAACAGAGAACAAGACATGTCCAACAGGTTACCATAGGATAAAATCAATGGCCCACCAGGGTCTGGCATGTTCAGTTTGATCATTGAACAAAGATAATAAGAAAGCAAAAATAATAAGAAAAACAAAAACAGAAAGAGACACTATGGAAAATAGAACACGTCTAGCGATTGTTAGGTGGGATTGACTGAGACAAATTCCCTTCAGCTAGTTGATTACCAACAGCAATCAGGTAGCAATTGTATGGGTGTATTTATTGGATAGGTGGGGGATACGGCACGTTTAATCCCCCCGGGGAGCAACTCCCTTTTCAGGGATGACCTGGGGAGGATCACCTATAGTAATACATTAAAGGTTAGGTCCCCTTCCTGTGGCCGGGTCGGAGAGAGGGGGGCCATAGAGCCTCCTACTAACCTCACTCCTCCCCCCACACATTCTGGGGAACCCAGGAGCCACCCCACCCATCCAAGCGAACCTATAAGTAACTCCCTGAAAATAGGAGACTTATCCCATGGTTGCTGTGTCATTAAGTGTTTACGACCATCAATCTCACACCAGCTTATCATTTAAACTATAAATCATTGAGGTATAGCATATAAGTTGCTTACATTTGCCATACAATAAACGTTGAAACAATGGGGGACAGTGAAGAGAGAAGAGAGAGGAGAGAAGGTAGGGGGGGGAACAGGGGAGGGGAGTAATCCAGACGTACCTGTTTTCCAGAAAGTGGATGCAGCCCATTCGCCTCCAAGCACACCGTCTCTGGCAAGAGAAGGGAAGCTATATGTTTAGAGGGGTGAACCCCCTTCGTCTAGGGTCTAGACTGCCTTCGAGCGCGTAGGGTTGGGTCTGCTAATTCCAATAGAGCAATATCTAGACTGGAGGGTATGTCTCTAGAGTCTGTGGTGTATTCAGACCAGGGTGCCCAAATGCCGAGAAACCGTTCTCGGGACCCTCTACATGTCGCTAGCCATTCCTCAGCCTCTCGGACTGCACTCACCCCTTTGATCCAGTCTTCTCTTGTGGGGACTTTGGATTGCCTCCAATAAATTGGGAGCAGCCGCCTTGCCACATTCAAAAGGTGAGGCAGTATATTTTTTTTATATTGTTTGAGTGAGATCGGGGGAATATGTAAGAGGAAGTGCATCAGAGAGAAAGGAACCTCTATACCTGTTATTACTTTTATCTGGTCTTTTATATCAGTCCAGAAGGGTACTATTTTAGGACAGTTCCACCATATGTGGGTGAGCGTGCCTTTATGTCCGCAGCCCCGCCAGCAGAGATCCGACCTGGTTGGATAAATGCGGGCTAGGTCTTCTGGTACCCGGTACCAGCGGGACATTATCTTAAAGTTTGTTTCTTGAACTTTGGAGTCTATGGAGGACGAATGTGTAAGGTAGTATAAATGAGACAGTTGTACATCAGTGAATTCGGTCCCCAAGTTTCATTCCCATTTTCTAATGTAAATAGGTTTGGGCAGTTGGGCGGCCGAACCTAGTAGCTTGTATAGTTCTGACACCATATGGGTAACAGGTTCTTCCTGTACAAAAAGTTGCTCAAACGGGGTCAGGGATAGAGGATCTCTAATTGTGTGACCGTGTCTCTCGAAAAAATGATGTAATTGTCTGTACCTCCAAAAATTCATTGGTGAGCCTCGATTTTTAGCTTGTAAGGCTTCGAAGCTCAAGAGTTTACCCTCTTTCATAAGTTTGCCACAACTGGCGTCTCCATCCGCCACCAAGGGTTCAAAAAAGGCCATTTGTTCACCTTGGGGTGAACCATAGGAATGGATATACCGTATTTATCGGCGTATAAAACGCACCCCAAGTTTAGGAGGGAATTTTAAGGAGAAAAACTTTTAGGAGGGAAGTTTTAAGGGAAAAAAAAATTACATTTAAATGCCCATCAATGCAGCCTTATCAGTGTCATTGAAGCCTTGTCAGTGCAGCCTTGTCAGTGCAGCCTTCCCCAGTGTCCATTGCAGCCTTGCCCCAGTGCAGCCTTGCAATCCCCGCTGATCTCCGCTGATTTTTTGCGATCGCGCCGACATACACAGTGTACAGATTCAAATATGGCGCCGGAGGACTCGGCGGAGCAGAGCGAGCGCCGCAGAGATCGGAGGGACTGGGCGGAGCCGAGATACACATACCCGAGTGTACTCGGCTCTTTTCGGCTCCGCTCACCGTCACGCCCAGGGCGGGACTGGGCGTGACTGCGCCATATTTTAATCTGTACACTCGGATGTGTATGTCGGCGCGATCGAAAAAAATCAGCGGAGATCGTCGGGGATCAGCGTATAACACGCACCCACGATTTTCCCCTGATTTTAAGGGGAAAAAAGTGCGTGTTATACGCCGATAAATACGGTATATATAAAAAAACAAGAGATTTTAAAGTGCAATGTGTAAATAATATACTAGATATATACCATTAGAATAAGAGTAGTGATTACTGAACTACTACCTGTATATATATAATGGATGAAAAAATAATTTATATAGTCTGAAATTTATCAGGTGTACTAAGTACAGTGGGGCAAAAAAGTATTTAGTCAGCCACCAATTGTGCAAGTTCTCCCACTTAAAAAGATGAGAGAGGCCTGTAATTGTCATAGGTATACCTCAACTATAGGAGACAAAATGTGGAAACAAATCCAGACAATCACATTGTCTGTCTGATTTTTGAAAGAATTTATTTTGCAAATTATGGTGGAAAATATGTATTTGGTCACCTACAAACAAGTAAGATTTCTGGCTCTCACAGACCTGCATCTTCTTCTTTAAGAGGCTCCTCTGTCCTAAACTCATTACCTGTATTAATGGCACCTGTTTGAACTTGTTATCAGTATAAAAGACACCTGTCCACAATCTCAAACAGTCACACTCCAAACTCCACTATGATGAAGGCCAAAGAGCTGTCAGAAACAAAATTGTAGACCTGCACCAGGCTGGGAAGACTGAATCTGCAATAGGCAAGCAGCTTGGTGTGAAGAAATCAACTGTGGGAGCAATAATTAGAAAATGGAAGACATACAAGACCACTGATAATCTCCCTCGATCTGGGGCTCCACGCAAGATCTCACCTCATGGGGTCAAAATGATCACAAGAACGGTGAGCAAAAATCCCAGAACCACATGGGGGGACCTAGTGAATGACCTGCAGAGAGCTGGGACCAACGTAACAAAGGCTACCATCAGTAACACATTATGCCGCCAGGGACTCAGATCCTGCAGTGCCAGACATGTGTCCCCCTGCTTAATCCAGTACATGTTCGGGCCCATCTGAGGTTTGCTAGAGAGCATTTGGATGATCCAGAAGAGGAGTGGGAGAATGTCATATGGTCAGATGAAACCAAAGTAGAACTGTTTGGTAGAAACACAACTCGTCGTGTTTGGAGGAGAGAGAATGCTGAGTTGCAACCAAAGAACACCATACCTACTGTGAAGCATGAGGGTGGCAACATCATGCTTTGGAGCTGTTTCTCTGCAAAGGGAACAGGACGACTGATCCGTGTACATGAAAGAAAGAATGGGGCCATGTATCGTGAGATTTTGAGTGCAAACCTCCTCCCATCAGCAAGGGCATTGAAGATGAAACGTGGCTGGGTCTTTTAGCATGACAATGATCCCAAACACACCGCCCGGGCAATGAAGGAGTGGCTTCGTAAGAAGCATTTCAAGGTCCTGGAGTGGCCTAGCCAGTCTCCAGATCTCAACCCCATAGAAAACCTTTGGAGGGAGTTGAAAGTCTGTGTTGCCCAGCGACAGCCCCAAAACTCTTTATCTCTCTATCTAGCGCCAAAAATCTCTAAAGGAGATCTGCATGGAGGAATGGGCCAACATACCAGCAACAGTGTATGAAAACCTTGTGAAGACTTACAGAAAAAACGTTTGACCTCTGTCATTGCCAACAAAGGATATATAACAAAGTATTTAGATGAACTTTTGATATTGACAAAATACTTATTTTCCACCATAATTTGCAAATAAATTCTTTCAAAAATCAGACAATGTAATTGTCTGGATTTGTTTCCACATTTTTGTCTCTCATAGTTGAGGTATACCTATGATGACAATTACAGGCCTCTCTCATCTTTTTAAGTGGGAGATCTTGCACAATTGGTAGGTTCCACATAGCTCTGGTTTCAAGGCATTTGATATAACGCTGGCGTAATAATAGTAATAATGCACAGGAGCTCTGAAGACTTCCTTATTGGGTCCTCAGTGTTAACAACTCTTTTGGCACCTGGATCGGTTAACTGAACCTGGGGTCACAGGAAAAAAAATTGCACAATTCCCCCATCAACACAGACAGAGTTGCCAGGGGAATTAGCAATTGTCTTCTCCCTGCAGGGGCAGGCGGAGGAAGCTGTCCCCGAAGGGAGAAGACATTGATTATTGCTAGTGGCTATAGCAGCCTCTAGCAATAACTACAAGCTAATCCAGCAGGCTGATTGTACCCAAGTTGATAGCTCGATCGATCAACTTGGTACATTCAGTCTTCCCATTAACGCTTCAAATCTTGGCCAGTTCCTGCTGAACCAGCCGAGATTCAAACAGTGTATAGCCAGCCTAACACCTTAAAAGGGGGTGCACAATCAACAATGGTACTGTGAAGAAACAACATAAGGACTGTTAACACAACTGGAATTTAAGACCTCAAAACTTTTCTGAGGTCTACATTGCAAAAATGATGTCCTACAAACAAAGAAAAAAAACACAAGTTCAGGAAACATGTAGGTCCCCTTTCTCAAACTTTTTATTGCTGTTTTTACAAGGGAGACTCGCTCTCTCTATTTGTCCAAGTGACAGTAGTGAAAGTGAGGTAAATTTAAACATTTTGCTTCGTTACCAGAACAGGAATAGAGGGGGGGGGAGTCTTCTAATCGGAAAACTTGTTCTGGGGACAGAGTAGTATTTACGTCAGTTTTTCTTACTTCCTAATTTGTCTACCAAAGGAAGTGAAGGAAAGTGAAGTGAAGGAAATTCTGAATGTGAGAGGAGGTAACTTTTCTCTATTCTATGTAAAAAAAAAAAAAAAAAAAAAAAAAGTTTTAGCTTTAGATATGCAATACTTTGATGTAACCTAAGCTTAGTAAACCTTCAACAAGCGCATCTGCCTCCCGTATCTTCACTGCTGAGTGTCTATTTATATGATAATCAGAACCCCTTTTTCACTTTTAAAACTGCTCTCCAAAATATTTTTCTGTCCCGCACTTTTCAAACATCAGCCTTCATGGTTTTCATCCTCCCATATTTTTACGGTGATTTATGAAGATTTTATGGCATGGTAAAAGATAAGTACGTAGATACTATTAAAAGTATAACTACAGGTCTGCTATGCTCTATAGATCCTATATACAAATATGGAGGCATTAGCAATAAAAAATGTTTGTTTTACTTTTTCAATCTTCAATAAGAAAAAAGGATAAATGGAATGTAGCTGGATACCATGAGCAATGCTGTAAGCTTTTATAGAATTTACACAGGTTTCTTGGTCAAAGTGCATTAAACCCTAGTTTAAACTATAGCACTTTTTTAACTTTGATGTGCAGATGTCCTTTTGCTAAACATTTTTTCATCCTAAAACCATGTGAACTTGTAAAATATTTAAAATCCTATAGTATAGTTTATACAATATATATAAACTACTACAACGGGTTGCCCTAGAGGGAAGTCTACAGCCTTCCTGCTCGTCCCAATATGTTCACATGCATTTTATGTTGTACATTAAGATCTGATTAAGAATGGAATGTGTAAAGAAAATACACCCTGTCCCTGATGTTTCTGAATGACCTCTATAGACTGACTCAGTCTATTTATTGTGTTTTAACCCAAGAAGTTCATGTGGAGAATTAAGGAATTCTTGGCTAGCCAGAAAATGAAACTTCCGAATCTCGAAATAACATGTACGCCCTAGATGACCACAGTCGGTGTAGGTTGTTTATGTAAGATTTCCATTACAAACCACCTAGTATCAGCTGGAATACTATTACATGTGTATGGTGGGAGGCCTTTCTGGGCCCATAGTTACAATACACATCACAAAGCTTGTTCGTTTGGAATAATATTACAAATAGATACTCTAAATTAATACAGAAACATGCTCTTAAGTGTAGTTTTCATAATAAAAGACTTGAGACCAAGATTTGTTTTTCTAGGGAGTCTCAAACTTGAACTATGAGGCTACTTTCCCTATAAACAGCCCAGAAAATAATGTTTGTCACTGCAGACATACCCACTGTAAATGTGTATTTAACATCTCCAAACAGCTTCCCATCCAATCTGTACTTTTTTTTTTTTTTTTTTTCCATGCTCCTGCTGTACGTTGAGAACTCTTCGACAGCTTTGCAGCTTCTCCTATGTTGTGTACTTTGAATTTCTATGAACTACATACCCCATGGTACCTTGCTGCCTGCAAGCTGTAATTCATGTACTAAATTTGCCCCTTGGGACTCCTTCTCACAGCACCTCTGTAGTTCAGAAGGCAGGCTTTGTGAATTCTGTGACACAGCAGAACCTAACAACAAGACATGGTGAATGTGTTACAGAAGTAAATGTGTGGACAGGTTTACAAAGTAAGTCTACAAATTTCAAGGTTATTTAGATTAACCACTTACAGACCGGAAGATTTGGTTGCCTAATGACCAGGCCATTTTTTGTGATACGGCGCTGCAGTGCATTAACTGACAATTGTGCAGTCGTGCGACACTGTACCCTAACAAATTTTTTTCTTTTTTTTTTCCCCACAAATGGAGCTTTATTTTGGTGGTATTTGATCACCTCTGCGGTTTTTGTTTTGCGCAAAAAAAAAAACAAAACAAAAAAGAGCGACAATTTTGAAAAAAAAAACTATTTTTTACTTTTTGCTATAATAAATATCCCCAAAAATGTTTTTAAAAAACAAATTTCTTCCTCAGTTTAGGCCAATATATTCTTCTACATATTTTTGGTAAAAAAAATCGCAATAAGCCTAAATTGATTGGTTTGCGCAAAAGTTATAGCGTCTACAAACTATGGGAAAGATTTATGGCATTTTTATTTTATTTTATTTTTTTTTTACTAGTAATGGCGGTGATCTGCGATTTTTAGCGGTGCTGCGACATTGCAGCAGACAGATCGGACACTTTTGACACATTTTTTTGGGACCATTGACATTTATACAGCGATCAATGCTACAAAAATGTTTACTGTGTAAATGTCACTGGCAGGGAAGGTGTTAACCCTAGGGGGTGATCAAGGGGTTAAATGTGTGTTCTAACTGGGGGGGGATAGGACTGACTAGAGGAAGCGACATGTTGTTTTTCCTACTTAGTAGAAACAAACGATGTCTCTTCTCTCCTGACAGAACAGGGATTTGTGTTTCCACACACAAATCCCGGTTCCTGCTCTCATGCACATGATCGCGCCCGCCGGCCATGCGCATCGGGTTCCCCGCTGTGCGGCGGGCACGCGCATTGCCTTCCAAGTTTATCCTGGCATCAGAATGTTTATCCGTTTTTATATGAGCGTGCTTTGGGATTGATTGTGACCATACAACAACAACTTCATATGTCTGTGGATAGAACATTTAAAGCCTATTTGCAGCCGAAAAGTAAAAACCTAAAAATCAGCACAAGGGACATAATTTGCAATCAGTAGGATATGTTCCTTGTGCTGATTCCACTTCTTTTAGTACTAATTCTCCTTTGTCTAGTGCAGCGGGGGTTAATACAACCAAGGGGCTGTCACAGGCTTTCCCCAAGATGAACTCGACAATGCTTGCCGTTTCTTCCCAGCTGCTCCATTAAAAGAAGCCATACTACAGCTTCTATGAATGGAGGATGGCTGGATGATAGCTCTGCCCCTTCCATTCAGAGATACTGTTCCATTTTATAGAAGCTACAGCTTTTATAAATGGAACAGCTGGGAGGAAAGGGCAAGCATAGTCAAGCTGTCTTGGTGAGAGCCTGTGACAGCCTCTTAGTCGTATTAAGAACCGCCGCGCTGGCATATTGCAGGGGTGTCTTGGACAGAGAAGGATTTCCACTAAAAGAAGAGGAATCGGCACAAAGGCTAGTCTCTACTGATTGTAAGTTATGTCCCTTGTGTTGCATTTTTCTTTTTTTACTTTAGGCTGCACTTAGGTTTTAAACTTTTAGAAAAATATAAGCTCTTTTGTGGTGCTTAGTAAACAATTCCAGGTCAAAATGTAGTAAAAGTAAAAAATAAAAATGCATAAATGTGATGTCATTGTGCTTTGTGATCTTAATATGTTTATTCTAGTTGGTCATTTTGCAGCTGTTTAAACTAAGACCGTGAAGTTTACACAGTGATTGGTAAAGGCATGATCACACAGTTCTCTAACACTCCTGTTTAATATATTGTTTGCCCTAAAAAATAAAATGCTAGTACAGTTGACTCTCTGAAATGCTTCCTGAGTTCTTTATATATGTTCGCTTAATTCAAATGTACAAATCACAACGTCGGTAAGTAAGTGAGCAAAAGTTCAATGTGTGTTTTTTTTTTTTTTTTTTTGTTTTTTGTTCTTTTTTTTGTAAAATCAAAAAAAAAAAAAAAAAAAAAAAAGTGCTATCCGCTTTCAGCAAGACAGTGAAATTGCGAGGGAGATACACCACACCAGTAGCAGGATTTTGTTTCTATTAGATGAACATCACAAAACATCATAGTGAAAAAAAAATAAATAAACTAGGGGAAGACACACTTGTCTTTGTACTCCTCACCTGGTTGCCACCACACACACCTGACCCCATCTAAACCAAATAAGTTTATCTTGGTCTCATCAGATCACAGGACATGGTTCCAGTAATCCATATCCATGTTCTGCTTGTCTTTAGCAAACTGCAGGCTTTCTTGTGCATCATCTTTAGAAGAGGCTTCCTTCTGGGATGACAGCCATGCAGACCAATTTGATGCAGTATGCGGCGTATGGTCTGAGCAGTGACAGGCTGACCCCCCCCACCCCTTCAACCTCTGCAGAAATGCTTGCAGCACTCATACGTCTATTTCCCAAAGACAACCTCTGGATATGATGCTGAGCATGTGCACTCAACTTCTTTGGTTGACCATGGTGTGGCCTGTTCTGAGTGGAACCTGTCCTGTTAAACCGCTGTATGGTCTTGGCCACCGTGCTGCAGCTCAGTTTCAGGGTCTTGGCAATCTTCTTATAGCCTAGCCCATCTTTATGTAGAGAAACAATTCTTTTTTTCAGATCCTCAGAGTTCTTTGCCATGAGGTGCCATGTTGAACTTCCAGTGAACCAGTATGAGACAGTGAGAGCGATAACACCAAATTTAACACACCTGTTCCCTATTCACACCCGAGACCTTGTAACACTAACAAGTCACATGACACCGAGGAGGGAAAATGGCTAATTGGGCCCAATGTGGACATTTTCACTTAGGGGTGTACTCGCTTTGTTGCCAGCGGTTTAGACATTAATGGCTGTGTGTTGAGTTATTTTGAGGGGACAGGAAATTTACACTGTTATACAAGCTGCACACTCACTACTTTACATTGTAGCAAAGTGTCATTTCTTCAGTGTTGTCACATGAAAAGATATAATAAAATATTTACAAAAATGTGAGGGGTGTACTCACTTTTGTGAGATAAATAAATATATATAAAATGTGTATATGTATGTGTATTATGTATATAAATAAAAATGTGTGTGTATGTATATACAGGGCTTTTTTTCTGTCACCTCAGGCAGCCCTCTCCTCTGCAGCATAACACAGAAGCCGGTAGAGGAAGTTTTCTATATATATAAATATATATAAATGTCATTCACTTCCTCCACCAACTTCTGTATGCTAGCTCCGGCACCCAGGGTATGTGCCCCACAGCTGACTGGTGCCTTGGGATTGGGTCCAGACGCCGCAACTGTCGGCTTTAATGGGGATTCCAGAGGCAGCTATCCCCGCCTGCTGTCTGTCAGATCAGTGTAGCACGGAGCCGAGTGAAGTGCTCTGAAACTTTTCCTCGGTTCTGTGCTACACGGATCTGACAGGCGGAGCTGCACAGAGGAGACTGCACAGCAGGGGAAAAAAAAAAAGCCTGATCTGCCAGAATGGAAGAATGGAAGTCTGCTGCAGTACTCTAATGCCAGTGAGAGAGCTGATGAGGGAAAGTGGGAGGAAGGTGCGCTGGTTGTGCAGAGAGAGTGGAGACTGTGGATGTTCTGCAGAGTTCAGAGCTGCGGGGGGGGGGGGGGTAGATTGTGCAAAGTGACAGTTGTGGGCAGGGGGAGCAAAAGTGAAATGTGGAGGGGGGGAAAGATAGGCTATGGATGGGGGTGCAGAGGTGATTGTGGACTGGAGGTGTAAGCTGTGGATGGGGGTGTGTGCAGAGGCGACATGTTGACAGAGGTTAAAAGGGGAGTTGTGGGGGGGGGGGGGTTGGCTGCACATGCTAAGGTGAATTAAGGAATGTGGAATCGAAGAGGGTAAGCTGTGGATGGGGGGGGGGGGGCAGTGAACTGTGGACAAGAGAAAAGAAGTTAATCTGTGGGTGGGGGGGAGGAGGTGAACTGTGGATGAGAGAAGAGTGAGTAACCTATGGGTGGGGGGTAGCTGTGGAGAGGGGGAGAGAGGGCGACCTGTGAGGGGAGGAGCTGTGGAGAAGGGAAGCTAACCTGTGGGGGGGGGGGGTGAGCTGTGGACAAGAGAAGAGAAAGTGACCTGTGGATGGGGATGTGGGCTGTGGATTGGGGAGGTGAGCTGTGGACTGGGGAGAAGGTGAGCCTTGACTACACCCATTGTTTGGCAACACTTTACTTCTCATTCCCAAGGAATGGTGGGGTTGAGGACAGGGAGTTAACTGGGGAAGGGTGGGTTCCTGCATCTATTCTCTGAAGATAGATAGATAATATTGCTGTATAAATTGACAGCACTATATAAGTACCTGTAGTATATAAATAAATAATCATTGGCTGCCCAAGTGAACACAAAATAACTCTGTCTGGTGGTGTTTCTCACTACTGTTCAGAAATCTCCTACAAATAGTCTGTCTTTTTAAGGGCTTT